>NC_062290.1:73831112-74134143 GCF_902655055.1 Lutra lutra | reverse complement strand
TACCTCCTAAACAAAAATGTCACCATCTATTTAAAATGATGCAGAGATCATACATTTATTGACATGGGAAAAAATGGTCATAACACTTTACATGAAAACTCCATGTGAACAGGTTGGGCAAACCCTGGATGTCTTGTTCTGCAACCTTACTTCAAATACCTAAACAGTGCCTTGTACAAAAGAGCTTCCCAAAAAGCATTTACCAAATAGATTAATTTTAAAAGCAAGCTAAAGAACAATAATCATGTCGACTCCCCTTTCTTCTCTCTCCCTCCCTTCTCTCTCTCTCTACAGGCGCGTGCACATAGACACACACAAACACACACACACACACACACACACACACACGGAAGGGCAGTCACAAAAGGTTAACAAGGTAATGGAGTTTTGGTGTGTGTGTTTAACTTTCTTCTTTATTCCCCTCTGTATTGTCTAAATTCCTTACATAGTAAGCATTTTTTTTTTTAATTTTTATGATTGGAAAAAAAGTAACAAAATTGATTTTTAAGAACTCATACATTAAAAAAGAACTCCACAAAGTGTCCAGCGACAACAGCTCACAAACTACAAAAACTAGTATCAGCAATATCCAAATTGATGTCTTCTACAATGTAGCATGTTTTCTCTAATACCAGGAAATGCCACTCCGTACTAACAAAATGCAGAATTTCCAAAAGAAAAAGCACATTTTTTTCTGTAGTAAGAAAGGGGGGTAAAGCAACAAATTTCTTAAACTTCCTTCCATCCCCTCTATTAACACATACCCTCTTCTAGTTGGTGATAAAGATTACTACGTACAGTCATTTTTTTTCTTTTTCAGGATAAAATGCCAGTAAGTCCACATCAAAAAAGTGCTCTATGCAATTCTTCCATTTCTTCAGAAAAACAGATTTTAAAGACATTTAAAAAACTGAAATATCAAACCAGCTACATACCCTCTGTCATTATTCATCCCACCACCCTGTTTTATATTATTCACAGACTTTATCACGATATGAAATAACCTTTTTCGAATTTTTATTATCTTTCTCTCCCTTCTAGAATGTAAGCTCTATGAGGCCAAGAATTCTCTCCTCCTCACCACTGTGTCCCCAGTGAATGGCATCTAGTAGGCCTCAGGAGTTATTTGTTGAATAACGAAAAAGGGGTGTGTGTGCGGAGGGGACAAATTAAATAACACTATAAATAAGGAATTGGAGGAAAGGAAAGAAAACCACAATGAAATGTACAAGCTGACATGACTCAAGGCTGTAACATCAGCCTGGAGGTTTGGTGGACATTTTTAAGCTGGACAGGTGCTCCACACCTTATCTAAAAGCATAGCGCTCTTCCAGGAAGAAGAAAATCCACAGGGAGGTCTCCGGGTAGCTCTGTGCAGCTCCCAGTAGAGTGGGAACGATCATCATCGTAATAGAAATGTCGTCCAGGTCGAAAAAACACCAACAGCAACAACATACTATACATCTTGGCCCAGATGAAAAATCAAACGAATCCCAACACAATGAAACCAAGCAAGCAACCTTCCGCCCGACACGTAGAAAGAGCACAGTCTCCTTCCCCCCTGGCCGTGCAGTCTCCCGCAGCCCAGCAAAACGTTTGTCTCACTCATCACTTTTCCCCCTCAAGGACCCCCGCCCCAGCTGGTCCAAGGGGAAAGGGAATGGAGGGAACCGTAGGAGAATTGGCTTTCTCCACCCCCACCCGAACCCAATGCTCTCCAAAGCTCAATGCTTCCCACCTTCCCACCCTCCCACCCCGTGGCCCTGGCCCCGGCCCCCGGGCCAACGGCTCCTCCAGCAGCCCCTCACTCACGTGTAGATGATGGCCATGAAATGCATCAGCCACAGCACCAAGAAGAGGATGAACCCGAAGACGGCCATTCCCTCCAAGGCCAGGTCCAGCAGCGCCATCCCCCGGCCCGGCCCGGCCCGCTCCGGCCGCCGCCGCGGACCGCGCTCCCGCAGGAAGACAGGGTGGGCGCCCGGCGCGGGGGCGCAGGAGGGGAGAGGAAGGTGGGGAAAGGAAGGGGCGGAGGGGGGTGGGGACGGAAGGGGCGGGCAGGGCCTGCGCGCCCCGCCCGCGCGCACTCGTTCGCGCTCGGTCCTGGGCGCGCTCGCGACTGCGGGCGCTGCGGTGGCCGGGCTCCGTGGTCAGAGCGGCCGCGGCCCGCGCTCAGGTTCGCCTCTCCACACCCTCGCGGTCGCCGGCCGGACCCTGCGCGCCTGCGCCCCCGATGCCAACGCCCCGCCGCCTCGCCGCCTCGCCGTCCGGCCCCGGGCCGCACAACTCCGCACCCTGCTCCGCCGCCGCAGCTCCGCGCACTAATCGAAACCGGCGGCCAGCGCTCGGACTCCCCGGCGCGCCCCGCCCCGCCTCCGCCCACCGGAACGGCGGCGCCCGTCCCTCTAAGGGGCGGTGCGCGCCGCGGCTCCCCGCCCACCCCGGCCGCCCGCGCGCCCGCTGCGTCACCGTCACTGTCGGGAGCGCGCCCCCGGGAGGCTTCTGCTGGACGCGAGCCTGCTTTCCCCGCGGGCTCCAGTCTCCGGCCGCGCCTAACCTTCGGAGTCGGGCGGCGGCGCCCCGGGGCGGCCAGCACTGCGGCGCCGCGCCGGCCTCCCTCGGCGGTGGCTGCACGTGACCCTGTGTCCGGCCCGAAGGCTGCTTGCCCTCTGTCGGGCTCCACTGTTTCCGGGCGCCCCGCAGAAAGACACGGAGTTCTAGGCGGCCGCCCCAGTTGTCTCGAAATGCAGCTTCGAAAGCTGTGTCTGCCGCTTCTCCGGCCCGCACTGCTCGGAGAGGCTTCGGCCGTCCTCCAAGCCACGTTCCTGGGCGCTTGGCTGTCCCATTGCCTTCCTCCCTCACTGCTTTTAATGCTGTGTTGTCTTGGATCGCAACCGACCCGAGAGCACAGATCTGTAAGCACCATGGAGACAGTGTGTGGTGTAAGAGAAATTCTCAACTCGGAATGTAAGGAATCAGTTAATATCAAAGTCCCCTAAGGCTACTGTCCTATACGGTTGCCATACGGGGCTATTGAGCCCCTGAAGTGTGGCCGGTAGGTATTGAGGCGCCCTGTGCGTCTAAACCATACACAGGATGTCAAAGACCACCTCCTGAATAAATTTTGTTTTGATGACATGTCGAAACAATATTTTTGATATATTGGGTTAAATTAAAAAGTATTAATTTCAGTTTTTGTTGTTTTACTTCTTAAATGCGGCTAGTTACAGAAAATTTTAAATTACACATGTGGACAGCTCTGCTCTAAAATGTAAAGAAGCGGTGGCGCTTTGGATAGAAAGTTAACTTAGCCTTTATCTTAATTTTAAATCAGTTCAGGGAGATGTTTTAATCTCGTACTAAATGTTTCTGTTTGTTTCTTTAGCCTGGATGAGTTTATATTGTTTCTTGATTGTTTTATGTTTAGACAGTGTTTATTATTTCAAGTGATTTCCTTTAAATAATCCATGACCTCCCTTGAGAGATTTCAGAATTGAATTCAATTTTGAAAAGAAGTTGGTTACTTTATCCTTGCTATTTATTGTGTTTGATATTGATTAAATGAACTACCTTAATTTACAGTTAAACAGTAAGCTAGAATCAGAGAAGAGTTTAAATTAATGTCTGTACTGAGAAATATACTGCATTCACTATACTCTGTTTTACTGGGGTAAAGTCAGTAAGAAAGAACAATGTTTACAAATGAAACTTCTGTTCAGAGTTACTGGTTAATGAACTAAAGTTACAGCAGGATAGAATGCTACCAGCAAACTAACTACAAATGGAAATTTTCAAAACATCAGCATTGTAGTTCATTAATTCTAGGATGCACTTTAAAAAGAAAAAGATGTTAGTTAGTTAGTTATGTATGTATGTATGTATGTATGAGAGAGAGAGTGCCCATGCCAGTAGGGGGAGGGACAGAAGGGGAAGAGAGAATCTCAAGCAGACCCCACAATGAGTGCAGCAGACTCCTACCCCCTATGCAGGGCCTTGATCCCACAACCCTAAAATCTGAAGCTTAATCTGAATTTGAAGCTTAACCACTGAGCAACCCACATATCCCTAGGGCTCACTTTAAAAAATACTTTAGCATAGGGCACCTGAATGGCTCAATTGATTATGTCCCACTTTTGGTTTCAGCTCAGGTCATGATCTCAGGGTTGTGAGATTGAGCACCACCTCCTTAAGATTCTCTCTCCCTCCTCCCCTCTCCCTTCTTAAAAAAAAAAAAAAAAGCAAAAAACACCACTTTAGGGGTACCTGGGTGGCTCAGTCAGTTAAGAGTCTGCCTTTGGCTCAGGTCATGATCTCAGGGTCCTGGGATCAAGCCCAGCATCGGGCTTCTCCCTCTGTCCATGCCCCCCAACCTACGCTCGTTCACTCTCTCTCAAAGAAATAAATAATTTTTGAAAAAAGAAAAAAACCAATTTAACACATTTTAACATTTCTTTTTTCTTTTTAAGATTTTATTTATTTGACAGACAGATCACAAATAGGCAGAGAGGCAGGTTGAGAGAGAGGGGGAAGCAGGCTCCCCACTCAGCAGAGAACCCAATGCAGGGCTCAATCCCAGGACCCTGAGACCATGACCTGAGTCTAAGGCAGAGGGTTAACCCACTGAGCCACCCAGGTGCCCCTATTTTAACATTTCTGAAAAGGAAATGTATCTCATAGTAACACTAACTGGTGGATGTTTTTTTCTTGATCATATGTAAATAACAATGCCTCTTACAATGAATGCCCTCTTAGATTCAGTGAACTGTATCAATTTGGTCAATTAAAGCATTGTGTTATATTCTGCTTTTCTCCAAAATGTTTCTTTTGGAAACTTACAACAAAAGATTTTATACAGTATGAATAACATGGAAAATGAAGCCAAGAAAGGCGAAAGCAGCACATATTCTTATGACTTAACACAACTGGTATGCTTGAGTATAATCAGTAGATTAAAGATCAGCTATATTGTACTTAGGCCTAGTTAAACTCTGTCTTATTCAAATCATTCTATAGTATCTATAGAATATTAGGATTACGTATTCTAAAATGAATATGCATGAATATGTAACCCTAACAGTCCACAGATACTGTAAAGGTGTACATTTCTTCCACATAGCTCAGCAGCATAGGAATCTAACAAAGACCCTGTCCAATGGTCTTACTTTTTGGCAGTTAACTTTTTTCTTTTTTTTTGGTCGTCTAAAGAGTCCTCCTCTCTTTTAGAAAACTAATTTCACCAAGGTCAGGGCTTCTGATTCTCTCCAGGGACAAACCAGTAGCATTAGCATGTATTAGAATTCACGTACTTTGAGGAGCAATATTTTCAGAGACAAAATTCAAATATGACTGTCATTTAATGGCCCTAGATATTTTAGTTTATAAAACCTTAACAAGAAAAGAATTCAAAATAGCTCGTTAAAACCAAGTACTTAGAACACATTTTTGGCTTGAACCAAACCCAAACCAAAATATTTAGCTGATTAGAAACTGAAACTGAAATGAAATTGTATTGGTTCTAGCTCCATGTCCCAGAAGAGATAGTGCAGAAGGCTGGGAGAACACAGGTACACAAATTACTCCAGAGAAACAAAACAGTTTATCTTTGGCAAGTTGATACTTAGTTACATTTTATCCCCACAGCCTGTATTTAAAAGTTGGTGTTACATTTTTTTTAAGTTACATTTTCAACAATCAGGATTCCTGGTTTGGGTTGTATCTAAGAAAACACCATCTTTGGTGAGACTCTAGATAAATCAAGTGTAAAATGTGGCACTGAAATGCTATGCACAAAAAAAAAAAAGACAAAGAAATCACACCAGACGATTATAAGTATTTGTCTTTGAAGAATGAAACGTGTTAATATTTTTACCTGTCTTTTTATGTTGTTGATTTCCTATAATGAGCATTATTGATTTTATGGTGAAAAATGGCCATTTTTCTGTTTTACAAAGGAGTTGATAAAAACCAAGTAGAAATTTCTCTCTCTCTCTCTCTCTCTTTTTTTTTTTTTTCAAATTATGAGTGGCACAGTCACTTTGGAAGATAGTTTGGCAGTTACTTACAAAACTAAACATACTCTTACCCTACGATCCAGCAATCACATCCTTGGTATTTACCCAAATGAGCTGAAAACATAACCACACGAAAACCTGATCACAAATGTTTATAACAGCTTTAGTCATAATGGACAAAATGTGGCAGGAGCCATGTCCTTTGGTAGATGAATGGATAAACTGTGTTATGTCCAAACAATGGAATATCACTCAGCACCAAGAAGAAATGAGCTATCAAGCCATGAAAGACATGAAGAAAGCTTAACTGTTTATGACTAAGTGAAAGAATCTTTCTAATTATATGACATTTTGGGAAAGGCAAACCTATGAAGACAGTAAAAAGATCAATGGTTGTCCAGGGAGGAGGCTAGGGATAAAGAGGCAGATCACAGAAGATTTTTAAAGCAGTGAAACTATTCTGTACAATTCTGTAATGGTAGATACACGCATTATACATTTGTCAAAACCCACAGAATTTACAACACCAGGAGTGAATTCTAATATAAACTGTGGACTTTGGGTGATAATGATGTGTCAGTGGAGGTTCATCAGCTGTAACAAATGCACCATTCTGGTGGTGGTGTTGATAGTGGCGGAGATGGTGCATGTGTTCGGGCAGGGAGTATATGAGAACTGTCTGTAATTTCTGCTCAATTTTTTTTTTAAGATTTTATTTATTGATTTGACAGAGAGAGATCACAAGTAGACAGAGAGGCAGGCAGAGAGAGAGAGAGAGAAGCAGGCTCCCTGCTGAGCAGAGAGCCCGACTCAGGACTCGATCCCAGGACCCTGAGATCATGACCTGAGCCTAAGGCAGCGGCTTAACCCACTGAGCCAACCAGGCACCCCCTGCTCAATTTTGTTGTAAGCCTAAAACTCCAGTAAATAAAATCTATCTTCTAAAAAATCACTAAGTACTCTGCTTCTCCCGCTGACCTCTCTCCTCCCTCTCTCTCTCTCAAATAAATGAATAAAATCTTTAAAAAAAATTCTTTGTGGAAAAAATACACCTGTACACATTAACTACTGTAACCCCTCCTTCATATTATACAATTAGATCACAGAGTGAGAGTAACTACCCATTAATTTCCCTAATCACAACCTGAAGACCTATTCCAGCGCCCATGCTCTACTTGACAGTCAACAGCATGATTTTATGTCAGCATTGGACATATTTTCCATCTTTGTCATTATTACAAAGAATCTTTCATAGAAACATTTTTAAAATCACAATTCGGTTCCCTATGGTTAATGTGTTATTTTTAAAGGACAGATATACTGTAAATTTTCAGCCTTGTTAAAAAAAAAGTTTTTAAATAAGATTAATTGAAACAAACAAAAAAAGGTGATCCTCCAGAAATTGAGTAAATCTGAAGTTTCAAAAACAAAGTTAGAATCAATTGGTTTGAGATTTGTGGTGCTAATAACAAAAGAAACAATTTAATTCTTGTTCCTTTTTCCCCCCCTAAGCATGTTTGCAATTAGTTAGAAAAATGCCTTATCTACTTATTAGCTCAGGTGCTAAACTTACGCTGGTTTTGTTACCCATGAAATGGGTAGCAACAAATCCTGAGATTCTATACATTATTGTGAATAGCCTTCAAACGCACAAAGGTTCTAGGCAAACTCTCAGTTCGGAGCCTGATCCTGCCAATGCACAGGTTGAGTGTGTTTGTATGTATGGGTGTGGTCGGGGGAGTGCCCAGAGGGCACTAGAGTTCATTTCATTCACAGGTGTTTTGCTAACTTATATCCAAACGGCTAATTAAAAAGATTTACCTCATACTCATTTTTCTTTTCTTTTCAAATTTTGTATCTGATTTTTAATCCATAGTGTGCTAGTGTGCTAGGTTGCAGAGTTAATGTTTATTCTTAAAGGAGGCTAAATTTAAAATATTTGCAAAAATGTCTCTATACGAGACATTTTAAAACATTATGAAAGACAATTGTTGACATTTATACAATGTCAACAATTGTCTTTTTCATAATGTTTTAAAAATTGCTTTAAATTTGGTTTAACTTTTAAAGAATTTATTGATTTACTTTCTTTAGGCTATTTTTGGTTTGTTTGTTTTTTTAAAGATTTTATTTATTTATCTGACAGAGAGAGAGAACACAAGTAGACAGAGTAGCAAGCAAAGGGAGAGGAAGAAGCAGGCTCTCCACCGAGCAGGGAGCCCGATGTGGGGCTCAATCCCAGGACCCTGGGACCATGACTTGAGCCAAAGACAGCTGCTTAACTGACTGAGCTACCCAGGCCCCCCTAGGCTATTTTTGTTTTTAAAGTAATCTCCAACCCCAAGTTGGGGCTTGCACTCATGACCCTGAGATCAAGAATCACATGCTCCATTGGCTAAGCCAGCCAGGTACCCCTAAAATTGCTTTCTTTTTAGTTAGACTCAATTCAATTTATTTATTAAAGTTTATAATGTTAAAAACTTCACCTAAGCTGCGTGTGTGTGTGTGTGTGTGTGTGTGTAAACAAACTTGGTAGTTTATTGAAAGAGACACTAATATTTATTGAACTGAGGATGAGACTCCAATGTTTTCTGAACACAAGAACATAACAAACACCTGGTAAGTGAGGGAGCTGGAGTAGACCTACTTCTATCAGACTTCAAAACCAATAGTCTTTGTATAAGCAAGAAAATATTAAGTTATTTTAAACAATATATAGTAGTTGATCAATCCTCAGTTCAGGTTGCAAAGGAGATTTTTGTTTAGCATTATTTAGTTTGGAAACCAATGTTCTGTAAGGGTCAATTTCACCATCAGAGATATAGAAAAATATATTAAGAATAGATCATATACTTTTGCTGATACACTCGCCATTTAAACACCTTGCTCTTTTCTTTTTACATTTTTTGTTTCAGTTAAGAGGAATTTCATAAAATATGCTGTCATTTCAGAACAATTCATCTAAGAGAGTACAACAAGTAGAAGAATTAAAAAGAATAGTCTTGGGCGCCTGGTGGCTCAGTCATTAGGCGTCTGCCTTCGGCTCGGGTCATGATCCCAGTGTCCTGGGATGGAGCCCCACATCGAGCCCCACATCGGGCTCTCTGCTCGGCAGGGAGCCTGCTTCTCCCTCCCCCAGTTCCCCTGCTTGTGTTCCCTCTCTCTCTGCATCTCTCTCTGTCAAATAAATAAGTAAAACCTTAAAAAAAAAAAAAAACCTTAAAAAAAAAAAGAATAGTCTTTTTCATAATTGCTTTCTTCCCATAAAATAATTCAGGGAAATGCCAATCAAATCTGCTTCTTCTGCTAATAGTTCATAGTATTAACAATATAATTCAAGTGTGAATTTAACTTTTACTAAGTAGCGAAGGCTGTTGAGATAACCTATATCACCTGAGCTTAGGATCTACAAAATACCTTTTATCTTAAGAATGCTTTGTCGGGGCGCCCGGGTGGCTCAGTGGGTTAAGCCTCTGCCTTCGGCTCAGGTCATGATCTCAGGGTCCTGGGATCGAGACCCACATCAGGCTCTCTGCTCGGCAGGGGCCCTGCTTCTCCCTCTCTGCCTACCTGTGGTCTCTTTCTCGCTTTGTCAAATAAATTTAAAAATCTTAAAAAAAAAAAAAAGAATGCTTTGTTTTAGAATTTAGTGTAGACTATGATTTAAACACATCCACTGTGAAGGTCAAAGTGACTGGGTTTGAATCCCAGTTCTACCATTTACTAGCTATATGTTGTGAGGCATAAAGTTAACATATTTTAAATATTCAAAACAGTTTCAAGCACATGTAAATTCATTGAAAGTTTTATTACTATCCCTTAATAGAGTTCATTCATTCTAATTTCATCTACATCACTTGTTTCCTCCACTTCTCCCTCTACTGTTTTTACCTATAAAAAATAAAATTATAAGGATTTTTTTTAGCAAATCAGTCTATCTGTAATAGAAGCATGTAATATTCCCTAAGTCTTGCATTTTACACAAATAAGAATATCCTATAGATATCATTTTCTTGCCAACATAACTGCTTTAGTCAATCAGAAACAAGTGCAATTCGATGACAATGGTATGGAATAGGAAAAATATAATTAAATAGTAAAGAACAAACAAAGATACTTTTATTCCATGAATAAATTCCTTTAATTCAGGCCTTGAAATATAATATTATACCAAGCAAAGAGTAAGATTAAGAAGGTATTTAGATATATAGGGGGTTTTCTGACATGTAAGAAACAGTGATATTAAATAAGTGTTCATATTATTTGGTGTAATAATACCTTAAAATACTCAGAATAAAATGCATCAGGTTATCAGGATTAATAGAAGGCAAAGCTTCCAGAGTCTGGTTTAAATGACAATATATATACACTTTTTTTTTTAAAGCTCAGACTTGGTTTAAAAAAAAAAAAAAGATTACAATGGGAGACCTGGGTGGCTCAGTCAGTTAAGCATCTGCCTTTGGCTCAGGTCATGTTCCCATGGTCCTGGGATGGAGTACCACTTCAGGCTCCCTACTCAGCGGGGAACCTGCTTCTCCCTCTTCCTGTGCCTCGCCCCTGCTTGTGCTCTATCCCCCACCCCCGCGTGCTCCCCCAAATAAATAAATAAATAAATAAATCTTAAAAAAAAAAGATTACAACATTTGCATAGCGCCAAACTAAGAATGAATGTGTGAAGATGAGCCCTCCAACCAGCCTAGCAATTTTGTGGTTCAAAAATCCTATCAGATTATTTTTAAACCTTTATTTTCTTGTGGGCATAAATTCGAAGTGTTATCTCAATTGTGAAGAAGCATGAAACAGTCCATTGTTCAATTCCAGGAAATAGAAACAACTATTGGGGCCTTTTTTATACTAAGCTGATCCCTAAACTCAATAGCCCATTGTAATTATTTTGTAATCATTTGGGTTTGGGAGACATCATTAAGAGCCAGTCACTGTACAATGGTTAATAGTGAGCAGAATTATAGGAACAAGACTGTTCAGATAACAAGGTAAACAAATGGCTTTCCTATTCAGTTATTCCTTTTCCTTTACTCCTCAACAAATTTCAAAAAAAAGAAAAAACTATGCTGCAGGAGAACTTTGTTCTCATGCTTTGAATATAAAGTTAAAGTTGATGAAATCATTTTTTTTTTCCCCAGAAGTTTGCAGGGGACTATGGAAGATAAACATGAAAACAGATCACTGTATGAAATTTATAAGTGTTGATAAAGAGGCATGAGGGAAATTGTTTGGGATTGGGAATGATTATTTTTATTTAGTAAAGTCTAAAAAGACTTCATGGAGAAGTCCTGGGTCCTGAAGAAAGAGTAAAGTGGGGTAAGGTGAGAGGAAAGCAAGATGTCTCATGTGGTTCCTTTGTGACTCCCAGTATTTTAAACTGAATAATCTGAGGGAGCACGCCAGGAGTCAGTCAGAAAACAGTCTGAATGGACACAACCTGAGAAACAGTGGCCTTGGTTAACTAAGAATTGAATTGATAGGTAATTGAAAATCCAGTTATAGGGAATTTGACCGTATAAGTGATTTGTCTATCTAAATCGGTACCCTTTCAAGCAAGCAAGTGGGCACAATTACCAATCAGGCCAGGAGAATTGGTGTAAACTGAGACTACCTTAGGCAAATTAGTCATGTGGCCACACACAATTTAAAAGACACAGGAGAGGGCGCCTGGGTGGCTCGGTGGGTTAAAGCCTCTGCCTTCCACTCAGATCATGATCCCCGTGTCCTGGGATCGAGCCCTGCATTGGGCTCTCTGCTCAGCAGGGAGCCTGCTTCTCCCCTTCCCCTCTCTCTGCCTGCCTCTCTGCCTACTTATGATCTCTGTCTGTCAAATAAATAAGTAAAATCTTTTTTAAAATAAATAAAAGACACAGGAGTTAGCCAAAGCTCCGTTAGGCTCTTGCTCCATTTTTTCTGTAATAATCTTGGCTTTTTCCTTCTCAATGTGTCAGTTTTATCTTCCAGCTGACTTCTCTCATGGTTGTAAGGTAGCAGCTAACAGTTACCTGTACCTTATAGTTTTCCCTTCAAGAAGAAAGTTTTCCCTGCAAGAAGAAGGAAAATGTGTTAGTTATTCAAACCCACCTAACAAAAACCCTTGATGTCACTTGTTAACTGGGTTAAGCTATGGCAAGAGACTAGAATGGTCAAATCAGGACCCACTGAAGCTGGTAGTAGAGGTAATCACACTCAAACTGCATAGCAGTTATGTAATGAATGGAGGAAAAATAGAACTGGAGAGATAACCACAATGTTCACTACAGAGTTTTCTCAAACAATGGAAAATTTCTAGAAAGTCTTAAATATGAAATTCCATTTAACCTATTTCAATTTTTATTATTTTTATTATACCTTTATTGAGTTATAGTCACATACCATAAAACTCACTCTTTCAAAGATTACAGCATTATTCATAATAGCCAAAAAAAAATGAAAACAATCTAAATCCAACTCAATTAATAAGAGGATAAGTAAAATGTTGTATATCCATATAGTGGAAGATTATGTAGCTAGAAAAAGGAACAAAGTACTGATAAATGCTACAATGTGGATAAACCTTGAAAACATGCTATGAAAGATGATAGTTACAAACTGCATAATTCTATTTTAATGAAATAACCAGGATAGGAAAATCTATAGAGACAGATATTAAATTAGTGGTTACCATGGGCTGGAAGGAGAGGGAAATGGGAAATGACTTCTAATGGGTCTGCGGTTTCTTTTCACAGTGATGAAAATGTCCTGAAGTTAGGTAGTAATGGTTGTACAACTCTGTGAATACACTAAAAATCATTGAATTGAAATCACATTTAGACCACAGAAACAAAAGGCAACTATAGAACTAAAGTTGGAACTATAATGAAATACTATTTCCCACTTACTAATATGGCTATACCAAGTTTTGGTGAGGATATGGGAAAATGGAAACCCACATGTATTGCTGGTGAGATTATAAAATGTGGTAGAGCCACATTGGAAAAAAGTCTGGCAGTTCCACAAGAAGTTTGTTACCACACAACTCAGCACTCCTAGATTTGTATCCAAGAGAAATAAAAATACATGTCTACACAAAAATCCTTTAACTTGAATGTTTGTGACCCCCCCCCCAAAATTCATATGTTGAAATCTTAACTTCCAAAGATGACATTATTAAGAAGTGGAGACTTTAGGAGGTGAGTAGGACATGAAGATAAAGCCCTCAAGAATAGGATTGCTGGGGACGCCTGGGTGGCTCAGTTGGTTAAGCAGCTGCCTTCGGCTCAGGTCATGATCCCAGCATCCTGGGATCGAGTCCCACATCGGGCTCCTTGCTTGGTGGGGAGCCTGCTTCTCCCTCTGCCTCTGCCTGCCATTCTGTCTGCCTGTGCTCGCTCGCTCTCTCTCTCTGACAAATAAATAAAATCTTTAAAAAAAAAAAAAAAAGAAAAAAGAATAGGATTGCTGCTCTTATAAAAGAGATCCTACAATGGTCCCCACTCTTCCACCGTGTGAGGGTACAGTCAAAATATGCTCCCTATGAACCATGAAGAGGGTTCTCAACAGGACACAACCATGTTGGCAACTTCATCTTGGACTTCCCAGCCTCCAGAACTATAAGAAATAATTTTCTATTGTTTATAAGTCACCCAGTCTGTGTAGTTTGTTTTAGCAACCTGAATAGACTAAGACAGATGGTGAGCATATTTTCATGTGTTTATTGGCTATTTGCATATATTCTTTGAAGAAATGTCTATTAAAATCCCTTGTTGAGGGGTGCCTGGGTGGCTCAGTGGGTTAAGCCTCTGCCTTCAGCTTGGGTCATGACCTCAGGATCCTGGGATTGAGAGCCACGTCGGACTCTCCACTCAGTGGGGAGCCCGCTTCCCCCCCACCCCACCTGCCTCTCTGCTTACTTGTGATCTCTCTCTCTGTCAAATAAATAAAACCTTTTTTTAAAAAATCCCTTGTAGATTCTTTTTTTTTTAAGATTTTATTTATTTGACAGAGATCACAAGTAGAGAGGCAGGCAGAGGGTGGGGGGAAGCAGGCTCCCCGCTGACAGAGAGCCCTATGCGGGGCTCGACCCTAGGACCCTGAGATCACGACCTGAGCTAAAGGCAGAGGCTCAACCCACTGAGCCACCCAGGTGCCCCTCCCTTGTTGATTCTTAATTGGTTTTTTATCTTTTTTTATTATTGGGTTGTACAAGTTCTTTATATATTCTAGATACAAATCTCTTATCAGATATATGATTTGTAAACATTTATGCCATTTTGTGGGTTGCCTTTTTTCCTTTTTTGATGGTGCCCTTTGAAACACAAAATTTTTCATTTTAATGATCCAATTCATCTACTTTTAATTTTGTCACTTATGGTTTAGTATCGTATCAAAGACACTATTTTCTAATTCAAGGTCACAAGACTCCCTCCTCTGCTTTCATCTTTTATAGTTCTAGCTCTTGTATTTAGGTCTTTGATCCAATTTGATTTCATTTTTTAAATTAATTTTTTATATGACGTGACATAGAGGTCCAACCTCATTCTTTTGTACATGACATCTAGTTGTTCCTGGCACCATTTCTTTAAAAGACAGTTTCCCCCCTTGAAAGGTCTTAGCATGCTCATTGAAAATCAGCTGACCATCAATGTATGGGTTTATTTTTAGACTCTCAATTCTATTGCTAGTACCATGTGGTCTTCATCTCTATAGATTAGCGGTAACTTTGAAATTGGGATGTGTGAGCTCTCCAGATTTGTTCTTTTTCAAGATTGCTTTGGCTCCTGAGTTCATTATGAATTTTAGGATCAGCCTGTCAATTTCTGCAAAAAAAGACAGCTGACATATCAATAGAGGTTGCACTGGATCTATAGATCAATTTGGGTAGTACTACCATTTTTTTTTTTAAGATTTTATTTATTTATTTGACAGAGAGAGATCACAAGTAGACGGAAAGGCAGGCAGAGAGAGAGAGAGAGGGAAGCAGGCTTCCTGCTGAGCAGAGAGCCCGATGTGGGGCTCGATCCCAGGACCCTGAGATCATGACCTGAGCCGAAGGCAGCGGCTTAACCCACTGAGCCACCCAGGCGCCCCTGGGTAGTACTACCATTTTAATGTAAGTCTTCTGATCCATGAATATGGGATGACTTTCCATTTAGTTAGGTCTTCTTTAATTTCATTCAACAATGTTTTCTACTTTTTAGTGCACAAGTCTTATTTCTTTCTTAAATTTATTCCCAAGTATTTTATTTCTTGTGAAATTTATTTCCAAGGTATTTTATTCTCTTTGATGCTATTGTAAGTGGAATTATTTTCATTTGTGGATTGTTCATTGCTAATATATAGAAACATAACTGATTTTTATATATTGATCTTATATCCTAAAGCCCTACTGAACTTGTTTATTAGTTCTAATGGCTTCTTTGTGGTTTCATTAAGATTTTTATATGTAAGATCATGATCTTCCAATAGAAATAGTTTTACTTAGAAAAAATAAATAAATAGTTTTACATTCACTTCAATCTGAGTGTATTTATTTCCTTTCCTTGCCTAAGTGTCCCAGCTGGAACCTCTAGTATAATACATAATGTGAATAGAAATGGCAAAATCAGAAATCCTTGTCTTGTTCCTGATAATGGGGTGGAGGGGGGACCTTTCAGTCCTTCACCACTAGTTATGATCTTAGCTGTGAGTTTTATTAGGGTGAGGAAGTTCCTTTATATACCCAGACTTGAATATTTTTGTTATGAAAGGGTACTGAATTTTGTCACATACATTTATTTTCTGCATCTACTAAAAGGATCATACAGTTTCTGTTCTTTATTCCAACAATACAGTGTATTACATTGATTGATTTTCAGATGTTAAACCAACCTTGTGTTCCTGGAATAAATCCCACTTGGTCATGTTGTATAAACCTCTTTAGATATTGCTGGATTCAGTTTGTTAGTATTTTGTTGAAGATTTTTATGCCTACATTCATAAGGAATATTAGTCTGTAGTTTTATTTTCTTACAACATCTTTGGTTTTGGTATTGACAATACTGGCCTCATAGAAAAACTGGTTAGCATTACCTCCTCTATCTAATTTTTAGAAAGTTTTTGAGGGATTTGTGTTAATTCTTCCTTCAATGTTTGGTAGAATTCACTAGCAAAGCCATCTGGGCTTGGGTTTTTCTTTGTTTTTTGTCTTTTTAAAAAAATTATCATTTTGATGTCTTTACTTCTTATAGGTCTATTCAGATATTCTATTTCTTCCTGAATCAGTTTCAATAATTTATGTCTTTCTAGGAATTTTTCTATTTTATCTAGGTTATCTTCTTTGTTGACAAACCACTGTTCATATTACTCCCTGGTAATCCTTGTTTACTTCTGTAAGCTCAGTAGTAAAGTCCCCTCTTTCACAGCCGACTTTAGTAATTGAGTCCTCTCTTTTCTGTTGGTCAGTCTAGATAAATATTGTCAATTCTGTTGATCTTTTCCAAGTACCCACTTCTCATTTCGCAGGTTTTCTCTATTTTTTTAATCTCTGTTTCATTTATTTCCACATTCATGTTGATTAGTTTCCTATTTCTGCTTACACTGAGTTTAGCTTGCTCTTTCTTTTTTTCTAGTTTCCTTTTTTAAAAAAGATTTTATTCATTCATTTGAGAGAGAGAGAGAGAGAGAATGAGAGAGACCCAGCATGAGAGGGGAAGGGTCAGAGGGAGAAGCAGACCCCCTGGTGAGCAGGGAGCCCGATGAGGGAATGGATCCCTGGACTCCAGGATCATGACCTGAACTGAAGGCAGTCTTTCAACCAACTGAGCCACTCAGGCACCCCTTTCTTTCTAGTTTCTTAAGGTGGAAGTTTAGATTCTTGATTTGAGATCTTTCTTCTTTTTTAATATAGATGTTTACAGCTATAAATTTCTCTCTGCAGTGCCTTAGTATCCCTCATAAGTTCTGGGATATTGTAGTTTTGCTTCCATTCACCTCAAAGTATGCAAACAGGGCAAATGAATATGTCATAAAACAAACTGTTCTTACTCAGATTCAGCCATCTTTCTTAAATAATGTCTCCTCAGATGGTTGTTGGTTTTGGTTAACTTACAGAGTTCTGAAAAAAACTTAATTTTGACAGTTTCTGCTAGTGTTCACAATGCTTTTAGTGTTTCAAAAGATAGAATTTAATGTTTTTAGGTTGTGATATTTAACCACTTAGCATACATAGTAAAATGGGAGCTAAGTTATGTCTTAAGACTGCTTAGGAAAGGGAAATTTTTACTAGCATTTATAACCTCCTATGTTAAAGTCAGTTTCCCAAACTCTTCTTATGTCTATGCCCTCCTAACACGTTGATCAGCTCATCTTGCATATGGGCCTTGATGATATATTCCATGGTTTATATTACCAACTAACTTTGCCTAGGATACATACATTTATCGGTAGAACTGGAATCCTGTCAGAGGACTATAAAATGTATATGCAGGAAAGAGGAAGTAATCTAATATTCTGGGGCTCCTGGGTGGCTCAGTTGGTTAAGCAACTGCCTTCGGCTCAAGTCATGATCCTGGAGTCCTGGGATCGAGTTCCATATCGGGTTCCCTGCTCAGCAGAGAATCTTCTTCTCCCTCTGACCCCTCCCCTCTCACGCTCTCTCTCTCTCTCAAATAAATAAATAAAACCTTAAAAAAAAGAGGGGGGGGGAAATAATCCAGTATTCTGAAGAAGGAATAAAAGGAAAATCGTTGTGTTAATGTTGGCAATTCATAATTCTTCCAAGAAGGAATATTGGTTAGATCCCTAGAAGAGAATGAATGAGAGGCAGATTCACAAATTTTATACCTTTCTTGGATTTGCAATGGAATCTCCTCGTTATTAATATTAGGGAAAGTGGCTGCTCCACATTAGGCCAAATTACTCTCAAAATTTTATTGAAATCCTCTTCTGGCTCCAAAGCAGACTAAGCACATTTATCTATTCACTCATTTAACAAATACTTGTTGAGTACCTATTATGTAATAGACACGGTTTTGAGTAATGGGGAAATAGCAGTGAGCAGAGTTCCTTTCTCATGAAGCCTGTATTCTAATAGAGAATGCAGGCAATAAAAATTTATACATAGTATAGTTTGGTAGAGGGGGCAAAGAGTAAATATCTCTGCAGTTGTCAAGAGGGCTTCTCTAAACAGTTGACATTTGAGTAAAGATCTGAACAAAGAGAGGGAGTAAGCCATGTAAATATATAAATAGGTAGAGTTCCATTTAGTGCAAAGTGCAAAGAAAAGGCCTTGCAGAAGAGAGCATTTGGCTTCTTGGAGGAAGAGCACATAAGCCAGTGGGGGTGGAGTAGAGTAAGTGAAGGGAAGAAAGGTAGGAAATTGGTCACAGTAAGGGCCAGGGTCTAGATAATATAAAGCTATGACAGTCATAGTAAGGATTTTGGATTTTACTTTGAGATTTGATGCCACTGGAACATTTTGAGCACATGGGTGACATAATTTTGATATGACTTTAATAGAATTTCTCTGACTGTTGTATAGTGAAGAAGAGTCCATGAGAATAAGAGTGGAAGCTAATAATCCAGCTGGAGACTATTAAAGCAGTCCAGGAAAGGGATGATGTAGATTGTATTAGGGTACATATATTTTTTTATGGTTTGCCTTCTCCATTAAAATATAGATTCTGTGAGAACAGGAACAGTGGAGAAGTGAGCAAGCAGTTAGACTTAAGATGTATTTTGAAGGTGGTGCCAACAGGATTTGCTAATAAACAGGATAGAGTATGAGAGGAAGAGGACAGTCATGAATGGCTCTAAGTTGCAGAGCCTAAGAAACTGGGTGAACAGTGGTCCAATTCACTAGGATGGTAATCACCACAAGGAACAGATTTGAAGAGGAAATTAAGAGTCTTGTTTGGATGTGTTACAAGTGAGATACCTTTTAGGCATCTGTGATAGATTAAAGATGGCCATGGATTCTTGGCTTCCCTTCCCTTTGAGAGACAGAGTCTTCTTCCTCTCTTCTTGAATGTGGACTGTAATTGAGACAAGTGACATTTTGGAACACCCTCGCTTAGGCCATGAGAAGCCTTGCTATTTCTACCAAGGCCTACTGGAACATACTCTAGGGTGCCCTCATCCTCCACATAAAAAATCTCACTCTTTCAGACCACCATGCTGGAGAGGCCCCAGTAGGTATTTCAGTCAATGATCCCTGATAAGCTCAGCTTCTAGCTGTTACTACCGAAGTGAAGCTGTCCTAGACTCTCCAGACCTGGCCATCTGCCAAGTGAATGCTCATCTTTGTCAATGCCAAATTCTTCACCTACAAAATTGTGAAAGAGAACAGCTGTTGTTTTATGCCACTATGATTTTTGGCAATTTGTTACACCGCAGTAAATAACTGGGATAAGATCCAAGCATTGAAAATATAAACCTGAGGGTCATCTACATGTAAATAAACTTTAAGAGCATAAAGGAAAGTACGATGTACGTGTTCTTAGCATTTTTTTGTTGTTGTTGTTGTTCTTAGCCTTTTGTATGACACAGAACCCCTTGGTAATCTAGAAATGTTTATGGATCCCTTTTTTAGATGTAAAATATTAGATATATAGTATTCAAAAGGAAGCCAATTATACTGAAATATCATTCTATCCACTTACCCCTAGACTGAAAAGCCATCAGCATTGATCAAACAGATTGATAAAATCATCAGCATTGACAAAGAAGAGGCCTAAGGACTGAACTCGAAGACACTCAGACTCAGATGTTTATAAGTTAGCAAACTGAATTAAGCCACACAGAAAACTGAGACAGAATAACCTGTGAAGTGGGAGGAAAATGAGAAGACTTCAGTGTTATAGAAGCCAAATAAAGAAAGGGATGAAAGGGAAGAACATGATTAATTAGTCAGCTGAGAAAATTAAGTGTGAGGTCCTAAATACGCAAGGGTGTGGCACATGGAAGTGGTGAGTTTGAGTACAAGTTCTAAAAAGGGCTTGGCGTTAGCCTTGGAGGTTGTAGAATATGTGGATGGCCTCATCTAAGGTCATGTCCTCTTCCCAGGAACCCATAGCCAATGGATGATCACTGTGGAGATATAAAGACCCAGCCCTCTTGCTCCAATTTAGGACAATTCTGACGGGTCATCCAGCTTCAGATGGAGACATATTGGTATCGGAGGCCTCCAATGTGACCACATCACAGTTCACTCTTACTTCTCCCCTTCTCCTTTGTAGATACAGCACAGTACCCAAGAGGACTCCCTAAGAAATTTCCTGCATGTTAATCTCTGAGTCAGCTTCCTGGGAGAACCCAACCTACAACAGTCTTTCACCCTGCTTCGGGGTTTAAAAACTTTGTAAGTCAGGTTAAGAGTATGGACATTATTCATTATTTGCTACATTTTTAAAAAGATTTTATTTTATTTATTTATTTGACAGACAGAGATCACAAGTAGGCAGAGAGGCAGGCAGAGAAGGAGGAAGGGAAGCAGGCTCGCTGCAGAGCAGAGAGCCCGACGTGGGCTGGATCCCAGGACTCTGGGATCATGACCCCAGCCGAAGGCATTAGGCTTTAACCCACTGAGCCACCCAGGTGCCCCATATTTGCTACATTTTTAAATAAAGATATTGAGGCTTATAGATTTTTAAGGCTTGCCCTCAGTCATAATGTAAGTAAGTAGTGGAGGTGGGGTTTGAGCCTATGTCTGTTGGGCCCCAGAGCCCTAGTGCCTCCCCTCACCCCTCATTCCACACAACCAACCACATAAACTCATTCTCAAAGTCCCAAGATTTGCGTTCCTCACCACATGTGTGAAAATGGTCTGCATATTTATTTCCTTTGGCAAAACCTGCCTTACTTTTTCATTTTCTGACATTTTGGAAACTTGAGGCCCATTGCTCTAAATCAATCTTTATTTTTCACAGGCTTGTTTGCAAACCACAGATACCTATTCACAAGGTGACAGAGGCTCCTAATACCTCCCTCAACCACTCTGACTGGCTGGAGCCTGTCCTTCCAGTGCTAACCAAATGCAGGTGACTCAAATCGAGATTATGACCCTCTCATCAGACCAGTCCGAGAGAGTGGATGGCCTGCCTTGGTCACACCCAGTTCTCCTTCCCAGACCTTTTCTCTTTACTGAATATGACCTCAAGTTTGCTCCACCTCTGTGCTCTTTCTCTCAGAAATGTCATCATCATCCGTCCTGTTGCCTAAGCCAGAACCTTCTGAACCATTCTTAACACTTCCTTCTCTCTCATCGACCACATGCAAGAAATACCAAGCTGCTTCTTCCTTACCTTTAAAAAAAAAAAAAAGATTTTATTTATTTATTTGACAGAGATCACAAGTAGACGGAGAGGCAGGCAGAGAGAGGGAGGGAAGCAGGCTCCCTGCCCATGTGGGGCTCGATCCCAGAACCCTGAGGTCATGACCCGAGCTGAAGGCAGAGGCTTTAACCCACTGAGCCACCCAGGCGCCCCTCTTCCTTACCTTTTATGTGTAAAATTCATCCATCCCCTATTTCAGGCCACCACTCTCTTACTGATATTTTTGCTCATTTTTCTTCTTGCTTCCAGTCCATTCTACAACTAGAGTAGCCACTTCAAAATGCAAATCTTATTATAGCACTCTCCTTTTTAATTTTTATTGAGTTATAAACTTAATAAAGATGTTAAGTTAGTGAAGTGCCCAAAGTGTAACCTAGTAGAGTGCCCAAATCTTAAATATGACTTGATATATCTTCAGTTATGATTACCAGATCAAGATGCAAAACATTCTGGCATGCCAGAAGGCTGACTCATGCCCCTACTTGACTCGTGTTCCACCTCCAAGGTAACTAGTATTCTGACTGCTATCGCCGCAGTTGAGTTTTGTCTAGTTTAAAAATTCATATAAATGGGGGGCGCCTGGGTGGCTCAGTGGGTTAAGCCGCTGCCTTCGGCTCAGGTCATGATCTCAGGGTCCTGGGATCGAGCCCCACATCGGGCTCTCTGCTCAGCAGGAAGCCTGCTTCCCTCTCTCTCTCTCTGCCTGCCTCTCCGTCTACTTGTGATCTCTCTCTGTCAAATAAATAAATAAAAATCTTTAAAAAAAAATTCATATAAATGGAATCATACAGTAGGTTCTTTTCTGTGTACGATACTTTTACTCAATGTCTGTGATATTCATCCAGTTTGTAGCATATATAAGTAGTTCATTCTTCTTTATTGCTATGTAGTAATTCATTCTATGAATATACCTCAATTTATTTACCCTTTTTCCTGTTGATAGCTATTTGGGCCATCTGTAGGTTTTAGATAATATGAACAAAACTGTTTCCACATTTTGTGTATATCAGTTGTTTAACACATGCACTCATTTCTTTTCGTATGTAACCAGGGTGGAATTACTGGATTGTAGAGCATTATATGAGAACCCCAGTTACTGCATATCAAGTTATCAATTCTTGGTGTTGTCAATATTTTCAATTTTAGTCATCCTGACTTTCAAAAAATCTTTGTGACACCCCACCTAGATAGAGTGTAAACTCCAAAATGTGATGGATAGAGTCTTTCATCATCTGACTTTTGCTTATCTGCTCAGCCTCATATCCTCCTTGAATTTTAAGCTATAATCCTGCCCAACTACTTGCGGATCTTTGAGAGCTCTTTGGTTGGGTTCATTCTGTTCATTCTACTGGTCTTTGCACTATTCATCTCTTGTGTCTTTACATTCAGACTGAGTTCTTCTCATCCACTGAGTCTCAGTTTAGGCAATACTTTCTAAACTTTTCATCTTTAAGCTTCATTAAAATGCCCTTCAATGAGCACCCAGGGTTCTAAGCATTTACTCTTTTATTAATATGCATCACACTATATGTAATTGCCTATCAACTTGTCAATTTTTCCTGAGGGTAAGGAGTGTATCTTGTTCACTTTTATATCACCAGTTCTTAGAAGAGTATGGGCACATAAAAGGTGCTTAAGAATGTATGAGTTAGGGCGCCTGGGTGGCTCAGTGGGTTAAGCCGCTGCCTTCGGCTCAGGTCATGATCTCAGGGTCCTGGGATCGAGTCCCACATCGGGCTCTCTGCTCAGCAGGGAGCCTGCTTCCCTCTCTCTCTCTCTGCCTTCCTCTCCGTCTACTTGTGATCTCTCTCTGTCAAATAAATAAATAAAATCTTTAAAAAAAAAAAAAGAATGTATGAGTTAATGAACAAATTAATGAATTAATCAATTATCAATGGAGTATTTCAAATTATTATTAGGAACTAAACAATCAGGGTATTTCGGGATTAATACTTTGGTTTCTAAATTCTCATTCTTTAGGTTGTGCTTTTGACAAGTGATAGTGAGGGGAAAAACACAGTAAGTCTTAAATAATTAGTTATTCAATCCATAGAATTAAATAAGTCTCAACTGATAGGAGGGGATGAGAATTTTTCAAAATACACATGCCTCTGAAGATTCAGTCCCTGTAATTCTCAACCAAGGCAAAACACTGGAAAAATCTCAAAAGCTTTCAAAAAGTACTGATGCCTGGAAACCTAACTCTAGAATTTCTGATTTGGGTTAGAGTGAGTCTTTTTGAGGCTTTTCCACTGTAAAACAGAATAGGGCTATAGTCAGAAAGTTCTGGGCTGGGGGGGGTGTGACTTATTAACAAGAAATGAGTAAAGAAAAGCCAATAGATAGTTATTTTCATGCCTCTTAAGTGCGATGAAACTACAGGGTCTGTCATGGTTCATATTAAACTATCGTTTTCAATTGGAAGCCTTTTTTTTTTTTAAGATTTTATTTATTTGACAGGGAGAAACACAGCGAGAGAGGGAACACAAGCAGAGGGAATGGGAGAAGGAGAAGCAGGCCTCCCGCCGAGCAGGGAGCCCGATGTGGAGCTCAAACCCAGGACCCTGGGATCATGACCTGAGCCGAAGGCAGATGCTTAATGACTGAGCTACCCAGGTGCCCCAATGGGAAACCTTTTTTTATGTGGAAAGAAGAGAATCATATATATAAGGTAAATACGTATATATTTATGTGTGTATATATATGTATATACGTATATATGTATATATGTATATATATTTATGTATATATATGTATATATTGCAAATATCTGCCCTTAAGTTGGAACATCTATTAGGAAAATAAGAAATTTGCTTATCTAGCTGGGATCTTGAGCTTAATATAGATTCTAATATCTTGACTGTGAAAAACCCCATGAAATGTGTCAAGTAATAATGTAAGGACGAACCTTAGAGAATTGGGCCCCAAATATGTAAACTGAGTCTGTTGAGGCAATATTGGTGTCCCTTCTTCTTCTGCACAGTGCAGGGGGCTTACATTTCACAGTCTTTGCTGCATGCCGGGCTTTGGCCATTTCTGCCCCATTTTCCATTCTGAGCAGGTCACTCTGTCCACGAAATTCAGTTTCTTCATTGGTTCTCACACAAACCCCACTCATACACATAGATTTTATTTAAGAGCAGGGGCTTGTAGAGGGGAGAGTTTACAACACAGAGAACACATTAAACAACTTTTAAAAGCCACTTTACATACTGTTTTTAAAAGTCCTGATTTAGGGGACCTTTCTCCTGATCAATCAGCCTATGCTGAACCCAGTCTCATATATTCCCCAGGGTCCCTCTTTTCCCTCCGCTGTCACAACCAACTGTTCTGTCCTGGCCCGCTGCTACCCATCCTCTCCAGATAAACAAATTTTTCTCTTTGACTTGGTAGCAAGGCTGGTCTCCTTAGCTTGGCAATCAGGCTGACCCACATGCTCTTATGACCCCATCTTCTACCCCCAAAGAGTTCTGAGGCATTTCTCCCTCCTTACATTTCCTCCCTTAGAAACTGTTAATTGAGGGGGCGCCTCGGTGGCTCAGTGGGTTAAAGCCTCTGCCTTCAGCTCAGGTCATGATCTCAGGGTCCTGGGATCGAGCCCCACATCGGGGGGGGGTGTCAAGTAATAATGTAAGGAATTACATTATTCTCTCTCTGCCTGCCTCTGCTCTCTCTCTGCCTGCCTCTCTGCCTACTTGTGATCTCTATCAAATAAATAAATAAAATCTTAAAAAAAAACACCTGTTAATTGAGTTCTTTCCTCCGTTTGTTAATTGAATATTTTCCTCACTTCATTACAAACATTTTTGCCAGAGTTAGAGGTGGTCCTGAAATAAAAAAGGATAACCTTGACTTTCTCTATCCATCCAAACTTTGCTCCTGGCTTGCTTCTCTCCCCATCTTCCCTGCGCTCCACTGTAGGCTATGGAGCAGAGAAAGGAAGGGGAAGGAACAAACTTGGAGAGGACTGTTCAAAGAAGAATTCAGGGAAAGTTAGTTTTTGCGGCTTAGGAGGGAAAAACTGAAACCACAAAAAGACAGAAAATATTTGTTCCTCCTTGCTGTATGCAGGCCCTTTTCTTTCCTTCTTCCACATTTTTCAGGCAATACTGGTGGTCCTGAGATCTAAAAACCAGTGCTCTGGGGTTTGGGTGGGTTCCAGCCTGATCCTTACTTTCATTAAAATTTTGGTATTTTGGGGACGCCTGGGTGGCTCAGTTGGTTGGACGACTGCCTTCGGCTCAGGTCATGATCCCGGAGTCCCGGGATCGAGTCCCGCATCGGGCTCCCAGCTCCATGAGGAGTCTGCTTCTCCCTCTGACCTTCTCGCTCATGCTCTCTCTCACTGTCTCTCTCTCAAATAAATAAATAAAATCTTTAAAAAAAAATTAAAAAAAATTTTTGGTATTTTGTTCATCATGAAGTTTTATGGGTTTTTTTTTTGTATTAATTTTTTAATAACAGCTTTATTGAGATATAATTCACATACCATAACATTCATCCTTTTCAAGTGTACAATTCAGTGGTTTTCAGTATATTCATAGTTATACCACCATCGCTGTTATCTAATTTAATTTAATTTTTTAAAGATTTTATTTATTTTTATTTTAGAGAGAGAGTGTGAGACAGAGAGCTCATGAGCAGGGGAGGAACAGAGGGAGAGAATTTCTAGTGGACTCTGTGCTGAGCACAGAGCCAATTGAGGGGCTCAATCCCAGGACCCTGAGATGATGACCAAAGCAGAAACCAAGACTCAGCCACTCAACTGACTGTGTCACCCAGCACCCTACCATTCTCTAATTTTAAAACATGTTCATCATCCAAAGCATTTTTATTTAAAGAAATATTACGTTAAATATTACTGAGTGTATAATCACATACCCTGCCTCTACTCCGCTTTCACATCTGACACACACATCTGGAGCTGTCACACACTCTCTATCCCAGCCCCAGGGATATCACTCATCTTTTTATTTTTTTTATTTTTAGATTTTATTTATTTATTTTTTTATTTTAGAAAGGGAGAGAGAGAGAGCACATGTGGTGGGGGTGGGGGCAGAGGGAATGGGAGAGAGAATCTCAAGCAGACTCCATGCTCAGTGCACAGCCTGATGCAGGGTTTGGTGGAAGGCGGGGTTGGGGGACTCAATTTCATGACCCTAAGATCATGATCTGAGCCAAAACCACCAGTGCAATGCTTAACTGACTAAACCACCCAGAAGCCCCATCACTCATCTTGCCTCCACTCTCCTATACCTCTTTATCTCCCCTGCTACCCCCTGCCCCCTGCCAACATCATGCATTGCTCAACTACAACTCTACCACAGATACCTCATTCTTTCCCTCACACTACAACATGAAGAGAGGAAGGACATGTAAGGATGCCAGGGTTGCTGGGGGGAACAGTCACAATCTCTGTTGCAAAATTTAGTAGCCATACTTGGAGATGGAAATGAAGGAGAGCTTCCGTAAGTGGGAAGAATTGGTAACATGAATTGGGAAAGATAAGTGGTTGCTTAATAAACTTGGGATGTATCTCTTAGTTATTTCTGCATTTCTGCTCTCTGCTGACATGGGAATTAGAGAGGAGGCAGAAAATGCAGGAGCGAGGATTTGGCATTAGACAAGACCAGGAGACAAAAAAAACTGAAGTCATGCCAATGATTTCCAAGGAAATTAGATGGTAGGCATATCACAGATATTTAGGGCAGCCCAAAGATCCACAGGTGTCAATGATGCTAGGGTTCCAAGATAAAACACAGACGTTCAAATAAATTTGAATTTCAGCAAGACAACAATTTTTTTAGTGTAAGTATATGTCATGCAATATTTGGAACACATACTAAAAAATTATACATTTTTTAATTAAAAATTCTAATTCAACTGGGCATCCTGTACTTTTATTTGCTAAATCTGGCAACTTTACATGATGCCAATAATTGGTGAGGAAGACAAGATTCTCCAATTTGTGTGAATGGCCATTTTAATTGACTAGTAAACAGAAAGTAAAGGGAGTCAAACTTAAGAAGCCAGAGTTCTAGGTGTGCCTGGGTGGCTCAGTTCGTTAAGTGGCTGCCTTTGGCTCAGGTCATGATCCCAGGGTCCTGGGATTGAGCCCCACATCGGGCTCCCTGCTCAATGGAGAGCCTGCTTCTCCCTCTCCCTCTGCCTGCCACTCTGGCTCCTGTCAAATAAATAAATAAAACCTGAAAAGAAGAAGAAGAAGAAGACACCAGAGTTCCAATCTCTAATGAGTAGAAAGAGGCAGGAGGAAGAGGTAAGAAACAGGGGACTGATAAGTGGTAATGAAGCTCAAGCCAGTGACCTAGGGTCCATTACTGGCATAAACCCTGTATTATAGATCCCACAGCTTGGTTTTATTGCCAAACCAAAATCCATTTCAAATCATGTACATATCTTAATTTAACATTCAGGGCCACAAAAAATGAGGTGGAAGGGAGCCAGAAGCTACAGACCCCCTTAACAATGCTATCACATTTTTTTTTTTTTTTTGGCTGAGTTCTAGTTCACTTTGGGATTAACCTGTAATCTGCAATTTTATTCTTTTCTAGCTATTAGTATAGCTGACATTATTTGTTAACTCATTTTCACAGCAAATCTTCCTTCTAGAAAACTCCAATTGGTCTAAGAAGAAAAGGGTGTTTTCTACACCCAGGATGGGCTAAATAATTTGTGGGTCTCAGTGGAAAATGAAAATGCCAGGCCCCTCGTTTGAAATTTGTTATGAATTTCAAGGAAACATTAAACCAAGCACAGGGTCGGGACGCCTGGGTGGCTCAGTTGGTTAAGCAGCTGCCTTCGGCTCAGGTCATGATCCCAGCATCCTGGGATCGAGTCCCACATCGGGCTCCTTGCTCATCAGGGAGCCTGCTTCTCCCTCTGTCTCTGCCTGCCATTTTGTCTGCCTCTCTCCCTCTCTCTCTCTCTGACAAATAAATAAATAAATAAATTTAAAACAACAACAACAACAAAAAAAAACAAAACAAAACCAAGCACAGGGTCCATCTAAGTGCAGAGCCTTGTGCAAGAGCACAAATCATATACCCATGAAGTCAGCCCCTCCCATACCTTAGTCATGATAGATAAAATCTGTGCTCTAGAGCTAGGGCCAGGGATGGAAGAAGTCTGAACTCATTTTAGAACTCATAGGGATAAAAGGAACTGGGCAGAGACAGGGAGCACAGGGAGGACAGAGGTGGGGATCAACTTTAGCTATTACTACATTCCTCTTGAGTTGTTGTCTGGCTCACATTGACCTTGGGATAGCAAGCCTCCTCCTACTCATTATTTTCCAAGTTTTTTTCCACCACTTTCATCTGACATAGTATATAGACCCTCTTCTAGTTTTCTGACCTCTCACTGTCCTTCCCCCTCCATCTACCTTACCTGATTTGCCTCACCATAGAAAATCAAGTTTCAGATATGACAACCTGGAGTACAGTACAACAACTCCTTCCTTTGATCTGGATGCTACTTTTAATTCAATCTAATAATATGTTAGGCTTTTCAACAGCTGCTTCATGCTTTGGGCTTATATTAAGCTAATATTCAATTAAAACCTCCAATCTAGTCCAGTGAATTAATCCCAGTCAGGACTTGAGTTTCTGCTGGTTCTCTTTAAATTTAACACATTGGACTTCACATTGGCCTGATTTAAATTTCAACTAGCTGATTTCATACCAGCATTCCAGCCAATTGAGATCATTTCAGAAACTGATTCTGTCATCTATGTCTTCATACACATCCTTATTAAAAGTGCCAAACAGGGCAGGGCCAAGGATGACAGGATCCTCCACAAAAGACTTGCTCCTGAGTGACACAGAAACAATAATAATCCCATTCCTCTAGGTGTGGTTCTGTCAGGTGTGGGAATATGTGAGGAATCATCAGAGGAATTTGTTGGACATTCCTTGACAAGTGAGCAGTCTAAAGAGTTATGTGAAATCTTTTTTTTAGGTAAAATGTTAGAAACCCAAATCACTAGCAGAAAAATTTAAATGCCCAAAGAGGCACTGGTAGGCATAAGACATAAATTGAGAAGAAATTTAGACAGACAGACAGACAGAGAGAAAGAAAGAAAGAAAGAGCAAAGAGGAAGGATGAGAATCAAAAGGAAAGGCTAGAGATCAAGAGGGAGAGATGAAGTGAGACCTCAGTGACATTATCTCTCAAAGTCATGTGACCCTGTTTTAAGGCTTATCACTTCCTGCCTTTGAATGCAAAATGAAGCTAATAGTCAGTCTTTAAAGAACTTCTCTCATGAATATAATAATTGAGTTTATGGGCCACATTGGATAAAAATCAGGATTTCCTGAGGCTAATCCAACTGACTCTCTGAGGCTGGGATTCTGCTTGCTACAACTGGTCATACTCCTCTAACTTATGAAAAATAGAATTAACATCCTTCTGATTTGAATGAAATACTGTCAGGAAGATTGGCTGAGAATAACTGAGACATTGCTCCCTTGCCTATTCCCATTAATAACCTTTGCCTTCAGCAATTAGTAAGAGTAACTCTTAAAAGTTGAAGAGATGAAAAATTTCCTTTGAGTTTCTTCTTCCTACATCTGATACTAAGGCCCATCTAATTAAATGATATAGAATCAGATTTTATTCTTGCCAGTTCTATTAAGGATTCTGCCAAAGAAGAAGGTTAAAATTAAGGTCTAATTTTATTTTCACTGAAATATCATCAGAATATGCTCACTTACATTTTACCATTTATAATTTCACCATGTGTTCTCACTCTTCCATGATGTTGTTCATCATATCTCTTCTGTTCCCCCTTGCTTGTTTGGCTACTTGCTACTCATCCTTTAAAGGGTGAATTCAAGCATAACCTCCCTAAAAATATTTCTTGGTCACTCAGTTGAGTTAAGGAATATAGATGTCCTGCCTAGTCTCCTGGATGTAGTAACATGTTCCCTCTTTTTCCTACTAGATAGTATTAAAGATAGGAACTGATTATTGTTCATCACTAAATTAATACTAAAAACTAAGTAATACTTAACATAGGACCCTGCATGTTGTAAGTGCTCAGGAAGTGTTTGTGTAAAGAGGAGGACAAGGAAGGAGAGAGGAAAGGAAGGAAGAAAGGGAAGGAAATAATATATTATGTACAGATGGCCAACAGACACATGAAAAGATAAGGTGAAAAGATGCTCAATCATTCAGCATCAGGGAAATACAAATCAAAACTACAGTGAGATATCACCTCATGCCTGTCAGAATGGTTAAAATCATTATTTTCACTGAAATATCATCAGAATAAGTGACCAGACACTCTTTTATCCACATTCACACAATATGCTCACTTACATTTTACCATTTATAATTTCACCATGTGTTCTCACTCTTCCATGATGTTGTTCATCATATTTCTTCATATGATTGGAGAGGATGTGGAGAAAAAGAAACCCTTGTGCACTGTTGGTAGAAGTGCAAACTGGCACAGTTACTGTGGAAAAGAGTATGGAGGTTCCTCAAAAAAGTTAAAAATGAAACTAGCCTATGATCCAGCAATCTCACAACTGCGTATGTACCCAGAGAATGCAAGAACACTAATTCAAAGGGATTTATGCACCCCTGTTTATAGCAACATTATTTACAATAGCTAAAATATGGAAGGAACCCAAGTGTTCATCAACTGATGAATGGATAAAGGAGATGTGGGGTGTGTGTGTGTGTGTAAAATATTCATATATATATTCCATTTTAATTATATAGTGAAATATTTGGTGATAAAAAAGAATGAAATCTTGCCATTTATAACAACACAGATGGAGCTAGAGAGTATAATGCTAAGTGAAATAAGTCAGAGAAAGACAAATACATGATTTCACTGATATGTGGAATTTAAGAAACAAAACAAAAACATGAGCAAAGGGGGAAAAAAGGAGAGAGAGAAATAAACCAAGAAACATGCTCTTAACTATAGAGAACAAACTGATGGTTTGCCAGAGGGGAGGTGGGTTGGGGATGGGTGAAATAAGGTGATAGGGATTTTTTTTTTTAAGATTTTATTTATTTATTTGACAGAGAGAGATCACAAGTAGATGGAGAGGCAGGCAGAGAGAGAGAGAGAAGCAGGATCTCCGCTGAGCAGAGAACCCGATGTGGGACTCGATCCCAGGACCCTGAGATCATGACCTGAGCCGAAGGCAGCAGCTTAACCCACTGAGCCACCCAGGCGCCCAAGGTGATAGGGATTAAAGAGTGCACTCATCACGATGAGCACTGAGTAATGTAATGAGTAATTGTTGAATCACCTATATTGAACACTTCAAACTAAGATAACACTGTATGTTAATTATACTGGAATTTAAGAATTTTACTAAATTTTTTTTAATTAAAAAAAGAACATATTATAAAATCTCATCCTACAGAATGACTTATGGTCCAGTGCCTGAATAGAGTAGGGTGACCTTTTTTTTTTTTTAAAGATTTTATTTGGGGCAGCTGGGTGGCTCAGTCGTGATCCCAGGGTCCTGGGATCAAGCCCCGAATCAGGCTTCCTGCTCAGGAGGAAGCCTGCTTCTCTCTCTCCCACTCCCCCTGCTTGTGTTCCCTCTCTTGCTATCTCTCTCTCTCTGTCAAATAAATAAATAAAATATATATTTTTTAAAGATTTTATTTATTCATTCGACAGAGAGAGATCACAAGTAGACAGAGAGGCAAGCAGAGAGAGAGAGGAGGAAGCAGGCTCCCCGCTGAGCAGAGAGCCCGATGCGGGACTCGATCCCAGGACCCTGAGATCATGACCTGAGCCGAAGGCAGAGGCCTAACCCACTGAGTCACCCAGGCGCCCAAATAAAATATTTTAAAAACATAAAATAAAAAAATAAAGATTTATTTATTTTAATTAATTAATTTATTTGTATTTATTTTATTTTATTTGTTTGTCAGAGAGCAAGAGCATAAGCAGCAGGCAGAAGGAGAAGCAGGCTCCCCACTGAGCAAGGAGCCCAATGTGGGACTCCTGGGACTCCATCCCAGGACCCTGAGATCATGACCTGAGCCAAAGGCAGATGCTTAACTGACATCTCAACCATAGGTGACCTTTAAAAAGACTCTTCTAATCTTATAATTCATGTCTTATAATTCTAATCTTTTTATTTCTAAGTTTTCGTCCATCCAAATCCTGTATAAGACCCATGATTCAAAAAGAAGACATGACCATTTAGCAGAGCTGCACTGCAGATATCAAGCACATTGGTGAATGTCATCCTATTAGTTCACATAAATCCTCATGTTTCTGATGAATGTTCAAGTGTACTTTGTGATGATATTTATTTTTTTAATAACAGAAACTTGATTTAATTTTTTAATAATTTTTTAATAAATATATAATGTATTATTAGCCCCAGGGGTACAGGTCTGTGAATTTGCCAGGTTTACACACTTCACAGCACTCACCATAGCACATACTCTCCCCAATGTCCATAACCCAAACACCCTCTCTCTGCCCCCCTGTTTTGTGAGATTAAGAGTCTCTTATGGCTTGTCTCCCTCCCGATCCCATCTTGTTTCATATATTCTTTTCCTACCCCCAAAACGCCCCACGTTGCATTTCCACTTCCTCATATCAGGTAGATCATATGATAGTTGTCTTTCTCTGATTGACTTATTTCGCTAAGCATAATACTCTCTAGTTCCATCCATGTCATCACAAATGGCAAGATTTCATTTCTTTTGATGGCTGCATAGTATTCCATTGTGTATATATACCACATCTCTTTATCCATTCATCTGTTGATGGACATCTAGGTTCTTTCCATAATTTGGCTATTGTGGACATTGCTGCTATAAACATTCGGGTGTACGTGCCCCTTCGGATCACTACATTTGTGTCTTTAGGGCAAATAGCCAGTAGTGCGATTGCTGGGTCATAGGGTAGCTCTATTTTTAACTTTTTGAGGAAACTCCATGCTGTTTTCCAGAGTGGTTGCACCAGCTTGCATTCCCACCAACAGTGTAGCAGGGTTCCCCTTTCTCCGCATGTGATGGTATTTATATCCAGTGTGTTGTCATCAAAAAACTCTGTCGATTATGGCAGTTCAAAGCAACATAATATAATTTTTAAATATATGTAAGGTGATTGAGACTGACAGCAATTATCCATCAGAGGAAGCTCAATTTAATCAAAGGGAATTTAGAATACGATAAACTTCAGAGGAGTAGTTAAACCAAAGGCTAAAGACATGCTACCCAAAGTTCATCAGCATTTCTTAGCTTCTGCTTGCTTCTACTCTAAATGTAGGCGATATTCTGTTAGGAGGTAGTAGGCTGAAGCATCTAGAGAATAATTCACTTTGACTCCCAGAGAAATAGTAAAGTCATTTTCTTTTTCTTTTTTTCTTTTTTTTAAAGCAAGCCCTACAGGAAGGAAAGAAGGAAGGAAGGAAGGAACTAAGAAAGGAAGGAAGGAAATCCTGCTTTATTATTTTTTTAAGTACACTCCACACCCCATGTGGGGCTTGAACTCACAACCCTGAGATCAAGAGTTGCATGCTTGGGGCACCTGGGTGGCTCCGATGGTTAAGCCTCTGCCTTCAGCTCAGGTCATGATTCCAGGGGTCCTGGGATTGAGCCCCAAGTCAGGCTCTTTGCTTAGCAGAGAGGCTTCCTCTGCTTCTCCTTCTCCCTCTGCCTACTGTTCCCCCTGCTTGTGCTTGCTCTCTCTCTCTCTCTCTCTGTCAAATAAATTAATAAAATCTTAAAAAAAAGAAAAAAGTTGCATGCTCTACTGACTGAGCCAGCTAGGTGTCCCAGTAAAGTCATTCTCTTTAGAGTTTGGGGAGCCTTTCTTTTAATAAACATGGCTGCATATTGACTCTATGGGTTTCCTCAATTATACAAAAAATATAAGAAATCCTAATAAGGATCCAGAGTTACACTGTCATTTTCTGCTCTATGACTGGAGAAATTTTTATGGATTCCACATCTGGAGATTGAGATGAAATTCAAAGTTGTAACATCTGGGTTTTCAACACCATGAACATATCTTTAAAATAAATATGTTAATATGCCAAAACCTAGAGGCCCTTTGTAGAAAAACACTAGGAAAAGAAATACTTCGGGATAAGCCCCATCCCTGTCCTATCCAAGTTAATGGACAGTTATTTGCCCTCAATGTGTCAGAGCAAGGAAGAAAGTTGGATATCTAGGATTGATCTCTTTCCTAAAGATATATGTGTGCATCTCCAAACCTCCTACTTTATTTACATTTCTACTGGAATAGCCCATCAAACTCTGTACTTAAAAACTAAAGCCTCAGGAGCACCTGGATGACTCAGTCAGTTAAACATCTGACTTCGGCTTAGGTCATGATCTCGGGGTCCTGGGATCAAGCCCTGCATTGGGCTCCGTGCTCAGAGGGGAGTCTGCTTATCCTTCTCCCTCTCCCTCTGCCCTGCTGCTCATGCTCTCTCTCTCTCAAATAAAATCTTAAACAAGACAAAACAAGACCCCTAAAATCCCAAATACCTGCTCCTAAAAATACTTCCCCTTTTCTGACTTTCTTATTTTAACAATGCCAACCTGAAGTGATGCTCGGAGTGGATATTTCCCAGGTGAGGCAAAAGCCTAGGGAACAGAGACCTACTTGGTATAGAAGCTTCTGAAGTGTAAGTCAAGAGGGAGACATTAATGATCCAAAGAGTTAACTGATGGAGTAAGACCCATGAGGAGGAAGAAAGGGATAAAATTCAGACCACAGGTAGCTTCGGCTTTAGATTAGCTTTAGACCAGAGGAGGGAGATGAAGGTAATTTTGCATATTGGAGATGAGGGACAGAAACTTAATGCAACTGCTCTTTAATGCTTTTTATTTTCTGTGTGAGGTATTAAACATGGCCACCTTGTAAGAGTGATGAGGTAGGGTGAGACACAGAAGGGGTAGAGAGTTTGCAGAGAATAGAGAAATTAAAAATTACTCAAATTTTAGGACCGCTAATTGGTGATGTGTCATGGAAGGTCCAGCTGTTTTTCCAAGTGGGTTAGATAAAAAGTCAAGGGAACTAAAGAACAGAAAATTTTGCCAATCAATAATTGATCTGAAGAGCTGAGAATTTAGGTTCAATAGGGGAGGGAAAAATAGACTGGAAGAAAATGGAAGAATCAAATACTGGAGGTCTTGTTAAGATCAAAGGGCAAATTTAAAAGAAAGAGCAAGGAGTGACAGAAGAGGAATACTGAAGCCAGAGGGTACTAGAGTTATGATTCTGGAGGTGTAGTTTGGGGCAACTGACAAGATCCAAGATGTCCATAACTGGAAGGAGGGGTGACTAAAATTACATGGAGATCATGACATTGAGAAGGTCAAGAAATTATTGGGTAGATTATCCCCACAGACACTGTGGTCACCCATGGTTATTAAGGGACTGGACATAGGATCAGGGGCCAGAGGTAAATGTGGGGGAAGGACTAGGAAGATGGTAGCTTGAGTCAAGAAAGGGAACTGTGGCATAACCTAGTGACCTGAAATTCAACAGAGGAACATATTCTACTTGAAGGTATAGGAGTAATAGCTTGAAAAGTACACTGGGATGTAAGAATGATGCTCTTCTGGCAATTGTGGTTGACGGAGTATGGAAAGGGCAGGAGGGGAAGTAGTGTCCCTCAGAGAGAACCTGTGTCTCTTAGGACAAGAGGAACAGGTCAAAGATGTAGAGGACCTGGGGCGCCTGGGTGGCTCAGTGGGTTAAGCCGCTGCCTTCGGCTCAGGTCATGATCTCAGGGTCCTGGGATCGAGCCCCGCATCGGGCTCTCTGCTCAGCAGGGAGCCTGCTTCCTCCTCTCTCTCTGCCTGCCTCTCTGCTTGCTTATGATCTCTATCTGTCAAATAAATAAATAAATAAAATCTTTAAAAAAAAAAAAAAAGATGTAGAGGACCTGAGTTAACATGATCCGGGGTGCAAGTGAAGGGAAAGTGGGGAAGCTGGTCTTAGAAGTAGAAGTAGAGAGTGTGGACCACTTCCCATAGGGAACTTTTCCCCACCAATGCAGTTTTTATTTATCCTTTATTCTCTGCACTTCTTAAAAATTAAGTGTTCAAGTGCAGAAAATGAAGGATATCCTTCAATATTCAGACTGCTTGCATCATTGTAGAAGGTTGCCTTCCAGGCATCCTCCTAGATTCTGATGTTACATACCTGAGTTAAGACTTTGTGAATAGTCCAGCTTTCCTCAACTGGTCCAGCAAGTTGAGAATGATCAGCTGTAGGTGGTTATTGCATGCTCCAACCACCAAGAAGCCTTAGGAATCCTAACATACCCTGATTCCTGCCCCCTGCTTTTAAAAATATTTTATTTATTTATTCATGAGAAACAGAGAAAAAGGGGGGGTGGGGGGAGCAGCAGGCTCCCCATGAAGCAGGAAGCCCAGTGTGGGACTAGATTCCAGGACCCCCGGATCACAATCTGAGCAGAAGGCAGATGCTCAGCCAACTGAGCCACCCAGGTGCCACCCCCCCTTTTTTTTACATAGTAGGGTAACCAAAAGGCAGATAAACGTTTACCAAGTCCGTTTGTGTCCTTTCTAAAAACTCAGGACTTCAGCATCAACAGCAAGCATAGTGGGGTGCCTGTGTGGCTCAGTGGGTTAAAGCCTCTGCCTTCAGCTCAGGTCATGATCCCAGGTTCCTGGAATCGAGCCCCACATCGGGCTCTCTGCTCAGCAGGGAGCCTGCTTCCTCCTGTCTCTCTGTCTGCCTCTCTGCCTACTTGTGATCTCTGTCTGTCAAATAAATAATAAAAATAAAATCTTAAAAAAAAAAACAAAAAACAAAAAACAGCATACTCTCAGGATTTAGGCATGAGGTCAGAGCCAGGGGCATCTCTTTTTCCTTTTTTCCCCCAAAATTCTCTCTTTTTTTTTTTTTTGTCTGTATATGCTTTTTTTTTTTTGATTAATTTTTTATTTTTTCAGCATACAGTATTCATTATTTTTGCACCACACCCAGTGCTCCATGCAATCCGTGCCCTCTACCATACCCACCACCTGGTGCCCCCAACCTCCCACCCCCCACCCCTTCAAAATTCTCAGATCGTTTTTCAGAGTCCATAGTCTCTCATGGTTCACCTCCCCTTCCAATTTCCCTCAACTCCCTTCTCCTCTCCATCTCCCCTTGTCCTCCATGCTATTTGTTATGCTCCACAAATAAGTGAAACCATATGATAATTGACTCTCTCTGCTTGACTTATTTCACTCAGCATCATCTCTTCCAGTCCCGTCCATGTTGCTACAAAACTTGGGTATTCATCCTTTCTTTTTTCTTTTTCTTTTTTTTTTTTTTTTTTACAGCTTTATAAACATATATTTTTATCCCCAGGGGTACAGGTCTGCGAATCGCCAGGTTTACACACTTCACAGCACTCACCATAGCACATACCCTCCCCAATATCCATAACCCCACCCCCCTCTCCCAACCCCCTCCCCCCATCAACCCTCAGTTTGTTTTGTGAATTAAGAGTCACTTATGGGGGGCGCCTGGGTGGCTCAGTGGGTTAAGCCGCTGCCTTCAGCTCAGGTCATGGTCTCGGGGTCCTGGGATCGAGTCCCGCATCGGGCTCTCTGCTCAGCAGGGAGCCTGCTCCCTCCTCTCTCTCCGCCTGCTCCCTCCTCTCTCTCCGCCTGCCTCTCTCTCTACTTGTGATCTCTCTCTGTCAAATAAATAAATAAAATCTTTAAAAAAAAAAAAAAGAGTCACTTATGGTTTGTCTCCCCAAAATTCTCTTAATCAGGTACTCCAAGTCCTGGTGGACCCATTTGGTAGCTGACACAAGTTGCATATTCTGTTCTTAGAAGCAGACTGAGGTAAAGGACGTGGTCTGGAAGCTCGTGGCCATAAAACCAACAAGGCAAAGATGGCTGATGATCAGAAATTCACAGCCATTCTGACCTTACAGGGCTTAGGTGTCCCACCTGGCAGAGAGAGGCTCTTAAATGATCAGGCAGGAAATAAATAAGCAGAAAACTGCTTTTCACATTGAAATCATCCACCTGCTATCTGTGGTCTTTCCTACCAGTTATGGTGGTCTGTCTCAAGATAAGTTTTCTAGGAATGGCAGCTGGGTGTATCTCTGAAACGGATGGTTCAAGTTCTAGGCACTGCTCCTCTCACCTACCTGGTTCTATTGCAGTTAACTGGGCCATTCTCAGCTTCATCCTAGGATCTGTGCCATTATTATTAGACATTTATGAGAACTTATGTATCACACATTATATATATACATATGTGTGTATATATATGTATATGTATGTGTGTGTTTGTGTGTGTGTGTGTGTGTGTGTATGCATCTAATCTTTTCAACAGTCTTATCAGATCGGGTCCATTTTTTTAAGATAATGAACTGAGAAATGAACTAACTATACCCAAGGTCACAAAGCTAGTAAGTAGCAAAGTCAGTCTTCAAAATCACAGTCTGAAAATGGAGACCTTGCTTTTCACTAGTGCATTATACTAACTTGCTTGTTTTATATAGATGGAAACGGTGTATGATTGTCGCAGATACCACATTTCACTAAAAGAGAGTTCTCCACAGATGGAACGGGCTGCCTAGAGGAGGGAGTGAAACTCTGGAAGAATTCTTCTGTTTGGGTCAATAACAAAACAACTGGGCTTCACATCACAGATGGGTGATGGGAGATAGTCAACTTATCAGGGAATGTTAAGGTTGAAATTTAAGGGGACTTCCCAATGCCATCTATATAGACCCATTGGATGTTAACCTCTTACACACACACACACACACACACACACAATTATCAGGTCCAGCATAACTGGAGGAACCTATCACTTCAGGGGGAAAACATACACTTTTTTTTTTTAATATTTTATTTATTTATTTGACAGAGATCACAAGTAGGCAGAGAGACAGGCAGAGAGAGAGGGAGAAGCAGGCTCCCCGCCGAGCAGAGAGCCCGATGCGGGGCTCGATCCCAGGACCCTGAGACCATGACCCGAGCCAAAGGCAAAGGCTTAACCCACTGAGCCACCCAGGCGCCCCGCTTTTTTTTTTTTTTTTAATCATTCTAATGAGACATCTCTTCAGCTGAAACTGTAGTGAAAAAATGGCAAGAGTGAGATTTCAAGCCACAAATACCCAAGTGCATGCCTGTTTCATGCCTGAACCTGTGTCATTAGACAGTCAATTCACCCCTCCGGGGTGCAGTATTTTAATAGTCTTTACTGACATGTGTGCACTAGGTAGTGGGGCACCAGCAGGGGGAGGGCGGATAGGTAAGAGAGGAAAGGAAGTTATCATGTGTCAGCCAGGCCCTGTGCTATATGCTTTTTAGACAGAATCTCATTTAATCCTCACAGCAATGCCATGACATAAACATTATTATCTCCACTTTACAGATTAGGAAACTGGGAATCAGTCACATAATTATTAAGGGGTGAAACCGGGACTTCAAAGCTCCTGGGTTTTTACTGTAACAACCTGCATACTGACGTACAGGTGGGAGGGATGACAACTTCCACAAGGGCTTAACGAATAAAAGGAGAACCTGAACTGAAATAAGTATAGTAATGTTTGGTATGCCAAGGGCAATTATACCCTTGATTCACTTGGCATGAACCCGAATAGGGAGAGAAGACAGGGCTCTGTGCCTTCCAACCATATCTTTCCTCTTGTTCTAGATGCAGGCTCCATGGGACTACAAAAAAGCCCTTGCTGCCAAGTGACTTTTATGCTTCCAACCTCTGAAAGCCAAGCAGGGTATAACCACAGCCTGACAGAACAACAAAGACCCAGTCCTAGTATTGTATAGACCAAGAGACGGAAACCCAGGGAGAGGTAAGGACTTATGCAGGAGCAGGCACAGAAGTTGAATCAAAACCACAACTGGAACCTCGCGTTTTCCAGGCAGGTTTTTTAGGGGACAACAAGATTGGCCCTGGGAAATCAGCAGTTCTATGCCACACTTCCTCTAATGCTAGTGTTCAAGTTCAATTGCATCTTCCTGGGGATTCTCCACAAATTCCCCATACAAAGACGTCAGTGAGGATGAAGAGCATATATTCCTATTCAGGGGAGAGAAGTATCCATGGGACTAATGTGAGGAATGACTGGCTAGAAATCAGAAGACCCCTTATGAAGTCAGAATTCAGGTTAAACCCGGGCTCTAGGCTGTTTCAAAGCAGGGGACCTGATGTGGATGGTGATGTCCACTCAGTACCTCGCTTGGTAAGCCTGTGTCTCTTCACACAGCCTGCGTTCCCCCTCTGGTTTAAAACTCCTTGACCTTCCCATCAGAGAATTACAATCAAAGAACGTCCTACAACATACACTACTTTTGAGGGAATTTGAAAAATGCGCCCATTCCCAGCAGCCCTCGCCAGACGGGTTAGTGCCCAGAGCACAGGTAAGATTTCTGCCCTGAATCTCCTCCTCCAGGCACTCCTTTCATAGCAACTTACCACCACAATACTGGGCAGTGGCCCTTTCTGTTCCTCCTTCAAAGAGCTCAGATAACTGGCAAATCTTTCTATCCGTGTATTTACAACTGCCCACAGGATCTTATCAACAAATCAGGAGTGGGTGTAGGGGAGGGGTTACTCAAGCACAGACAACTCTGATGGGAACTGCTCAGTCTTGATTGGAGTTTGTTCCACTTACTCAGTTAAAGTCTGATAAAAACCCACTTCAGCTCCTAATATAGGGGTCTTTCAGATTTTCCTAATTTTTCCTAAGTTGGCACGTGGGGTGCCTGGGTGGCTCAGTCAGTTATGGCTTCAGGTCACGATCTTGGGGTCCTGGGATGGAACTCCGAGTAGGGCTCCCTGCTCAGCGGGGAGTCTGCTTTTCTCTCTGCCTCTGTGCTCTCTGGCTCTCTTTCTTGCTCTCTCTCATGTACAGAAATAAAATATATTTTTTTAAAGATTTTATTTATTTATTTGACAGAGAGAAATCACAAGTAGGCAGAGAGGCAGGCAGAGAGAGAGGAGGAAGCAGGCTCCCCGCTGAGCAGAAAGCCCGATGATGCGGGGCTTGAACCCAGGACCTGGGATCATGACCTGAGCCGAAGGCAGCGGCTTAACCCACTGAGCCACCCAGGCGCCCCCAGAAATAAAATATTTTTTAAAAATAAAGCTGGCATGTGATTCTTACCACCTTCTTATTGGAATAGTGTCTGACACACATAGCTCAAAGCATGCCTAGTGAGTGAAGGAAGGAAAAAGGGAAGAAAGAAAAGAGGAAGGGGTGGGGGGACCAGCAAGGATAGAGTATTCTCTGTGACAAAGACTGTGTCTATGTGATGAAGAATACAGAATTCCAGGGGTGCCTGGGTGGCTCAGTGGGTTAAGCCTCTGCCTTCGGCTCAGGTCATGATCTCAGGGTCCTGGGATCGAGCCCCGCATCAGGCTCCCTGCTCAGCAGGGAGCCTGCTTCCCTTCCTCTCTCTCTCGCTCTGCCTGTCTCTCTGCCTACTTGTGATCTCTGTCAAATAAATAAATAAAATCTTTTAAAAAAAAAAAAAGCCTAAAACATAAAAAAAAAAAAGAATACAGAATTCCAGGAGCAGCCTTGGGCCATCCTCCATTCAGAGAGCTGATGCAGGATTAACTGGGCTAAATGGTATGCTGTGTGGCAATGATCTCCGTATGTCTTTCCCCCACCCCTAGTCTGCATGTCTGCAATTGCCAGACAATCTGTAGTGGATGTGTTTGGCCTCTGAGTGATTAGAACGCATCGCTTAATAATATGCTTTCTGAGATTCTTCTCTTGACTAGTGAGCATGTACGGCTTCCTAAAATGTAGGTTCCCCAATGCATGGGTCACTCTCAACGCAGCATCAGCTACCAAAAGGAGAGAATTAATGAGAGTCGTGGCTACCAGATTCAATGACACCTGAAAATCCATTTTGGGGACAGAATGATATGCTAAGAGAGTACACAGGAGAAACTCCTTATAGCAAGGAGAAGTCATGTTAAGGGCAGTGCCTGGCCCTGAAGGAAATGGGAAATGACATTGTTGACATGGCATTCCAGGGAAATCAAGATGTTGACTCTTCACAAAGCTCTGGTGCTTCGACTTGGGGAGTGATGAAATGAGTTCTTGCTCGTCTCATCACTGGCACTGTCATAATCATGATCAACAATAACAACAGCAATGTCAGCAAATATTTGTCAGGTGCCTTCTCTGTAAAAACTGTCAATAGGACCTTTGGGCTGAGGTTCTGAAAGACCTTCTCTTCTTAAAAAAAAAAAAAAAAAGCCTTCCAGTGAGAGCCTTCAAAATAAGGAATATTATCAATTTAAGATTTATAGATTGAAGCAGGTAGGTTTCCATAGACTTTTTGAATAAAAAAGAAAATTCACTCCCCAAATTTGAAAGGTACCAAAGTATAGACTAAGAAAAGTAAGTGTCCCTTAGACTTTAGCAGCCACCTTTTTTTGCATCCCACCAACACTTCACATCCTCCTATCTCCCCTCTGCTTAGTAGTCATCTTTATTAGCAAGAAATTTCTGTCTTGAAATTCTGTTTCTTTTTTTTAAATTTTTTACTTTTTTTATTAACATAAAATGTATTATTAACCCCGGGCATACAGGTCTATGAATTGCCAGGTTTACACGCTTCACAGCACTCTCCATAGCACATACCTTCCCCAATGTCCATAACCCAACCTTTTGTTTCGTTTTAAATGAGAATCTGTCATTTATTCTATGACTCTTTCTCTCTTAACCTCTCTCCTTGCACTTCCTTGCCTATCAGTTTTGTTGTTGTTGTTGTTTATTTATTTTTATTTATTATTATTTTTTTACCTCCAATCAGCCTTCTGGGTCCCTAATTCAGAACTAGGTCTCATAATAGTGGATCAGAGCTGATAGTGAGGATAAGGCAGATCTAGTCATGTACCAGTGGGTGTCTTGGCTTATATCCCAGTTGCAAGACTATGATCTTGACCTTGACCTCCTTGGGCCTGCAGTTCATTAGAAGTTATGGTCCCAGACAGCAGTTAGCAGTAGCTAATTTTCATTCTCTTTCCATGGTGTTGAAGATACCCACTACTGCTCAGGGTTCCAGTCTCCTGTCTCATAGGCATCTTTTCAATCCCTTTCACTTTATAACAGGCAAACTTCAAGCTGCCCCAGCTTTAGTCTTTTTTACTGATTTGTTTCTAATCCTTTTTGGATTTTTTGCATTTATCTGATATTTTAGCCTACTTATGCCTTTTGGTTTTCTTTCTTCATATTTCTATTATTGCTATATATATGGAGCAAAGTGGGATTTCATGATATAAATCCACTGTACCATCTTGATCTGAAAGTCTTTTGTTTCAGATTTGGGTCATGACTTCTTTCTCTATTTCTTAATTCTTTTCCTGGGATTTCTAATGACTTTTCTTTCTTCTTGATTTATTTGTATTTATGGTTTCCTCAAGTTTTCCAAGTTGTCAAAAATATTTTCTTTAATATTGGGTTCCCTTTATTTCTGTAAACTTTTGTCTAAGAGCCCTTAATCTTGCAGTTTCAATCTGGAGTATCTGTTCTATAGCCTTGCTAATTAGCTTCATCTGGGAATGTCTTTTCTCTGTGCTTTTTTGAGTTAGAGTGGTGCACTTTTTCTGGATTCCGTATATCCTCTTTCTTGGTCTGTTCTCTAAATTTGCTGGGTTATATCCTCAAGTAAGTCCTAAGAACAGTTACTTGGAAGGTAAAATTTTTAGTCTTTTCATGTCTGAAAAGATGTTCTCTTCCCTTATCCTTGATTAATAGTTTGCTCAGTGTTGGATTATATTTTGAAAATAATCTTTCCTCAGAACTTTAAAACTCTGGAAGGACTTTGTATGGAGGAACATGTTCTGGAAGTTGGCCCAGGGACATTTATGATCAGAAATAGGTAAGCAGTTCCTTAGGCCTCTGGAGGTCTGACTTTACATCTGGTTCAGGTGCTGTAAGTGTGAGAATATTAGAAGGGGGGATATGTCAGGTTCCCAGATGTCTCTGTGGGGCATGGTAAGGGCTTTGGATAGCCTGGAGGGGTTGGCCAGATTCATTTTAGGACAAAAATAAAACACCCAGAAATGGGCTTCTCTGGCCTGAATTTCATTTCATTCATAACGGTTCCTAGTCAGAAGAGTTCCCCTCTGCACTTTGCATTCCCATAGGCAAGCTCTGGGTGGCTGGGTGGTCATAATCAAGCTCAGGTACACAGCATCTGTGTGTTTCCTGTACCAAACAGTGCCCGGTCATCACTGGGGCTGGACTGCTGAGACAGCACAGGATGGAGGGAATGAGGAATAGCAAAGTGTTTATATTGTTATTCCCCTTGTTTGTGAGATAAAGCATTATCTACCTGCCTGCGCAGTGCCTGCGGGACAGAAACAAAAAATCTGGACCATTGTTGTAGGAGGTAAGTGAGGTAAGTGAGGTAAGTGAGGTAAGTGAGGTAAGCCTCTGGGTCTCAGTTGCTCCAAGCTTACTCCCTGGGCTTAGCCCTCATGCTTCTAAGGCAGCCTTTAAAACCATTAGCTCTCACTCCCACAGGAGGTAGTTGTGGAAGTCAGTTATCTGTGCCTATATGAATATGATAACCCTATATCACAGATAAAAGTAAAGCTTCCAACAGTATGGGGGGGCAGGGAAGGCTTGGGACAATGGGAGTTTTTCACAGCTTAAAGATGCAGCATGTTTTCTTTATTGAGGTGACTGGATAAAACTGGAGTAATGAATTGCTCATAAAACAATAAACCCCAAGATATGCTAAATGTTTTTGAAAAAGTCCTATTTCAAAACCATTGTTAAATTACTAGGTATCACATGGAAGGAAGCCTTGTTTGTTTATGTGGACCAGTGTTTGAGGACCTGTGAGTCCTCAAACACAAATCTAACAGTTAAGCCAGTTCTTACTACACTATCCAGGAATATCCATGTCAAGTTAGATTTTTAGAGTAGGAGGATGTCCCCAAACAATAAGCCATGTACTGTCATGATTAGCAATTGGGCTGTCTAGTCAGATTTCTGGGTTCTTCCTTGCTCTGTTACTTACTAGCTGGGTGACCTAGAGCAAGTTATCTGCCTTTATTAATCTTCAGTTTCCTTTTCTGCAGAATGTGATTAATATTAGTACTTAACCTCACAGATGTGTGGTGAGACCTGTAAGGACCTATTTTATATTTTAGCAAGAGGCTTTCTTTAAACTGTCCCTGCTCCCCTTTCCCCAGGGGATTCACTTAAAAACAAGTCCCGGAAACCAGCTCCAGGTAACAAAGCCCAGATACAAGGGTGGGTCAGGCCAGGTGGAGACATCGATCAGTGGGGGTTTGCATACTGTCTCCCTAGCTACCAAGGAGTATGGGCCCCCGCCCTTTGGGAGCCTTTTTGGCGCCAATCCTAATCAAGGTGTAATAGGCTGATTCAAATGTCTACTAGGGTAAATTGTAATTCAATTGGTCACCTAGCATCACTGTGGAATTTTCCTGTGTGTGTTACAATCTCATTGGCCACCTGTGCGTGGCCAAGCCCGACCACATGGCCTTTGCCCTTAAAAGCTAGTCTGTGTGGGGTGCCTGGGTGGCTCAGTGGGTTAAGCCGCTGCCTTCGGCTCAGGTCATGATCCCAGGTCCTGGGTTCAAGCCCCGCATCGGGCTTTCTGCTCAGTGGGGAGCCTGCTTCCTCCTCTCTCTCTGCCTGCCTCTCTGCCTACTTGTGATTTCTCTGTCAAATAAATAAATAAAAAATCTTTAAAAAAAAAAAAAAAAAAGCTAGTCTGTGAAACAGAGAAGGGTTGCCCTCTCTTGTAAGAGGTGCGTCCCCGAACGTTCGGTTAGATTCTTGATGCTTGGCATGAAATAAAGCTTTGCTTGACCTTTGCTTTATATCAGTCTCGCTCCTTTAATCATGGACCCATTATTGGGGCATAACAAGACCTAAATGAGATAATCGTGTAAAGTTCACAGCACAGTGCCAGCAGAGAATACGATGTAATACAGATTAGCAGTTATTAATAGCTATTACTTTGGGAGCCCCTTCTGTATCCTTATCACTAACCACTGGAAGATGATGGTGGGAGGGTTATCCAATAGTCCCAATAGTCCAAGAGTGTTCTCAAAGGCCAATGTGTATCATGGGACCTGGAGAGTCAGGTTTGTTCACTGTTTTAATTGTAGGTACCCCAAAGATGCAGCTTCATGAACATCCATGTTCTGGGGTTGGTCTCAAGGTTGGCCATCAGTGAAACTGTGTGGCAATCTCTGATGGTGAGCCCAAGAAAGCTGAACTAAGCTTGCACCAGCCAGAACTCCATGTTCCTCACAGAACTGCTCCAAAATTGCCATAGCTTTGAGAAGCACCTCAGTTTTAGGTTTGGAAAAGGCATACAGCAATGTAATGGGAATACATTTCACTGTCATACACATTCATGCATGCAAAATGGAAATAATTTACTTATAACTCAACTTACTTTAGCTCTGGAGTCCTTATTGTACCAATAATGGAAAACCCAACCCTGTAATCCAAAGTAATCTTGGTAAATTCTATTTTAAACTCAATCTTTTTTGGATGAATGGTCAAATTAGTATTTTTCCTTTCATCTTTTTCTATCACTTTTTAGTAGTCATCTAAGATCTGGATGATCCTATTCCTGGGTAGTCTATCACTCTGACTTTGGGGGAGAGTAATATGTTTTGCAGTCATTAGCAAACCACCCAGTGGCTTCTACTGAGAGGAAAAATCTATTTCCCGTGTAGTGGCTGCCTATTCCCACTATAACCATGCCAAACTGTGTGTCATCTTAGCTTATCAGTCATCAGGGCTTCACAAATCACTCTATATCCTGTCCCACTGGCTTGATTTTCAGTTATTTTGTCTTCCTACTGGGGGCATGGGAACTTTTTCCTCCTTGATTTTTAAAATTTTAAAAATTCTGGTAAAATCTATATTACATAAAAATTTCCATTTTAACCACTTTTAAGTGTACAGTTGATTGGCATTATTCATATTCTCATTTTTAAAAAGATTTTATTTATTTATTTAGAGAGTGCACATGCAAGTGGGAGGAGGGGAAGAGGAAGATAGAGAGACTCTCAAGCAGACTCTGTGCTGAGTGCAGAGCCTGACATGGTTCTCAGTCTAACGACCCTGAGATCATGACCTGAGTAGAAATCAAGAGTCAGATGCTTAACCTACTGAGCCACCCAGATGCCCCTCATAGTCTCATTTTTCTGCAACTATCATCATAATCCACCTCCACAACTTTTTCATCATCTTCACTAAAACCCAATACCTACAAAACTGCCCATTCTCCCTTCGTTCAAGCCCCTGGTAATCACTATTCTACTGTCTCTGAATTTGACTATTCTAAATATGCCATACAAATGGAATGATACAGTATTTGTCCTTTGGCATCTTATTTCACTTAACATAATGTTTTATAGGTTCGATCCTATTGTAGCATGCATTAAAACTATATTGCTTTTTAAGGCTAAATAATATTTCATTGTGTGTGTATATAACACATTTCACTTATGTGGTCACTTATCAATGGATCTTTGTGTTGCTTCTATCTTCTGGCTATTGTGAGTAATCCCATTATGAACATGATTATAAAAATGCATGTTTGAGTTTCTGCTTTTAATTCTCTGGGGTATATAGCTACAAGTGAAATCGCTGGGTCAAATGATAAGTGTGTTTGCTTTTTTGAGGAGCTATCATACTCTGACATAGGAACTTTCATAGGTTCTTTCACACTCCACTGGGGTGTGAAGCTGTCTCAAGCCCAGCTACCTGGTGACCTCACTTAGCAATTGTTCTTCCTCAGTTCAGAGTCTCTAGCTCTCCTAGAGACTAAGCCTTCACTACAAGATGTGCCATCTCATCAGGCAACATTCTGGGGAGTTTGATAGTGGTTCTCCTGCTCTGACAGCCCCCTAAATCTCATTGGAATAGCTAGGTGATGAGTTTCTTCAATATCCCTCTTGGGACTCAGCCTAAAAAGTGTTAAGGATAGAAACTATACCCATAAAGACAAGTTCCTTTCATGTCTTCTCCAATTCTCTTTCTCCTGCCAAGTCCTGGAAATCTTGCTTTCTTTTGGCTAGGAAAACTGCTCTTCCAGAATCCTATATTGTTCCAAAATCTGATAATTATGGTATAAACTTTGTATTTGGATTTTGGCTCTTGGTTTTCAAAGACAAGCTTCTGAACTTAAAAATACTTTCACTCTCAAACAGCCCAACTATTGGAATTTAAAAGTCTGTGCTTGCAAGCCTGTTTTCTCTGCTATCAATTTCAACAGCCTACTTTAGAACTCAAGGCCAAGAATTTGACTTTTTGTTCTTAACTGTATAGACCAACCCCTCTAGATCAGTACTTTCAGAAGCTTTGCTGCAATAGCTTGTTCAAGAAAGCTAGGAAGAGGGTAGCTTATTCAAGAAAGCACAAGGGCAAAAGGAAAACAATCTTCACTATCTCGAAATATTTTACAGCTGTTCCCTTGGCTGTACCACATGTTGTGGATACAAAGTGTGTTACTTAGCTCCTGGGGTATGACACCAGGCAGCCAGAGAAGAGCCTGAGACAATTTCTCAAAATCAGAGTATAAGAGAACATGAGAGAGCTCTGAATGCCAAAAGCTCAAAATAACAAAATATTCATGCATCCTGGGATGGGATTCTAACTAGGCAAATGCCAGGATCCTAGGCAAATACCACTGGCATCAAGAGCTGGTTCTGGTGACTGACTGTGACACACTCTCACAGGTTGGCTAAATCACAAGGGCCAGAAACAGAGTAACACACAAGGAGGGAGTGAACTACGTTATATCCTAAAGTGTTCCTGGTATCTCTATATATAACATCCTAGTCTGAAAGTCCCCCTAAAGGAACTCAGCAGAACATACTTTTGATGCACTTATCCTTTGATTATCTAAAAGTACTTATTAGTAGGTTGTTATTTAGGAATGAATTTTCTCAACAGATTGTGTGTGTGTGAGAGAGAGAGATTGATTGATTTTAGGCACAATTTGCTTTACTTCTTTATTAAACATACCAAGGACCAACAATAAAGGCCAGTTCTGAATCCCAAAAGCACAACCACAGAAAAGAATCATTGCTAAAGGTTAACAAAAGTTGATTATACAAGACACTGTGATTTGATTTTCAGGGTTTGTTGAAGTCTAGTCTTTATCCTTGCCCTTACCTTGTTGTGGCTTAGGCTTGGTCACATAGTTTCAGTACTCAAGTTCCTTCAGTTGCAAAATGAAGTTAATTATAAGGACCAGCTTCACTCCCAAAGTGATTTGTTGTTGTTGACTATTTTAATTAGCAAGTCTTTTAGTACTAAGGATTATCAATATAAACCATCTATACTCTTTACTGGTAATTGTACGGGTTGGGATGCAAATATCACATATCTGAAGGTTTGACAAAAAGGAACCATGTAAAGGTCATTTCTTCTTCAACAAGTGCTAGTTCACAAGAAGTAAGTGTTTCTGTCTATATACTGCAGGTACTTAGATATCTCTCCATGGATGCCCTTCTAGGAAAATAAAAATCTTAAATCTCAGGACCCTAGAAATGCAAATTAAGTTCATTATCTTTATAATTTTAGCCTTTGCCATCCTTGTAATGTCTTCTATGGCTTTGGTGAATCCTACCAGGCTCTTTGTTTCCAAACTCTCCATGTTTGCAGAAAACAGGTCATAGGAACAGGGACTATTTTTTCCAAGCAGATGAAGATACATAATCTTTTTAAAGTTAATGGGCACTCATGTGAATGTCCCATGTCATGTGATATTAGAATAGCCAATTACTCCCTGGCCTTCAGACAATGTTCACTTAGCAACAGTTTTTGTCATCTGAAGGTTCACTGGGTAACCAACAAACACAAGAGGGAAAGGACCATTATGTGGCCGCCCACTACTAGAGCTTCTATGTACCTGATCTCATTTATTTACACAATGACCCTACTTTGCATTTGAAGAAACTTAATATTAGAGTTTAAGAACCTTCTTCCTATGACCACACACCTATAAACTGATAGAACCAGCATTCAGACTCAGACCTGTATGACTCCAAGCCCAGGTTCTTCCTGAGGTAATATATGAAAACTATTCATAACAGTCCCTGATTTATAGTAAGTCCCATGTAAATTCCAGATATTCTTTAAGTCATTATTACACATTACAGTATTTCTCAAGAGTGCCCCCTCTTCCTCCTGACAATGATTCCCATGTGCTGGGACGAATGTGGAGACACTACTTGAAGATGACTTCATTCTGTAGGGGAAGAAAATTTTTACCTTCTTCCTTTCTAGGTTCTTTGGATTATCTGATAATTAAATCAATATAAGACAGATTAACAGAAGAAGAAGAAATTTAATTTTGCACATACAGAAGCCCCAAAGATATATGAGACTCAAGGGAGAGTAGAGCAGTTGAGGCTTATATGCTATCCTGAGTGAAGGAACGGGATAGGGACCTGGGGCTTCAGAGGGAAGGAGGGTAATTCCCAGGAGGATAAGAAGATACATTTGGTAATTAGATTTTGCCCTGATCTACAGATAGGTCTTTTAGATAAAAAGTTATCTCTGGTAAAAAGGAACCCTCACCCACAGTCAGTGGGAATGCAAATTGGTGTAGCCACTGTGGAAGCCAGTATGGGTACCTGGCTGGCTCGGTCAGTGGAGCATGCAACTCTTGATCTTGGGATTGTGGATTCGAGCCCCATGTTGGGTATAGACATTACTTAAAAATAAGATCACAGTACCTGACTGGCTCAGTCAGTCGAGTATGCAACTCTCAATCCCTAGTTGATGGGTTCAAACCTCATGTTGGACATGGACCCTACTTAAAATTAAAAAAAAAAAAAAAATTAAAAATAGAAATATGATACAATCCAGTAATTCCACTACTGAGTATTTACTCAAAGAAAATTAAAATACTAATTCAAAAAATATATGCATCCTATGTTTACTGAAGCATTATTTATAATAGCCAAGATATGGAAATAACCGAAGTGTTCATAGACAGATGAACGGATATAGGAGATGTGGAGGAGAGTGAGATCTTGCTATTTGCAACAACATGGATGGACACAGAGGATATTACATTAAGTGAAATAAGTCAGAAAAGGGAAAGACAAAAACCATTTTTCACTTATATGTGGAATCTGAAAGACAATAAATTAACAAATAAAAAAACAGGAACAGACCCATAAATACAAAGAGCAAACTGATGATTGCCAGAGGGGAGAGTTGGGGGGATTGTGCAAAATGGGTAAAGGGGAGTGGGAGATAAAAGCTTCCAGTTATGGAATGAATAAGTCACAGAGATGAAAGGTAGAGCATAGGGAATATGGTCAATGATATTGTAATAGCGTTGTATGGGGACAGACGGTGATCATAGTGTATACAGTCGTTGAATCACTATGTTGTACACTTAAAACTAATGTAACATTACATATCAATTATTCTTCAAATTAAAAAAAAGAATACATTAGGGGTGCCTGGGTGGCTCAGTGGGTTAAAGCCTCTGCCTTCAGCTCAGGTCATGATCCCAGGGTCCTGGGATCGAGCCCCGCATCGGGCTCTCTGCTCATCGGGGAGCCTGCTTCCCCCTCTCTCTCTGCCTGCCTCTCTGCCTACTTGTGATCTGTCAAATAAATAAATAAATAAAATCTTAAAAAAAAAAAAGAATACGTTAAAAAAAAAGTTATCTCTGGTAATAGCTCTTTTTCTGGGCCAGTCCCCTTTTCTAAATTCTTTTAGGTATTTGAGAGGCAAAGGTTTTTCTTGAGTCTTCTGGATCTTAATTGACTTCAGCTCAAAATAATCTACATTTTGATTATTTTGTGGCACATTCTGGTCCCCTTCAATTCCCAGGTCCCATTCATACAAGGAACTTGAGAACAAGTATGCGTCCAATTTATAGGTGAGGACACCCTGTTTTCCACCTAAAAAGCCAATTTTTAAAGGTTGTTTGAAAGTACGTTTTCCTCTGATCATATGGCCTCCCTCTGACCTTTCTGTCCGTTGTGAAGTTGAAGACATTTTTCTGAAGTCCCCAGAGGGCACTGGGCTGGCTGTCACAGGTTTACCTCTTTCTTCAACTTTATGAAAACATGATTATGTCTTGTGACATGCACAGTGTGTACATCTATAGCATTCACCATGGATACACAAATTTATGAATAAGGCAGACTTGTTCTCGCTTTGCTTGGGGGACATATGAAAAGCCATGTGAGTGCCACATAGGATAGACTCAAGAGTACTTTCACCACAAAAAAGAAATGATTATGTGACCTGAGGGAGGGAGTAGCTAATGCTTCAGTGTTAATCATATTGCAGTACATAAATCAGCATTTTGTACATCTTTTTAACATATACAATATTATGTCAACTATATCTCAGTAAAAAAAAAAAAAGAATCAAGAGTACTTTATTAATCTACAAGCTATTCTGCATGAATTTTATGTAATTTTGGATTAACATTCTAATACTGTTGACTTTTTACACATCAGACAGGGGACATAAAGTTCCCTCTCTAAAGGAAAATAGGAAATACAGACTAACCTTTTACATAAATGCTGTACCTCCAGCAGCCATACTGGGAACTCAGAACTTTTGTTGGGACTCAAAACTACATCTGTTTTGCTATTAAACAGAGAGAGCATTTGAAGTTCAACTATGTGTGAAGCTAGTTTTAATGTTTCATTCACTTCATATTCTTATAGATAAAAATGAGAAAAGGGGGCTGGTATATTGAAGGAAACATCAGAAAACCTTAGGGGAAAGTGGGTTGAGGAAGGAAAGTGAGAAAGTAGATACTGAGAGAATTTCTCCAGAATTCCATTCTTCACTTGCAAAATCCTGAATATGTTTACACAAAATGTAGTTTAAAATCAGGATGACTGGGGTGCCTGGGTGGCTCAGTGGGTTGAAGCCTCTGCCTTCGGCTCAGGTCATGGTCCCAAGGTCCTGGGATCGAGCCCCACATGGGGCTCTCTGCTCGGCAGGGAGCCTGCTTCCTCCTCTCTCTCTGCCTGCCTCTCTGCCTACTTGTGATCTCTATCTGTCAAATAAATAAATAAAATCTTTAAAAAAACAGTTTAAAATCAGGATGACTGTATTCCTTGGTTTGCCTGGGACAAACTCTGTTTCTGTTGTCATGGTACTGTTGGGTCCCCAATGTTGGGTCCCCCAATAATGGGTCCGTGATTAAAGGAGCGAGACCGATATAAAGCGAAGGTCAAGCAAAGCTTTATTTAGGCCAAGCATCAAGAATCTAAACCACTCTCAAACAAACCAGCCTGGGCCGCCCCTTACAGAGAGGACGACCACTCTCCATTTCACAGACTAACTTTTATAGAGCAAAGATGTCCAATGAAATTGTAACACACAGAGAAAACTGCACAGTCATGCTAAGTGACCAATTGAATTACAATTTACCCTAGTAGACATTTGAATCAGCCTATCACCTTGGTCAGAATTGGCACCCAAAAGGTGCCCAAAGTGGGGGGCCCATACCCTTGAGTGGAGCCCCCCCCCCGCCGACTGGATGTCTCCACCTGGCCTGTCCCACCCTTGTATTTGGGCTTTGTTTCCTGGGACTGGTTTGGGGGACTTGTTTTTAAGTAAGTACCCTGGGGGTGGAGGGGCAGAGCAAATTTAAGTTTTACAACAAAATGGCAGTTCAACTGGGGTGGGGCTGCTCTGGCTGAATAGGCCCTTACCATATGGTTATTAATTTGCTTCTTTTGTTCTCAAAAGTGTCAGATTTATTAACAAGTCAGGAAATGACAGATGCTGGCGAGGATGCGGAGAAAGGGGAACCCTCCTACACTGTTGGTGGGAACGCAAGCTGGTGCAACCGCTCTGGAAAACAGCATGGAGGTTCCTCAAAATGTTGAAAATAGAACTACCCTATGACCCACCAATTGCACTGCTGGGTATTTACCCTAAAGATACAAACGTAGTGATCCGAAGGGGCGCGTGCACCCGAATGTTTATAGCAGCAATGTCTACAATAGCCAAACTATGGAAAGAACCTAGATGTCCATCAACAGACGAATGGATAAAGAAGATGTGGTATATATACACAATGGAATACTATGCAGCCATCAAAAGAAATGAAATCTTGCCATTTGCGACGACGTGGATGGAACTAGAGGGTATCATGCTTAGCGAAATAAGTCAATTGGAGAAAGACAACTATCATATGATCTCCCTGATATGAGGGAGAGGAGATGCAACATGGGGGGTTGAGGGGGTAGGAGAAGAGTAAATGAAACAAGATGGGATTGGGAGGGAGACAAACCATAAGTGACTCTTAATCTCACAAAACAAACTGAGGGTTGATGGGGGGAGGGGGGTTGGGAGAGGGGGGGCGGGGTTATGGATATTGGGGAGGGTATGTGCTATGGTGAGTGCTGTGAAGTGTGTAAACCTGGCGATTCACAGACCTGTACCCCTGGGGATAAAAATATATGTTTATAAAAAAAAAAGTGTCAGATTTAGACAATAAATTATGATAACTTTATTTATAATCTAATCTCCCAAGTTCCGGTTTCATGTCAATGTAATATTTTCTAACTATCGAGGATTACATTTCAACAAGTCAAAATTTGTATTTACGTCTAATCCTTTCTCACACACAGGTGATTACATAAATGCTGGCACCACTCTAAAAAGGTTCTGGCAAACATTCCTAAATTAGCTGAGTTAATGTAAGTTAAATAGCTTTAGCAGAACTACTAAAGAAGTTCTCTAGCAGAGAGTTCTATTAAACATACTGCCCTATTGATAAAATTTTAGAATATTGAGGTCCCATTTAGAATAGAGGTCCCAAGCTGACAACCAAAAAAGAATTCTTAAGACATCTCTGGTGCAAAAAGGTGATTTTATTAAAGCACTGGAACAGGACCCAGGAGCAGGAGGTTGCTGCAAGAGGGTTGTGAGGGTTAGCTGATTATATACTACTAGGTTGGGGCAGGTCAGGGAAAAGGGAAGTTTCGAAAGAACTTTCATATGCTAAAGACAATCTGTAAGATACCAGAGGCCTTGCCCCTGTCAAGTTAAGGTTGTTTCTCCCTTCTAGCAAGGCATTAATATTAAGATAGCTGAGAGATTCCTGGAAGAATGTCTCGCATGTCCCACCCCGGAGTGCGGGGTGGGGGGTGTTGCAGGGGGTCAGCTTCTGCTTTGTCTTCAGCTAGCCTTCTGTTCCCTCATCACTATTATATAAAATGTTCTGTTTCCTTAGGTAGTTATATGATACCAAAGTCAAATTATGTAGAGGGCTATTTAGAACTATTTTTTTTTCTTTTTAGTTCTTGCCGTCTGTTGTCACACCTCACTGGTTGAGAGGATGGTATAAAAATTAAGAATATTCTGTGAAATAGATGTGTCTGCTGGAATAGAGTGGTACTAGATCAGAGCTCAATGACACAACATAGCTCAGCAGTAAAAAAACAAAACAAAACTCAGTAGTAGTACACAGATTGCTTCAGCAATCCTTACTAGACAAGGCCTACCTGCCTGCCTGGTATCAGCCTCTTAGTGTTAGGTGGTCCTTACAAAGCAATTAAATCTTAACAGTATTCACACTTTAATCTAAGGTAGTTTTACCAAATGGCCCGATCAAATTATTGTTGGCTAACAGGAACCTCAGCACATATAAAAAATCATGGGGTGATTATATTACAATGTCCTTTAAAGTCTCTCAATTCCGGATTTAGTGGAAGTCTCCATAATTATAGGAAATAAGTAATAGGTCACCTAAAGTCTATAGAAGCATTTTTTCTTAGTTTTTCATAACCAGGGTTTTGGATTGTTTTCTCAGAAATTACACAAAGAGTGAGTGTGCTGCTAAGATTCTACACTGAATTCTAATACATGGGTTTTTCCCCCACAGCTAGCAACTTCTGATACCAGCTGGGTGTCCCACAACTTAATTCTGACACTATGTACCCAGAGATAGCCTCAGATCCCATATATTAAGGGTTCAGTCCTACAAGACTGCTCCCCAACACGTCCCCACCACACCACTACGGACACCCATCTCAAGTACCGGTGGTCACCTATACTTCTGACCAGCTGGGAGATTCCCAAGTCCTGTCTTTAGTTTTTTGGTTTTTTTTTTAAGATTATTTATTTATTTATTTATTTATTATTTATTTATGAGAGATCACAAGTAGGCAGAGAGGCAGGCAGAGAGAGAAAGGGAAGCAGGCTCCCTGCTGAGCAGAGAGCCCGATGCGGGACTCGATCCAGGACCCCGAGATCATGACCTGAGCCGAAGGCAGCGGCTTAACCCACTGAGCCACCCAGGCGCCCCCTGTCTTTAGTTTTCATTAATTTGCTAGAGCGGCTCACAGAAGTCAGAGAAACATTTTACTTACTACATGACCAGTTTATTATAAAAGGAAATAACTCAGCAACAGCCAAACTGAAGAGATGCATAGCACAAGGTAAGGAAAAAGGGACACTAAGCTTCCATCCTCTCTCAAAACATACCACCCTCCCACAATCCCCATGTGCTCACCAACCTGGAAGCTATCTGAACCCTGTCCTTTGGGGCTTTTATGGAGGGTTCATTACATAGTCATGATTGATTAAATCATCAGCTACTGGTGACTGAACTTGACTGCCTGCCCCCTCTCCCCTCCCCAGAGGTGGGGGAAGGACTAAACTAAAAGTTCCAACCCTCAAATCACAAGGTTGGTTCAAGGAGCAACCAGCCCTAGCCTTAGGTGCTTTACAAAAGTTCCCTCATTAACATGATAAAAGACACAATCTCTTTCTCCACAGTTAATTCCAAGGGTTTAAGGAGTCGTATGCTGCCGTGTCTCAGTTGGTTAACCATCTGCTTTGGATTCAGGTAATGATCTCAAAGTCCTGGGATCCGAGTTTGGTGTCAGGCTCCCTGCTCAGTGGGTTTCTCCCTCTCCCTCAGACCCTCCTTCCTGCTTATGCTCTCTTTCTTCAAATGAATAAATTAAATATTAAAAAAAAAAAGTCCTAAACCAGGAACCAAAAGGAAGACCAAATATTTATTTCTTATTATAAGTCACAGTATCTCAGTTTCATTCTTTCTGTGATATTTTGCAAGGATATTTAGTATATATTTCCTTTGAGGAGAGATATACTCTTCCCAACTTCCTCTCATTGCAGGCATCATTATATGCACTGACAATCCAATTAATTTTTTCATAGCATTTTTTTTTAAAGATTTTATTTATTTATTTGACAGAGAGAGATCACAAGTAGGCAGAGAGGCAGGCAGAGAGAGAGAGGAGGAAGCAGGCTTCCCGCCGAGCAGAAAGCCCGACTCGGGGCTCGAACCCAGGACCTGGGATCATGACCTGAGCCGAAGGCAGCGGCTTAACCCACTGAGCCACCCAGGCGCCCCTTCATAGCATTTTTCAATACTCTCCCTACACTCACAGATATCTGCACCTTGGTACCACTGATAATTTCCCCAAGGCTGCAATATTCTCACTTAGCCACTTAAGTTAGAAGCAATGCATAATTTGTATTAAATAAATACAGAGAAGAAGAAATGACATGAATATGAAGGGGGAAGTCAAAAGAAGGAAGATGAGGACCAGGAGTAGGAAAAACACATGTTTTAAGAAGAGGAATAAGAAAAGAAAACATTGGGGAGGAAAGGGGCAAGATGAGAAGACGGAAAATAAGAGCCTGTCCTCAATAAGATTTGAGGGAATAATGGGGCGCCTGGGTGGCTCAGTCCATTAAGCATCTGCCCTCAGCTCAGGTCACACAATCCCAGGGTCTTGGGATAGAGCCCTGTATTGGGCTTCTTGCTCAGTGGGGAGTCTGCTTCTCCCTCCCCCTCCCTCGTGCTCTCTCTCTCTCTTTCCCACTCAAATAAATAAATAAAACCCTTAAAAAAAAAGTTCTCATCACAAGAAAAAAAATTTGTGACTCTGTGTGGTGATGGATGTTAACTACAATTATTGCGGTGATTACTTCACAATGTATACATATATTGAATCATTATGGTGTCTGGCTGAAATGAATATAATACTACATGTCAATTATATAACAATAAGAAATTACAGGTACACAAACAATAAAACCGAGCCATTCACTTCTAGGTGTTTATCCAAGATAAGTGAAAACACACCCACACCAAGACTTGTACACAAACATTCACAGCAGCTTTACTTGTAGTAAGTTGTTAAATAACCTAAATGTGCATCAATAGGTGAGAACAAATTCTGATGTATCTTTATTTTTTGTTGAGAAATAATTGACATGTAGTATTCCATAACTTTAAGGTGCGCAATGTGTTGATTTGATATGTATATCTTACAACATGATTACTGCCATAGCTTTACTAAAACCTCCATCACATCACATAATTATTATTTCTTTTTTGTGGTGAGAACATTGAAGATCTAGTCTCTTAGCAGTTTTGAAGTATAATCACTATGCTATGCATTAGATCTCCAAAATTTATCTACTAGTTGTATTGGTAGCAAAGGAAAAAAGCTAGTGAAACAAACGTTAAGTGAATGGACTCATGTTCTAAGTCAAGGAAGTCCTCACTCTCTGACTTTGGCCGGCCCTTCCCTCCTCTGGCAGTGTCAACAGAGCACACTTTCCGGTTGCAGGTCCAGGATATATACAGATGACAATTCCTTCTTACTCAATTTCATGAGGCTATACAAGGAACAGTTTACCTCGTTAAGAGCACCCAAAGCAATGTTGCATTAACTAGAAAAAAAAGTACAGAGAACATAACAGGATGCAAATAGATTTGTGAGGAAATTTTGTACGTCTTTTGGTTACTTTTTTTTTACCCCATCTATTATAACAGATATTCATGGAAGCAAACAAATCAAATTATAAATTAAAGAACAAAGTCCTGCTAAGTTAAATGAGAGCACTCAGGCTAAATATAGTTAGTGCAGTTGAAATCTTTTTCTCTAAAATTGTAGGCAGCTAAGCTCTAAAGGAAAATATTCTAAGTTAGGTAGCGATTACAGGGGGTATCCTCTATTTCTCTGGCTTCATGTCCCCATGCAGTATTTCAGCTAGAATAACACTCCTGGCCCTTCTCTTCGTCTCTCACATAACCATAGGAAGAATAACTCACTTGATGAGTACTTTTGACTAGAACATTAATAAATACATTAGCATCTTCTAGGCTCCCTACACATTAAGTTAACACTAGTCTGTTTTTTTTTTTTTTAATCTTATTTATTTATTTGACAGAGTGAGAGAGATCACAAGTAGGCAAAGCAGCAGGCAGAGAGAGAGAGCAGAGAGAGCGCGGGGGAAGCAGGCTCTCTGCTCTGCAGGGAGCCTGATGCCGGGCTCCATCCCAGGACCCTGAGATCATGACTGAGCCAAAGGCAGAGGCTTAATCCACTGAGCCACCCAGCTGCCCCAACACTAGTTTGTTTTTACTACAGGTAAGAAGCTAGTATCTTCCAGGGAGGCCTGAGGTTGCCCAACTTTGCCTATAAAAGGATAAAGAAGTTTGATTTTAAGGTGAAATATTAAGAAGTCCAGTCTAGACTAAAAACATGCCCTCCAATACAGCTTTTTTTTTTTTTAAAGATTTTATTTATTTATTTGACAGACAGAGATCACAAGTAGGCAGAGAAGCAGGCAGAGAGAAAGGAGGAAGCAGGCTCCCCGCTGAGCAGAGAGTCTGACTTGGGGCTCCATCCCAGGACCCTGGGATCATGACCTAAGCAGAAGGTAGAGGCTTTAACCCACTGAGCCACCCAGGCGCCCCTCCAAAACAGCTTTTAAAGTAATTAGCTAACAGTTTTTATTTCCAGTTTTGATCTGTGTGTATTTCTCAATGGATTCTGCCAATTTTTTATATGTCAGGCTTCCAAAACATGGAAATAAATTGACTCTATCTCCAGGGTTCACAGTTTGGTGGGGGAGACAAGTTAACTAGCATTTCCAGAACAGTATGATAAGTCTGTAATAGAGGTAAATACAAGGTATTGTGGAAGTATAAAGGCAGCAGCTTCTTACCCTCAGGTAGGGACGGGTCAGAGAAGAAGAAACATAAGTAAGCCGAATTGAGTCTTTAAAGAGAGGTAGGAGTTTACGGGATGGAAAAGAAAATGTTCCAGGGAGAGATGATCAAACAAGGTAGTAAAGTGGGATAATATCAGGAGAAAAAATGCTATGAAATATTTAAAGATTTACTTATTATTTAGCTGTAAATCACCAGAGGCTCATGTCTTAATATATTAAATTATCTTTGCATTCCTAAAATAAAATCTATTTCGGTCATGCTAACTTTTAAAATGCTGTTGTATTCAATTTGTTAATGTTTTATTTAGGATTTCTGCATTTATTTTATTACTAATTGGCCTATTGCTTTTTCTTCTGCTATTCCTCACTAATTTGGTTTCATACTTGTTAGCCTTATATAGTGAGTTATAAAGTTTTCCATCTTTTTCAAAGTTCTATAAATAATGTTGTTCCTAAAGTTCTGGTAGAATCCATGTTTTAAAACATCTTGACATAGGGGTGCCTGGATGGCTCATTAGGGTAAGTACCTGACTTAATTTCAGCTCAGGTCATGATCTCAGGGTCACAAGACTGAGCCCCACATCGGGCTCCCTGCTCAGTGTAGAGTCTGCTCAAGATTCTCTCTTTCCTTTTCCCTCTGCCACTCCCCCTGCTCTCTCTCCCTCTCTCAAATAAATAAATAAATAAATAAAATCTTAAAAAAAAAAATCTTGACCTGGTGCCTTTTTCAGAGGTAGAACTTTGGTAACATTTCCCATTTCTTCTATTGATCAATTCAAGTTTTCTGCCTCTTCTTGTATCGATTTTCATAATTTATATTTATTAAATAATACCCAGTGTCAAAATTTTCACTTTATTGGTAGGTTAAACTTTGAGTATTCTTGTAATTTTTAAACTTCTTGGATATTTACATGCATCTATTAATTCCATTTTTTTCTTTTTTGCATTTTCAGCTGTATTCTCTTTCTTCAGTTTTGCAAGAGGACTATTTGTCCTGTTAGAATTTTCTTTTTTTTTTCTAAGATTTTATTTATTTATTTGATAGACACAGCGAGAGAGGGAGCACAAGCAGGGGGAGAAGAGAGGGGGAAAGAGACTTCCTGCTGAGCAGGGAGCCTGGTGAGGGGCTTGATGCAGGGATCCATCCCAGGACCCTGGGATCATGACCTGAGCCACCCAGGTGCCCTATCCTGTTAGTATTTTCAATGGACTAGCTATTGATCTTATTTATCTTTTTTTTAAAAGATTTTATTTATTTATTTGACAGAGAGAAATCACAAATAGGCAGAGAGAGAGGGAGGAGGAAGCAGGCTCCCTGCCAAGCAGAGAGCCCGATGGGGGACTCGATCCCAGGACCCTGAGATCATGACCTGAGCCAAAGGCAGAGGCTTAACCCACTGACCCACCCAGGCGCCCTGATCTTATTTATCTTACTTGACCTTTCAAATGCATCATACACACATTTTCTTTTTCATCACTTGGCTCTAAGTGACATAAAATTCTTAAAAAAGAAGTTACAGGAAATGATAGTAATTCACAGGAAAGGGGAGCCCTCTGGAGGTTGAAATTTCAAAGTTTAGTGCTTATTGAGATTGCCCTCCATAATCAAAATTAACAAAATGGCCACCAATAAACAGAGAGTAGGGGGAAAAAAATCCATTTTTAACAACACTACATAAAACACAAATAAATTTAATAAGAAACATGAAATGCATATATATATACTATATAATCATGTAATCATAGGTAGTACTCATAGGGCACTTACTATGTGCCAGGTATTGTTTTAAGGACTTTAGATATATTAACCCATTTAATCTTCATGATAACTCTGCAAGGCACCCATATTATAGGAGGGGGAGATAAATAACAAGTCACAAAGGTGAATGAATAGTTTACATGGCTAGTAACAGCATAGGTGAGTTTGGAACCCAGGCAGTTGATTCTTGCATATATGAACTAAAGCACTATGCTCTATTAAAGTGTACACACATACACACACAGAGAAATTGTAAAATTGAGCACCTGAGTGGCTCAGTTGGATAACCATCTGCCTTTGGCTCAGGTCATGCTTCCAGGGTCATGGGATCCAGCCCGAGTTGGGCTCCCTGCTCAGTGCGGAGCCTGCTTCTCCCACTCCCTCGCTGCTCCCCCTCCTTGTGTTCTCTCTGTCGAGTAAATAAATAAAATCTTTTGGGAAAAAAAACCAAGCTGGGTGTCTGGGTGGCTCAGTCGGTTAAGTGTCTGCCTCTGGCTCAGGTCATGATACTTGAGTCCCAGAGTCTCACTCTCTCTCTCACATAAATAAATAAAATCTTTAAAAATATATATTTAAGGGCGCGCCTGGGTGGCTCAGTGGGTTAAGCCGCTGCCTTTGGCTCAGGTCATGATCTCAGGGTCCTGGGATCGAGCCCCACATCAGGCTCTCTGCTCAGCAAGGAGCCTGCTTCCTCCTCTCTCTCTGCCTGCCTCTCTGCCTGCTTGTGATCTCTGTCTGTCAAATAAATAAATAAAATCTTTAAAAAAAAAAAAAAAATAAAATAAAATAAAATAAAATAAAAATATATATTTAAAAAAGAAATTGCAGGGGCGCCTGGGTGGCTCGGTTGGTTGAGTGGCTGCCTTCGGCTTGGGTCATGGTTCCAGAGTCCTGAGATCAAGCCCCGCCATTGGGCTCCCTGCTTGGCAGAGAGCCTGCTTCTCTCTCTCTACCTGATGCTCTGCTTACTTGTGCTATCTCTCTGTCAAGTAAATAAATAAAATCTTAAAAAAAAAAGAAATTGTAAAATTATAAAATTATTGGGGAAGATGACAAAAGACTTGAGTAAATGGAAAACCATATTAGGTTCTCTGATTCCAAAGATTGCCTACTAAAATGAGTCAATTCTCCAAATTAATCTATCACTTCTATTTCATCTTAATCAGAATCCCAGTAAAAGAAAATGTGGGATCTTGGCAAAATATTTCTTATGCTTTTTTTAAAGAATAAACCTTAGAGGGGTGCCTGGCTGGCCCAGTCAGAGGAGCAGGCAGCTCTTGGTCTCACAGTCATGAGTTCAAGCCCCACATTGGGTGTAGAGACTACTTAAATAAATCCATAAATAAATAAGCTTTAAAAAAAAAAGAATAAACCTTAGAGGGTAGGCACAAATTGTTTCTGGTTTTTTGTTTTTTGTTTTTTTTTAAAGAGTAGTGGGACCACCTAGGTGGCTCAGTCAGTTAAGCGTTCAACTCTTGACTTTGGCTTAGGTCACGATCTTGCAGGTGTGAGATGAAGCGCCAAGATGGGCTCTCTGTGCTCATCGTGGAGTCTGCTTGTCCCTCTCCCTCTACTCCTCCCCCCACTTGTTCACTCTCTCTCCCCCAAATAAATATTTTTTTAAAAATTTTTTTTAAAAAGTGGATGAGATTGCTGCCCAGAAATTAAAACTTTAATCATTAAAACAGTATAAATAAATAAATAAATAAATACAGCTCAGGAGTAAACCATCAACAGAATAAATTACAAATCTGGAAAGTTTAGTTTACATATAGAATAATCTGTGTATGGACATATATGATAAAGATGTGCTTTATTTATTTGTAAAGATTTTATTTATTTATTTGACAGAGACACAGCAAGAGAAGGAACACAAACAGGGGGAGTGGGAGAGAGAGAGAAGCAGGCTTCCTGCCAAGAAGGGAGCCTGATACAGGGCTCAATCCCAGGACCCCGCCATCATGACCTGAGCAGAAGGCAGATGCTTAACCATCTGAGCCACCCACGTGCCCCTAAGGATGTAATTTAAATCAGAAGGGAAAAATTAATAAATAACTCACTAAACTATGTAAGAAAAATATTAAATTATAAACCTATTTCATGCCTTACACATACACATAGAAACACACACACATGCACAGACACATAATCCCAGAGATTCTAAATGTAAAGAATGACATGATAAAAACAGTAGACGAATACATATCTGTAGAGTTCTTGGGATAGAGGTGACCTTTCTAAACATGATCCAAAAAGTAGAGATAATAAGGAAAGAGAATGATCAATTTAGCTACTAAAAATGAAAAACAAAAACTGAAAAATTACTCTCAATTTTCTTCCTACCTACTGATTTTAAATAACATAAAACCTTGTTTGTGGAAGGTGTGTGACATGGGTGTTCTTAAGTGGATAATAATACAGCTTGAACCTAATGTTGCCTAAGATATTTGATCAGAATGGGAGGGTTGTTTTCCTTCTACCTAAATACTATGTATGAGGATGAATCACATCCCAAAGTGCTGTTATTCTTGGTGGCCAATGAGCCTCTCATGACTTTCAACCTCAAAGAATATGTTAACAGACTTTTACTCATTCATTCAGCTCATATTCAATAACTACTATGACCAAGGTATAGAGCTAGGATATTCTGGGGGACCAAAATTCTGAAGCCCTAGGTAGTATAGTAGGAAGAACCCTCAATTAGAGACAGAACTCTTGAGTTAGATCTTGGTTCATATTGTAATATTTCTGCCCTTTGGCAGGTCACTTGATTTCCCTGAGCCTCAGTTTTCTTATCTGTTAGTAAAGTAGACCTTGGAGAATTACTATGAAGATTAGAACCAAACAAGCAAACAAACTTGTATTGAGCTCTTGTTCTTTACCAGGTTCTTAACATATTTGCAAGAGTGCTTATAAAATTCTACAGATAAATATGTTACTATCACAATGAGTTTCCTGTTCTAATGGAGGTAAAAATAGAGAGAGGGCAAAAAAAGCATATACATGCTTTATAATGTCAAAATTTGTAAGTGAGAAAAACACCACTGGGGGAGCAGGGAGGAAAAGATCTGAGATTAGGGAACTCGGCTGGGAAGCTTGAACTGGGCTTGAAAGTGGTTGAGTATTTGGACCTCAGGAGATGCATGAGAAAGAAGGATGACATAGAAGGTATGATATGAAAGGGAGCAAAGAGAAGGATAAAAAGCAAAGAGTATGCACAGAACAGCAGTATTTTAACATGAATGTAAGGTGGATGCAGGTTGGCAGGACCTGGAAAAAGTGTGAAGCCAGATCAGAGAGAGACCTGAAGGCCAAACTCGGCAGTCTGGACCCAGTGCCTTGGGGAATAAAGAGTTGTGTAAAATGTTCATAAAGATTTTGGCATAAGACTGATTTGGATTTGAATTGGCTCCTCACATCCTAGCTATAGAGTTTTGAGCAAGACACTCAACCTCTCTAAGCCTCAGTTTCTCATCTATATGATGGAGATACTAATACTAACTTAAGTTCCAAGCACAGTACTTGTGAATAAAAAAATGTATGATGTGACTTAGTCATTGTGATAGGCACTGGTTGACTACTGAAGGACTCTGATGAGAGTAGCTGACATAAATCCGACAGCACAAAATGCAGACTAGATGAAAGGCTAGGAGAACAGTTAGAAAATTACAGGAGTCCTAGGGGATACAGATAAGTTAAAAAAACAGAAGGATCAAAATAAGAGTTTTAAAGAATATTTTATTTTTTTTAAAGATTTTATTTATTTATTTGACAGAGAGAGATCACAAGCAGACGGAGAGGAAGGCAGAGAGAGAGAGAGAGGGAAGCAGGCTTCTTGCTGAGCAGAGAGCCCGATGCGGGACTCGATCCCAGGACCCTGAGATCATGACCTGAGCCGAAGGCAGCGGCTCAACCCACTGAGCCACCCAGGCGCCCCTTAAAGAATATTTTAAGATAGAATATAATTAAGTACTTTTTAGACACAGAGAGAACCCATTGTAGGGGAAAGCATGAAGATACATGAGAGGAAATAACCTGTGAACCAAATTTCTGGAGCTGGTGAGTGGGGATGAGATAAAGAATTCAGAGAAAACTACTCTGCTGGATTTTTTTTTAAAATTTTATTTATTTATTTGACAGAAAGAGAGAGATCACAAGTAGGTGAGAGAGGCAGACTGAGAGAGAGGGGGAAGCAGGCTCCCTGCTGAGCAGAGAGCCAGATGCAGGGCTCCATCCTAGGACCCTGAGATCATGACCTGAGCTGAAGGCAGAGGCTTAACCTACTGAGCCACCCAGGCACCCTCTCTGCTTGATTTCTTATCTGTTTTATTCTGTGATACAGAATGCACTCTTGTCAGCAGCATAAATAATTTGGAAAATAGGGCAGGGTGTAAATACTGGAAGAGATTAGTCTTGGAAAGAAAGAAGAATATTTATCCACAGAAAGAAGAAAATGCCAGATGAGAATATATGGACATTTTGATATAAAAAGAGGAAAGTGAAGGAACACAGTTTCTCATTCAAGAAGGCGAAGTCACTTCCGGGGAATGGGGTAAGTTATATATATATGACTAGAAGAGTGTGGATATAGTTTAGTCTTTAATCACCTAAGGTCAGGATTTCTCAGCCTTCATACTATGGATATTTTGGGCTGGATAATTCTTACTTAAGGGTGGTGGTAGACTTTCCTCTTAATTTTAGGATATTCATAGCAGGATCCTGGCCTCTGCTAATTAGATGCCAGTAGCAACCCTTCCTTCAGTTATGACAACCAAAAATGTCTCCAGATACATCCAAATGCCCTCTAAGAGGCAAAATCACCTCAAATGAGAACCACTGGTCTAGCTGTTGGAATATGACAAGGGGCCTAAAGATAGGGACGCTGTCTTGAGACTCCTTCCTCTTTCTCACATTCAGAGCATTGCTGGTACATATAAACTCTCTCTCTCTCATATATATATATATGAGATATGTATGTATATGTATATGTATATATACATAATATATGTATATATATATATAATGATTTTATATATAAAATGAAGGAAAATAATTATTGACAATCAGCATTGAAGGACTTGCTGAAGTTGCATAACATATATTTGTAGTAGAACCAATAAATCTAATATTATGGTTTTATTGTTTTCTCCCCAAATTACAGAGAGTCCAGATGCAGAACAGATGGGAGAAATCAGGAAGCTTGAAGCCTAAAGAGAAAGATATTTAAAAGAGAAGGTGCTCTGTGCTTGTGATGAACACTGGGTGTTATATGCAAATAATGAATCGTTGAACAATACGTCAAAAACTAATGATGTACTATAAGCTGGCTAATTGAACATAATAAAAAATAAACAAATAAAAAGCAGCTTATAAAAAATAAATAAAAGAGAAGGTGCTCGATAGGGTTAGATATTATTGTTTCAGGGTACTTTTTTTTCTTTTTTATGGTAAGAGACAATACAAGTTGCTAATCTGCTAAGTTTGTACATACCAAGCACGTAGTAGGTGCTCAAAAATTATTTGTTAAATTAATTTACATTGTGAGGTATGAGACTGGGTCTAAATTCAAAATATGAAATTGTGAGAACTGTTGTTTATGAAACAACATTAAAACTTCTTTTGGAGAGGGGCGCCTGGGTGGCTCAGCTGATTAAGTGTCTGCCTTTGGCTCAGTTCATGATTCTAGGGTCCTGGGATCCAGTCCCTCATTGGGCTCTCTGAACAGCAGGGAGTCTGCTTCTCCCTCTGTCTCTCCCCTTGCTCGTTCTCTCTCTCTCTCTCTAGTAAAAATAAATTAAAAAAATTTTTTTAAAAAGACTTCTTTTGGAGAGAAAAAGAGAAATAGTTTTCCCATCTTGTATAAGGATGATATTGGCTACCCTGCATATTGGTGATTTGTTACAACTTACAGTTCGAATATGCAGTTTAGACCTCAGGAAGTTATTTATTTTATAAGTTGGTTCATTTTCCATTAGGTACACAGTGGTGCTGTTATGCTTTTGTGCTTCAAACAGCTAGATTTCCCATAGGTGTGGTTAATCTGATGAAATATCTAAAAGATATTTATTCATTTATTCTGTATCTCTACAACTTATTTGTTAAAACAATAAAGCATTATTTCCTTGAAGTTCCCATAACTCTTATGACATTAATTTCCTCAGGGAATAACTAGTTTTTATGTAAATATCTTATTTCCCCTGCCACATTGACAGAGGAGAATCATTTGCTCTCCCCAACCAGCATAGTTCCTTGTGCATAACATGTGCTCAAAAATAATCGATCAGTAGGGACACCTGGATGGCTTAGTCAATTAAGCATCCAACTCTTGATTGCAGTTCAGGTCGTAATTTCAGCGACATGAGATCCAGCCCTGTGCTGGGCTTTATGCTGGGCATGGAGCCTGCTTAGGATTCTCTCTCTCCCTCTTCCTCTGTCCCACTCCCGTAAAGAAATTGATGGATACATCACTGAGTGAACAATTATACCTCACTGGGTAGAAGTCCAAAGACCTATATTCCTATCCCACCTATTAATTTTTGATAAATGCCTTAATTTCACTGGACCATAAAATACGAGAGGTGTTAGGATAAATGTTACCCAGGGAAATATTAAAGCATAGAGCTAGCCCTTCCATTTTTCAGAAGGAAAAGGATACAAGTAAAACTGCTTATTCCAGCCTAAGCCTTCTGTAGGGGAACAGAGTTAAGTCTAAACACGGATAATGTTTTTATCCTAGCCAGAAGCTTAGCTTAAGTGAATTTTTCAATGTGTGTAAAAGATATATATATATATATATAAGGCATGAGATGACTCATAACCAGCAAAATGTGTAGGGGTTCAACATGTGAAAAGAGAAAAATGATAGTGTTTATAGAGACAAATGTTGCAAAAATAGGCTACAATAACGTGGCTTCTGTATTTGAAAAAAAGCTAAACTATATAAACAGTATAGTTCTGAAAATTCTTTACATGCTGATGCTACCACAGCTTGTTTCTAGCATTATTATCTAGTTTAATTAGATTAAATATGTTTTGCCAAAATGTTTGCTCTCATTCTATTGATGTAAAATAGTTCATTACTGATCAAAAGATAGTATGTAAGACTACACCCATAAATTAGCAACCACAAGACAAGTTACTTATGCAACACATTTGTGCAATATTATTTTATTCCACATATCCAGATTTTCTGCATAATCTGGTTCATCCTAATCTGCAACTCTGTCTCAAATTGACTATCCATCATATTTATGCCATGTCTTCTTTGGCTGATGTATGTGTATGCATGTGTAATATTTCATACACATTAATGCTTCTGCAAAAACACTGAAAACTCACATTTAATAGAAAAGGGAAAAAATTTTTTTTATTATTTCAAAATGACTTAGTGCAAAATTTCAAGGAGTGAATTAAGTATCTATTTTAGAACTTACTCTAGATAAGGTATTGTGCTAGTATATACAAAGTGTGTAAACATAATTAAGACGTGGTCCATGGCCCATGATCTCAAGAACACAGCAAGGAGTGAATTAAGTATCTATTTTAGAGCTTACTCTAGATAAGGTATTGTGCTAGTACATACAAATTGTGTAAATGTAATTAAGACGTGGTCCATGGCGCATGATCTCAAAAACACAGGTAGGAGATGAAGGCATGAACAAAACAATTATAATGTAAAGCATGAAAACTACCCAAAGTGGGACACTGAGAATGTTAGAGTGCTAAAAATGTGACAACTAATTCTAAGATTATCAGTGGGAAGAGGAAACAGTTGAACTGAACCCTGTAGAATAAATAGGTCTTCAACATGTGATCAGAATACAAATAAAACAGCAGGAACAAAGACTTGGAAGTTGGGGCGCCTGGGTGGCTCAGTGGGTTAAGCTGCTGCCTTCGGCTCGGGTCATGATCTCAGAGTCCTGGGATCGAGCCCCGCATCGGGCTCTCTGCTCGGCAGGGAGCCTGCTTCCTCCTCTCTCTCTCTGCCTGCCTCTCTGCCTACTTGTGATCTCTCTGTCAAATAAATAAATAAAATCTTTAAAAAAAAAAAAAGACTTGGAAGTTGAAAGATCTGGGAGATGTTCAAGGAATGGCTAATGGTTCCGAGTTCCAAAGTAAATGGGGCAAAATAATTGTTCCATGCAAAGAAATTCAGATTTCATCTGATATGTGATAAATTATGAAGTTTGGGCAGGGAAATGATAGTTTCAGCTAGTTGTTTTAGAAATATCATCCTGGCAACAATACACAGAATTGTCTGAAGAAAAGAAAAATGAAAAAGACGAATAACATCAGACAAGGATTCATGAGCTTCTCAAAGGCTAAGATCTCTTTATTTTTCATCTTCAGTACCTAATATTGTGCCTGGCACAAAGTATGTTCTCAGTAAACATTAAACATTATTACTCTGTCCTCAACAGCATAGCATGTGAATACAACAACGAAGCTTAATATTATTATAAGGGATTTCCACAAGTATATGGAATTGATCTGGATAGCAGAGGGTTTTTCCAGCCTCCTTTATGGCTCCTCAGCTTAGTTTATATTAAAGTGTGTTTAGGGGCACCTGAGTGGCTCAGTTGGTTAAGCACCTGACTTGGTTTTGGCACTGATCATAATCTCAGTGTTGTAAGATCGAGCCCTGCATTGGGCTCTATACTCAGCATGGAGTCTGCTTGGTTTTCTTTCTCCCTTTTCCTCTACCCTTCCCCATGTGTGCTCTTTCATTCTATCTCTTTCTCTCTCAAATAAATAGATAAATAAATAAATAAATAAATAAAATCTTTATATTCAAGTGTGTTTAAATTTACTTCCACCTAGATACAAAATAATACTAACAAATAATGGTAAATTAAAATTTATATGGCAAACTAATTGTTCTAAGATTCTTTTCATATGCATAATTTAGAAATGATGCAGAAACATTATCTACTGAGAAAAAACACAGACGACTTAGATATACAGGTGAAATTCACTCTGAATATATAAACAAAACTACTTCTAGAAATTTCCAAAGATAAACAGGAGGAAAAATCTTTGTAAAAAACATGGCAGACCAAGAACAAATGTTCCTTTTAAACTGTATATGGCCCACCTAAAAGTATATGGCCCACTCTGAACCAGACTACCTGGGTTTGCAATATACTTTCTAGCTGTTTAATCTTGGGTAAGACACTTAAGTTCTCAATGTCCCAGTTTTCTGACCTATAAACTGGGGTTTGTAATATAGTATCTAGTTTATAAAGTAGTTGCAAAGTGTTTAGAATAGTGCTTGGCACATCGTAAGTGGTCAATAAAAGTTAGGTATTTTTAAATTATTATTCTTAAAGTAGCAGAAATATTATATTTCTCAAAGTCTGTTTTCTCCTCCTTATTTTGATAATAGAATCTCAAGTTGTAACTGTGCATATGACTGTCCAGAATAAACAATGAATCTTCTAGCCTTTACTACTGCTAAGACTGACCAGGTGTCCAGGGCCTAACCAATTAGATGTAAGCAGAAGTGTCATGTGGCAGCTAATGAGAACCTTCCTTGAAAGACAACTAGATACTTACCAGATACTCAAAATTAAATAACGTGGGGCCACCTGGGTGGCTCAGTGGGTTAAACCTCTGCCTTTGGTCTCAGGGTCCTGGAATCGAGCCCCGCATCAGGCTCTCTGCTCAGCAGGGAGCCTGCTTCCCCCTCTGTCTCTGCCTGCCTCTCTGCCTACTTGTGATCTCTTTCTCTGTGTCAAATGAATAAATAAAATCTGTAAAAAATTTTTTTAAAAAATTAAATAACATGAAGCTGCTAAGGGTTGGTAAGGACACAAAGCAATAGGAATCTAAAACATTGCTGGTGGGAGTGTTAATTAGTATAATCACTTTGGAAAACAGTTTGCCATTTTTTTAAAAGATTTTATTTATTTATTTGACAGACAGAGATCACAAGTAGGCAGAGAGGCAGGCAGAGAAAGAGGAAGGGAAGCAGGCTCCCTGCTGAGCAGAAAGCCCGATGCGGGACTCGATCCCAGGACCCTGAGATCATGACCTGAGCCAAAGGCAGCAGCTTAACCCACTGAGCCACCCAGGCGCCCCAGTTTGCCATTATTGAAAAAATGTGATGATATGCATACTCAATAATCCAGAAATTCATTCCTAAAATTATGTTCCAGAAAAATGTACATGTATATTAGGATATATGTACAAGGATATTGATAGAAGCACTATTTGCAATCTGTAATAATCCAAAGGTCCATCAAGAATAGAATAGATAAATAAATTGAGGTATATTTATACTATGGTGTATTCAGCAATGAAACTGAATTAACATACATACATACAATGTCGCTCACTGGATAGAAACAAGAACCAAACTAACACAAACAGCAATATTTAAAAATAAGCAAAACTATATCATTTAGAAAGCATACTTGGGTGAAACTAAACAAAAGCAAAGCAGTGATTACCATAAAGTCTGGATTATAGTAATCTCTAGGTCTAGAGGGAGACTTCCTCAAGGGAGAGTTGTGATTAGAAAAGGAAACACAGCTTCTCAAATTCTTGTAATGCTCTGTTTCGAGTGGAGGTTGCATAGATGTTTCTTTAAAATAATTTTTTAAGCTATAGATTGTCTTTAGCATTCTTCTATGAACATTATATTTCACAATTTTAATTACAGATATATAAAGGAACATTGTGCTCTTGGCCTCTCCTCTTTTTCATTCCTTGCTCCATCTTGCTGCCTGAAACATAAAAACACTGCCACCTGAGACCAAGGACCACAGCACAGGAATATCAGAGTAATGAGCTTGATGGTTAAGTCCCTGAGGACTTTGTGGGGCACAGCTGCTATATCAGACCTGAACCTTTTACTTCTGTACCTCATTTACAGGACAGAGAAATAAATTTTATATTGCTTTGAGATTTTCTGTTATCTACACAGTCAAATCTGGTATTAACTAATGTACCTATTTACAAGATCTTCAAGAGACAACCTACTGGATAGAAAAATCACCTGATCTTGCACGTACACACAGACACAGACACACACACACACACAAAATTAGGCAATTAATGGGATTCATGGAAGAAGAAATCCAAAGAGCTCATGGGCATCTAAAAAGTGTTTAATCCCAGCATTAATCAGGAAAATGTAAATTAAAACAATAATGAGATAGTATTTTTCATGTATCAGACCAGAAAATAAAAGAAAAAATATTCATTTCTGTTGAGTACTCAGGAAAATGATCCGTCTCAGGCATTGTTAACATAAATCACTACAAATTTTTGAAAGGTAAATTGGCCCTATTAAATTTGAAACACTTTTACCCCTTAAGGCAGCAAAGCAACACAAATCTATACCATAGGAATAACAGCAATAATATTCAAAACTCTACATCTAAGAATTCCTATTGCAGCATTATTTGTCAAGATAAAAAAAAAACAAAAACACAACAACCCTGAAAACAACCTGCTAAAGCCATCAGTAGCAGAATGTTTGGATAGATTATAGCATATTTTCATTATGAAATAATATGCAGCTGTTAAAATGAGTTAAATCTATATATTTTTAACTGGAAGGTTGTTAATGATGTATGGTTTAGTGAAGGAGGGTGAAAAATAAGTCATCCATTTTTATATAATTGGCCAAACTATTTTGTGTGTGCATGTCCATATAAATTTGTATGAACATACAAGAAGGTATGAAAAGATATTCCCCTGGGTGGAGGGATGGGGTAACTGAGTGATGGGCGTTAAGGAGGGCACTAGATAAAGTGAACACCGGGTGTTACATGCAGCTGATATATCACTAAAGTCTACCTCTGAAATAATAATATAATATATGTTAATTGATTTTAAATTTAAAAATTTAATTTAAATTTTATTTTTTTTAAGATTTTATTTATTTACCTGACAGATCACAAGCAGGCAGAGAGAGGAGGAAGCAGACTCCCCGCCGAGCAGAGAGCCCGATGCGGGGCTCAATCCCAGGACTCCGAGATCACGACCTGAGCCGAAGGCAGCGGCCCAACCCCCTGAGCCACCCAGGCGCCCCTAATTTAATTTTTAAAAGATACACCCAGATTGTTAACATAGGTTATTGGGGAATAAGTTTCGTAATAGAGATTACATTTTCTTAATTCATTTTAGGATGGTTTTGCCGGTTACAATGAATATGAGTACAATGAGTGTTACTTTTGTAATTTTTACAAAATTTAAAATTAGTTTTAATAAAAGGTATACATCCAAGAATACATAGTAATGTACCTCAATGACAGATGAACATCTTTATATTGATTACCGCCAAACATTAAATCCGTATGGGTGAAGCAAACTGCACAAACCTGTGCAAAATACAATGAAGTCAGTAACTTGGGAGAGTAACGTGGCTTATCCACTGATGTTTCATAATTACCATTTTGTTAGTAATTAACTGGAAAAACACCCATGTGTTAGTAAAATAAATAAATGCATGTTACTTCTTGCAATATTCTGGGGAGAAATTTAATGCCAAGTTATGTCACGGAAAGAAAGATAGGAGTTAAGAAATACAGCTACAATTCTTCCTGATCAGGTGGGTCTAGTAATTCCTAAATGAGTGTGTTTGTGAAGGGGTGGCTATCAATCAACATGTACAATCTGCATGTCCCAATTCTAGCTATCTTCCTGCCCCTCCTCAAATGCTCTTCCGCCAAGCACGGCCAACACCTAGCCAGACACCTGAATCAGGCTGGCCTCCTCCCTTTCACTTTCTTGTCTCCCTGCATCTGATGGCTCAATCCTGTTTTACGTCGGGAAAGCTTCTGCCCTTGCCTTCCCTCTGCTCCTTTCCCGTTTGGTCAGGATTAGCCAATAACATCACTCTCTCAAATAAATAGATAAATAAATAAATAATGTTCCTGATTCCCTGGCCTGGTCTTCCCTGCCTTTCGTACGGGCTCCTTCCGGGCTTCCCACCACCTTCTCTGCTGTCACTCTCCCCTCGATGCTGCAAAGGTTCCGCACACCAACGACGACCCCCGCAGCCTAGGCACTGGGCAACGGCAGGCGGAAGTGCTGGGAGCCCGAGGGGCGGGGCCTGGCCAAGTTGGCCAATGCCTGCGCTGAGCCCAGGCCAGAGGTCACATGCTCAGTAGGCGGGAATTTTCCCAGGCGGAGACGGGTCGGTGGCGATATTCCCTTCAGTAGCAACCCTGAGAGGCTGAAGAGAGGAGAGAGGGAAGGTGTTCTTGAGCAGAGGAGAAGAAAAGGTCAGGACAGGGTTAGAGTATGGCAGCTCCAAATTTTCTGGAAAATATCTTTGTGAAGTACGGTTGATGTGGCTCTGTGAGGACAAGACCCCAGAACCAGGGTCCACGTAACCTAATGTGGCGGGAATAGAGGCGAAGGGCACAGAAAAGCCAGTGGTATTTCAACCCACTAACAAGTTGTACAGATTAAAAAATACAAGAAAATGTGTGAACCTTGCCTCCTCTGGGATATTACATGGTTAAAGTGTGGTTTTTAGGCCAAGGAGTGAGGAAAGGAAGAAATCTCCATATGCCTGAGCCCGGTGAGAGGAGGTGGAAAGCCAGCCCTAAAATTCATATTCACTCGTATGTGTCTTAAATAATCTTGGAAATAATATTCCATTATATATACCTACACTTTAAATATGTAAAACTTTTATCTCAATGATAATTCAGTAAAACTGGGTGGAAAAAAATCTTCTGCCTTCCTTCTCTGGTCTTTTGCGTAAGAGCCTAACCTAATTATTTATATGCATTTCCATTTTGGCCCCAGTCAGGAGGTAGCACAAGAGAAATAAAATCTTTAGAAACAGGTAAGGAAAAATATTTCAGGAATTACTGCAATTCCTGATTGGTTGATTTTTTTTTAATTTTTTTTTAAAGATTTTATTTATTTATTTGTCATAGAGAGAGAAGCGAGAGTGAGCACAGGCAGAGGCAGAGGGAGAAGCAGGCTCCCCGCCAAGCAAGGAGCCCGATGTGGGACTCGATCCCAGGACGCTGGGACCATGACCTGAGCCGAAGGCAGCTGCTTAACCAACTGAGCCACCCAGGCGTCCCTGATTGATTATTTTTAAAATAACTTCTCTTTAGCCATGATGTTGCTTGTTTTCTCCCTTTGACTTTAGAAATAAGGCTGATCTCTTCCTATCCGTTCACTATTTTAAGTTGGAGTCAAATACCTGTAATGCAATGAAGTAAAGTTGACAGGTGAGAGGAGTTCTATGAGTATATATGATATATAGTATCTTATTTAAGTACTGTATGTTCAACATGAATTTAAATGATTAATTTCAATACAACAGTAATTATTGTTTAAGATAGTTGATGAGAGTGATGAATCTGAACCTAGTAGAAATACAGGCTTCACAAGAAAGGAAAATTTAAGATAAATGCTGACAATGACTGAATGGATTAACTACTTAGTTAACCCACTGGTTGTTTTAAACTTTTTGAAATGACTTCTAGAATGAAGTACATCAGATAATGTTTTTTTGAAAGCACAGTATCATGAAATGGAAATTCTAAATTAATATTTGCCTCAAAGATCAGTGAACACTGTATGGAAAAGGTATGGAAGTACAGTGATTGGAAAATATTTCCGGAGAAGCGATTATCAGTAAGAAAATGTTATGTTGACATTGTTTAATTAAGAGTGGAAGAGGGCACCCACACTATGTACTCCCCACATCTGTTGATACCACAGAATCTAACAATATTAAAAATATTTCAGTATATTAAAAATAATTCAGATAGCTTATTGGGTTTGTTTTAATTGGAAAGCTTATTGTAATATCCACAATGTCTTCTGATTCATTAATCAGATAAAGTAATTATATTCCATAATCAGTTTACTCTTAGTTTTTTTAATACAGTAATTGAGTAGTTAAGAATGTTCTCTCAATGATGACTGAAAATAGGAATAGATCCATAGCTAATGAATGTAGATGAACTCTTAAGGTCTTCTGGTACTGTACCTTCACCCTAGATAAAGAAACAGGTAAACTTCAAACAGATTTAAAATAATAATGAAACTAAGGCAAAGCCATTCAGATTAAAATGTTTATTTCACTTACTAAAAACTTACTGACAAACTACTATATGAAGACTTCTGGCTTACATCTGAATTACCCAAAACATTTTAAGTAATTGATCAAAATGCTATGAACTACCTGATACATTGATTCTATTCTAGAGTGACTCTCATAAGCTGTAATTGCTCTGGTTATCACATAAATGAGAACCATCTTGGATTCTCAGCATTCTAAAATTTACCTACCGCTTCATTAGATGAATTTGTTTATTTACCAATAATAATGTACACATTGACCTAGGAATACTATGTCTTAGTGGCTTTATTCCAAATGGGCTATTAGGGAATTCTAACTTCAGCCTTTTTAATTTTTTTTTTTTTTAAGTAAACTCTACTCCCAACAGGGGCTTGAACTCATGACCCCAAGAACAAGAGTCACATGTTCTTCCAACTGAGCCAGTCAGGCACCCCCCCTGGGCTTTTTATTTTTTAAAAGACTGCAATTTCCCAGATTCTTCTCCCCTGCTTCAGCACAGTTTTACTTGTGGTTTTTCTATTTCAAGACCACTTAAGAAATACGGTTATCCTGAGAAAACCACTGTACCTTTCTTTCAAATTCCTGCCTCTTTTGCAACAAAATGATCACAAAATATGTACTTTAATCCACCAGCCAGAAGTTGTGTGGATTAAATAATATATGAACATATATGAAAATTAGATGAATGATTTCATATCAACATACATTATTTTCATATTAGATTTAAATCATAGTAATAACTGTTATTTTAATAGTTAGGTTTTTTTAATCACTCAGTGCCTTCTTAAAAATGAATGAACCAAAGTTTTGTGACTAAGAATGGTTTCTTTCTCCTTGTTTTGCTATTTTACCAACATTTAATTTTGATTTTTGTATTTCCAGATACTGAAATTTGTACCACTTTCAAAGAAAGAAGACATGTTTTCAACATTCAAATATTGTGCAATAGACTATTTATATGAGGTAGCGTGTTGCTGAATCACTAACTACCAAGAATTATGATATGAAAAGTACTATCTACATTCACTACATGATTATGATAATTTTGCAGTAGTCCTTAAATTAATCCTTAATCTAATTACTTTGAGATTTATTTAAAATTTCTTCCCACTTCCAGTATACCTTAAAAATGCCACTTTTGGAAGGAAATTATTGGCAATGTATTGTGAATTGAAGCTGTCAGCAGAAAAAAAAATGGAAACTTGGCATATTTAGGCTGCTTTTGTATCAACATTCTTGAGTGATCGTCCTTGAAAAGAGTGGGGTGGGGGAAGCAGTCCCGGTTATCTTTATGAGGAAATAACAGTAATAGCATGTATTGGCCACTTGCTATGGGCCAGATACTTTGCTCTTTTGATGGATTATATCTTTTGATCATTTGCTCTTTTTTTTTTTTTTAAAGATTTTATTTATTTATTTGAGAGAGAGAGCATGAGCGAGGAGAAGGTCAGAGGGAGAAGCAGACTCCCCATGGAGCTGGGAGCCCATGCGGGACTCGATCCTGGGATTCCGGGATCATGACCTGAGCCGAAGGCAGTCGTCCAACCAACTGAGCCACCCAGGCGTCCCGATCATTTGCTCTTTTGATGGGTTATGCCATTTGATCATCATGACTACTCCAAGAGCTAGATTTTACAATTTTACAGGTTCGGAAACTGATGTCTAGAGGACTTAAACAGCTTATAAAAGGCTGAGATTCAAGTCTAGTACATTGTTAAGAAACTAATTGGAGGGGCACCTGGGTGGCTCAGTGGGTTAAGCCGCTGCCTTCAGCTCAGGTCATGATCCCGGGTCCTGGGTTCGAGCCCCACGTCGGGCTTTCTGCTCAGCGGGGAGCCTGCTTCCTCCTCTCTCTCTGCCTGCCTCTCTGCCTACTTGTGATTTCTCTCTGTCAAATAAATAAATAAAAAAATCTTAAAAAAAATAAAGAAACTAATTGGAGTAGTCGTCATACAATAAATCATTGTTCTTATAATCTTAACTGAGAAGTTAAATTTTTATTTTCTTTATAACCTTGACCTCTTTACCAGGAAAAAGTTATTCCAATATAACTAAAACTGTTACATTTTATAGGAAATAAGAAAGACATTTAGACATCTTCAGGTTTTATTATTTCTTCATAACTGTGGGAGGTAAACGTGTTATTATAACATTTAAATGGTAGGGAATCAGAAGTCATTGTTAACCAGATATATTTATGAATATATTGGCTTCAAAATTAGTCTGTATTCAAACATCCTTAAACTTTTATCCTTGCCTGTAGTATCTTAGTTTCTCACTGGTGGATCACATCCCATGATATAGTACAAATATGATACTGACTGATGGCATTTCTTGCAAAAGTTGTAGAATTCTGTAAAGTTCATGAAATCAGTATTGAGGAGCCACTCAACAGGTAAAGCTATTGTCAAATGAAGACCTTGCAACATTAGATTAGTTACAGAGAAGAGGAAGAGAATGATTTGCATATTAAAGGAGTCAGAGATGCTTTGGGAATATTTTGGTTAAATATTTTTTAAAAATATCTTCTTTATAATCAAAGGTGAGGCAATGACTAATATCCATATCATTACATAATACAGTTTATGGGAGAATTTTGACAAAAAACCAGTTATGGTTACAAGCTAATTATAACCAAAATTTTATTAGCTACAAAATTTAATTTCTGTAGCTTTGTTTCATTTTTTTTTAGACAAAGTATTAATCAAGCTTTTTTTCTGTTTTGCAATGAACCTTTGGTCCTCATTTTATATAAATTACTTTAACTCTGTTTCCTTTGTTTTATTTATTTATTTATTTATTCTTGGATAATTAATACCTTTTATTTAATATGATTAACACCTTTAGCAAACAAAGAACTCTTGGGAAGTAATGCAAGAAACTATCATTTGTCCAAATACATAGAATAATGAATTTTGTGGGAAGTTGAGAGTTACTGAGGAAAAGCTTCATAGCGGAGATATTGCTTAAGATGGGCTTTGAAAGATAAATAGGATTTTTTTTGATAAATAGGATTTTGATAATCTGAGAAGAATAGTGGGACATTTTTCAGAGGCACACCAAAGACGAGGTTAAAGAAATAGTTTTATTTGTTAATTTTTTTTCAAGTTAGAAATTTATTTGCTGGTTGTCGCTAGTGCAAAGACATAGAAACAAAATTAAGACAGCCATATTATACTGTTAAGTGAAAAAAAGCACATTGCTAAATGGCATACTGTATAAATGATGTGATCTCATTTGTGTCAAACATACACACACACACATATTTAGCCTAGCCTAGAAAAGGAAGTCTCTGGAAAATATGCCAAACTCTTACTTAAATTACTAGGGACCTTGACTTTCTCAGTTATGTGTTCTGTGTTATTTTATGTTTTATAATGAGTAGGTATTACCTTTAAATAAAAATGATATTAATTTAAAAGAATAAATAATTTTAATATTTTGAATACTGTTAATTGCATCTGATAAATATTTTTAAAGATTTTATAATCTTACTTTCTTACATAGAATATAGTTAGAAAGAAGTTTTGCAGAGATGCTTTATTGCTTCGAGTCCCTTCATGTTTATATCAAGATGGAAATTATTATGCAGGAGTTATTGATAATAAGTTTAGGAGGCCATGGATGAGAGGTATGTTTTACTTTTATTTCTCAAAAATCTATTTTAAAAGTGATGTGAGAGTTTAGCACAGTAAATTAAGAAAATGTGCTTTTTTTATTAATAAAACTGCATTGCATTTATTCATATCAGAACTCCAAGGGGTGCCTGGGTAGCTCAGTCAGTTTAAGCTTCTGCCTTTAGCTCGTCTCTGGTCATGATCCCAGAGTCCCAGGACTGAGCCCTGCATTGGGCTTCTTGCTCAGCCGGGAGTCTGCTTTTCTCCCTCTGAGCTTCCCCTTCTTGTGTGTGCGCGCGCTCTCTCTCTCTCTCAAATAAATAAATAAAATCTTAAAAACAAAAAAGAACTCTAAGAAGGCTAAAAATTAATATTTTTATGACAAAATTTAGGTGACGAAGTAGGGAATTGGGAAGCTTATACTAGATATGAATAGAACAAATAAAAAATATGTAGATGATGAAGTCTTAAAATATTCTAGCACTGCAAACATTTGTTGTTTTGTAATAAGATCTTGCTCAACTGTAGGAGGGCTACTTTAAAATGTTATGATATACTGCATATAAAATTATTTTTAAATGTATATGTACAAAATACTATCTTCTGCTCTTATCATGTTGTGGATTTAAGAAAGAGATAGCTTCAAAGAGAAAGAAAGGAAGAAAGAAAGAAAGAAAGAAAGAAAGAAAGAAAGAAAGAAAGAAAGAAAGAAAGAAAGAGGTAGCTTCCATAGCGGAGTCAAGTCAGTTAACAACATTTCTTTAGCATGTATTATGTACCAGGTACTGTTATAGGTGCTAAGGATGGTACTAATAAGACAGAAGTAGTTCCTTCCCTCCGTGGGTTTTCAGACTGGTAAAAAGAGTGCCGCAAAAAAACCATTAAATATATAAGCTAATGTCTGGTATTAATGTGTAGAGAAGACACAATAGGGTAATGTGATAAAAGATTTAGTAGGGAGCACTATTTCCTAAGATGCTTAGGGAAGGAGCTGGACATATGAGTTGGGATCTGAATGATGAGAAGGCAACAACAATAAGATAATGGGGGAGAAGGCTTTCAAGCAAATGCAGAGTTTCTGACTCTGGAATAAACTTGATGAGTTTTAGGACCAGATAATTAGGCCACCATGACAGGTTAATGAAAGGGGGATATTTAAGAAGTATGCAGTTTATGAAAGATATAAGGCATTATAGGCCATAATACGGAGTTTATTTGCTTGTTTATATTATGGCTAATGTGGCAAATCATTGGACGGTTTTTAAAAAGGGTGTGACAATCTGATATATGCTTTAGAAAAATCATTCTGGTTGGCTGGAGTATGGAAGGGGTAGGGATTGGGAAGAGTAGAGATAAAATCAATCAGAAAGCTATCATATTGGTTCAGAATCTAGACTGCTAAGTGAATGTATATTCTACATAAATGATGATAGTGACTTGGACTAGGCTTATATTAATGGATGTGTGAGGAGTGGTTGGATTGAGATTATATTAGAGGTCCAGCCAACAGTGTGAGGGTTAAAGAAAAAAACAGAACAATAATTTCTTCTAGGTTTTTTTTTTTTTTAAAGATTTTATTTATTTATTTGTCAGAAAGAGAGAGAGAGAGAGCACAGGCAGACAGAGTGGCAGGCAGAGGCAGAGGGAGAAGCAGGCTCCCCACAGAACAAGGAGCCCAATGTGGGACTCGATCCCAGGACGCTGGGATCATGACCTGAGCCGAAGGCAGCTGCTTAACCAACTGAGCCACCCAGGCGTCCCTCTTCTAGGTTTTTGACCTGAGCAACTGGGTGGATGGCAGTGATGTTTCCTAAGATAAGGAAAGGCTCATGGGAAAGCCAGTTGGTGGCTAGAGTCAATTGCTCTGCTTTGGCCAGGTTAAAATGCCTATTTAGGCATCTAAATGAAGACATCAAGGAGGTAATTTATTATATAAATCTTGAGCACTGCTGGAGTTTCAAATTGAAGTAATCATACATGGATTGCACATAAACTTATGGAAGTGGATGCAGTCACTGAGAGCATGAATATATATAAAGCAGAGATCCTAGGACAAAATCCTAAAACACTCCAGCAGTGAAAAGGCAGAACCAGATAAGAACACAAGTGAGATAGGGACACCTGGGTGGCTCAGTCCCTTAAGCATCTGCAGTCAGCTCAGGTCATGATTTCAGGGTCCTGGGATTGAGCCCTACCTCAGCAAGGAGTCTACTTGAGATTCTTTCCTTCTCCCTCTGCCCTTTTCCCTGTCCACATGTTCATTTTCTCCCTCTCTCTAAAATAAAATAAATAAGTAAAAAAAAAGAAGAAGAATGAGAAAGCCGGTTTGGTTAGGAAGGTGTACTATTATCATCTGTCAATATTGGATGCCCATTTGAAATTTATGGTCATAATCAGAAATGAGTTCATTCAGCATGACTGGATGATCTTTTTCCAATAATTTTCAGCTGTTCTAGTGTATGTACACAAGGTAGAGAGTAGAATTTTTCCTAAGGTAGTACAAGGGAAAGAGAGGCAAAGAAATTAAGGATCTTTATAAGATAGTGGTTATGGGACTGGCTATGGAAACTGAACTGTGTAAGAAAGGTAGTAAGGATAGTAAGGACATGAGGGAGGAGGAATATTCATTTTACAACGAATATTGTAAAAATGGAATGAATCTCAATCAGGTTGGAAGTAAGTTAAAGAATAGCTTTCATTAATCTGCTTATCTAAAAGTACAGAAGGAAAAATAAATGTACAGAAGGAAAAATGAGTTTATCATTTTTCCTATTTCTTTTTCTCTTTTTAAAAACAATAATCACACTAGTAGCCAAAATTTTTTTTAAGATTTTATTTATTTATTTGCCAGAGAGAGAGAGAGAAGAAGCAGGGAGAATGGCAGGCAGAGGGAGAAGCAGCTCCCTGCTGAGCAAGGAGCCCAATGTGGGATTCGATTCCAGGACCCTGGGATCATGACCAGAGCTGAGGGCAAACGCTTAATGGACTGAGCCACACAGGCATCCCCATTAATAGCCAAAATTTGTTTACAATATGTAAGGCACTGTCTAAACAATTTATATGTCTCATCACATTTTATCTTCACAACACTGGGAAAAGGCCATTATTATTATTCCTAATTTGTAGATAAGGAATACAGGTACAAAGGGGTTAAGAGGTTTACCCAAGCTCATACACTTAATAAGTAGCAATACAAGTATTAAAATCTAGTCAGGGTGATTCCAGAACCTGTACTTGTTACCACTAAACTTTTGTATTTTTTCAATGACACACAGACTTGGATGTAAAGTGACTTGTTCAAGATAACAAAACTAGTTAAGATGTAACATTGGTAGTAGAATACAGGTCCTTTGACTCTTAACTTCACTCAGTTGCTTTTTCTGAGATTAGTATTTGACATGATCTCTCTTAAGGAGCCAAGGGTCTAATTTGAGAGACAAGTTATAGATACCTAAAATTTTAAAATATGGCTGTGTATGGTCATGTACCAGAATGAGTGCTACTGACAACTTTGGCCCTTCAAGGAGAATATATCAGAACAAACTGAAATGGTTGATAATAAAACTTTATGAGGAATAATATGAGCTGTTGAACAGGACTATCTAGGATGGTAGTGCTGCATTAGCAAAAGAGAGGATATAAAAATGAGGATGGTATGTTCAGGTGATGTTATTCTGACTATAGTTGAGTGGTGTGGGCAGGGTGAATTGTAATAATGAGAATGATTATTTAAATATTTGGAATCTGGTAAAATTTGGGGAAAAATTACATTTGTGAACAAATAAAGATAACAATGTAAAAGGTTCATGTTTGGCTTCTTTGTATTAAGTGCAAAAGAAAATTCTAGAAGTTAATGTTCACCATTCTCCTTTCTAGTTTCAGCTGTTTCGGTGTGGGGAATGACAGATGATATTTCAGTCTTGGATCAATGGAAAGCAAGTCTCTTTGTGGAAGATTTCCTAGAGAAGTATGTATCCTTAACCTCAATTTCCCCTTTACATCTAGGACAGAAACAGTAAGTTCTCCAGACACCTGCAGAGAGAATATCCTTTCTTTTGTATCCTTACCAATTTTATTCTTTTATCTGAAGAAAAAGCCTTAATCTGAGTCACAAAAGAGAGGTTAATACAAGTGATTTATACCCTTTTTATTTTGTCTTCAGTTATCACATATTAACCCTTCTCTATGCATTTGTGCTATAAAATGCACACAGAAAGAAAGCAAATATATTATTATGCTTTTAATCAATAAGTAAACTTCTTATAGAATGTGTCTATAAGACACTTTATATTAAAATTGGTCTTTTTTCTTGTAGTATAAATGCAGATTTAAGGCTATTTTCTAACATTGTCAATACATTCTTTATTATTAGTTCAGTTATTCATCAAATATTTATTATATACAATCCTGAGTGCTGGATACAGAATACGCAACTGAATAAGATACAGTCTCTACTCAAAGAACACAAGAAAATAGGGAGTAGAGGGGCGCCTGGGTGGCTCAGTAGGTTAAAGCCTCTGCCTTCGGCTCAGGTCATGATCCCAGGGTCCTGGGATCGAGCCCCGCATTGGGTTCTCTGCTCGGCAGGGAGCCTGCCTCACCCTCTCTCTGTGCCTGCCTCTCTGCCTACTTGTGATTTCTGTCTGTGAAATAAATAAATAAAATCTTTAAAAAAAAAAATAGGGAGTAGAGATTTATAAATAAATAATTACAATATAATATAGAAAATATAATGACAGATATAGGAAGACAGAGCATACATAATACAAGGAAGGACATCTAACCCAACATTGTTAATATAGACAAAAATTAGAGATTTCAGTGCAAAGGTAAATAATTTACTCTGTTGCTTCACTTTGTATAAAGAGTGCTGATGAGACCCAGGAAGGATTTAGTTTTTCACATTTTCAGGTTTTAGTAATTTAAGTTTTCCTTAATTATTGGAAATTGCTGGAAAGAAACAAATAACCAATTTAAATGTGTCTAGACTCCAAATGCAAAGAAACCCAATATACCATCTCCATCGTCTAAGAATTTAAAAGTCAAGTTAGGAAGATAATATATAGACATCAAAAAAACTAACCATGTAAAAATTAAATGATAATATAAGATGACCATCAGAAATTCTATCACAAGGCATAAGGCCAATACAAAGTGCCTATTGCATGACTAAACTGAGCAATGAGGAAGCAGGAGGGTGTAGTGAAAAGAGCTCTGCTCCATGAGTTTAAAAAAAATGTGGATTTCAAGTCTTGATTTGAAAAGTCAAGTACTACCTACTTGACAGGTTATCTTCTCTCTCTGACCCTCACTCTCTATCAGTATAATGACACTGGATCAGTGCTTCTCAAACTTTATTTTTATTTATTTATTTATTTTTTAAGATTTTATTTATTTATTTGACAGAGAGAAATCACAAGTAGGCAGAGAGGCAAGCAGAGAGAGAGGAGGAAGCAGGCTCCCTGCTGAGCAGAAAGCCCGATGCGGGGCTCGAACCCAGGACCTGGGATCATGACCTGAGCCAAAGGCAGCGGCTTAACCCACTGAGCCACCCAGGCGCCCCATCTTTCCACTTTCTTAATAGTATCCTTTGAAGCACAGTTTTTAAAAATTTTTGATGAAGTCCAGTTTATCTATTTTTTCTTTTGTCACTTGGGCTCTTGGCATATCTGAGAAAGCTTTGCCTAATCCAAAGTCATGAGGATTTACTCCTCTATTTTCTTCTAATAGTTTTCCTGGAACTTTTTTTTTTTTTAAGACACAAATCAGATCATGAACTATCTCTGTTATAACCTACTGACAGTATCCCGTTGCACATAGAATAAAACTCAAAGTTCTTACCAGGTGCTGTAATACCCAACATGATCTGGTCCCTTCCTACCTATCTAACCTTACTCTTTTTCAGTAACCCTAACGTTTGTGCCTTTCTGAGACTATACCAACCCTGTTCCCCCACTTTAGGCCTTTGTATGGGTCACTTCCTACCATTATTCAGGTAGCTGTGGAATTATCAGCTCCTCAGGTGGCCGCTCTCCAAAATAGACCTCCTACCAATCTCTGGCTGTTACTTGGTGTCCTAATATTTTATTTTATTTTATTCATAACAGTTCTTTGCCACCTGACATTATGTTATTTGTTTATCTATCATTCTGTTAACAGGTAAGCTTCATGGGGGTAAGAACTTTGTTTTGCTCTATCACTCCCTTCTTAGTGCCTAAAATGGTATTGCACACTGTGGACACTCAGTAAATATTTCATTTAAGTTAAGGAATTAGTGAATTGGAGTGGATGAACTTACCCAGATAGAATGATATGGAAAGAAAGCAGACACCATCCAGATTGGAATCCTGAGATATCAGTACTACAGGTTAGGTGAAAAGAAGACACCAATGAACAAAGAATAGATAATACTGGACTCAGAAGTAGGAAGAGATCCAGGAATTACTTTTCTTCATAGAACCTTTATATCTAGAGGAAGAGGATTGACTGGTTTTTCTCAAAACTCTAATACCAAGGAGTATTACAAAGTACTGACCCTATTAGTAACATTTAAAACAAAAAAAGATAATTGTGGTATAAATGCTAAATTTAGAAGTCTATAAAGATTCCCATAGAAATCAATGGTCTCATGAGTAATATGGACCTGGGTAAGTTGAAATATCTTTTCTTGTGCCTTGTATTTTCTTAAAGAGTCAGGGAGAAACTTTCGAGATTTTTCTATACGTGATTTGAAGATATGGTGTATTCATTTTTCTCCAATTACATAGGGAATGATACTGACTTTGGTTCTCTCAGTCTGGGTAGGGAATTATTGAGACTAAAATATTTTAGGATATCAGGGGGAAAGGGGTATATTAGAATGTGTAGTTAAATTGCCAATAATATATTTGTCAGAAAATTCATTAAAAAGTTCTCTTATAAAAGTCCAAATCTCCCAATATTGCAGACAGTGGCAGATATACCTGGATGAATCAAGAAATAGGCAAGATATGGCAAGGTCAAGGGAGCCCAAAAAAAAAAAAAAAAAAAAGTGCCCCTAAACAGCAGGAAGTTGTTAACACTCTAAGCTTGTAGGAACAAGGAGACTGAGCAGTAATCAGCCCAGTAAGAACTACGACTAGCTGTAGGAGAGGGCCTGTCTGACAAGAGATGTAACTCTTGGTAGAATGCAGCCACGTCTAAACTGTGGCCCAGGAGAGAAACATTTGGGAACAATAATATCCTAACTTATCTCTCTTCCCAACTTTGATCTCCTGACAATGCTTCCGATTGGCCGAACACAACCAGAAGCCAGAGAGCAAGGGAGCTTAGTTCAGTCATGGAGATGCACCTCCCAGGATGAAAAACAGAATATAAAAGGTTGGATAATGGTGTGGGAAAACAAATATTGAACATCCAATGAAGGGCAACTTGGCAGTGCATGGCAAAGTCTAAAAATCTGTATACATTTAATCTGATCATTTCCATTTTTAGGAAACATATTTTGGAAAACAGACAAGTGCACAAAGATGTTACTTGCATTATAATAGCAGATGATTACAATAAATTTAAATTGCCAACAATAAGGAACTCTTTCAGTAAATTATGGCCTACCAATGCAGTGGGATCCTGTTTATCAAAAATGAAGTGAATGTACATTGATTGACATATAAATGTGCTCATGTTTTATTGTTTACCAGAAAAGGCAGGTTTCATAATACTATGTACATGAATCTACTTTTGTTTAAAAATACCTAAAAGTAATTGAGAAAATACATAATTTTTTAATTCATCTTTTGATTGTTGGGGCTATGGGTAACTTTTCTCTGTATCTGTTGGAATTTTGTAATTTTTCTACAAAGAACATATACTATTTATAAAGATGTTTTAAAATAGGACATACATAAAATCAATAATTTTATAATGTCATAGAAAAACAATTACAGGGATGGTGACTCAGATTGACTGTGACTTTGAGGAAGTTGTTCCAAGTTCAAACCCAAACTCCCAAACTGAAGTAGAGGAAGCCAGTTTATATACCCATAAGGACTACACTGAAGTCTTTACACTTGTCAGCGGTTTAGAAAAATGTCCAGCACTTCAAACACAGAATGAAGGTAAAACATTTATTATTTCTATTGTTATAAAACATTTCTTACTAATGTGCAGATTTTCATTTTTGTGTTTTTCTGTTTTATTATATTTTTAATTTTTCTATTTTATTAAAGGTATCCACCTGCAAAATTATAATTCTAAGCTTTGCCACATTAGGGAAATACTTTCTCTTTCCTATTAGTCCCTTTTTTGTGAATTTGGTTGTTTGGGGGGTTTTATGTGTGCTGGGCATCAAAATAGCATCAGGGATTTGATCATAGTGTGCCCACACCATATTACCATAACCAGACCTGATGACAGAGCAATTTGGTATAACATTAAAACAGTAGATTACTAAATGATGCCATATTTTATTTTCAAAATATGCTCAAGATTTTGAATCTCATCTGGTTGACATGAAACCATAATTCAAAGTAGAGATGGAGTCGTTGTAGTATTATATCAGGAAATTCACCTCATTTTTACAAATTAACCATAATTAATAATTACAGTACATTTTATCCGAGCTGTATTCCAAATTTTCATCCCTACTAGAGGGTGCTGAATCCTTCCAATTGTATAAAAACTTGCTGAGAACTACCTTTCTTGTATGTAGAATAGCCTGTTCCCTTTTTTTTTTTTTTAGCCTGTTCCCTTTTAAAATAAAGTTTAAGATATACTATAGCTTGAGCTACAATAATCTAATAGATGTAGAATATATAATTGGTTCTTAAACGGCTATTTTTATGTAAATACATAAATTGTGTTTAAATTTTTAGTGTTGGCAGATAGGTGTGTGATGATACAGAGTTAGATCCCTCTCAGTTTGAAATGAGAGTGAGAGATTGCGTTAAAGAATAAACTTGAACAGTACCTGGAGGGCTCAGTTGGTTAAGCATCTGACTTGATTTCAGATCAGGTCATGATCTTAGGATTGAGATGGAGCCCCAGGTCTGGCTCTGCACTCAGTGGGGAGTCTACTTCTCTCCCTTTTCCTCCCCCTCTGCCCCTCCCCCTGCTCACTCATGCACACACTCTCTTTCTCTCTAAAAATAAAATCTTTACGAAAAAATAAAGACTAAACTTGAGAACATGTTATATTAGGAATAATCTGAATTTGATCATAGTCCAAATGAAAATTTGATCATAGTCCAAATCCACTCTTAAAGATTTGGAAGATTTGATTGTAGTCCAAATCTACTTTTAAAATGTGGTACAATGGGGCGCCTGGGTGGCTCAGTGGGTTAAGCCGCTGCCTTCGGCTCAGGTCATGATCTCAGAGTCCTGGGATCGAGCCCCGCATCGGGCTCTCTGCTCTGTGGGGAGCCTGCTTCCTCCTCTCTCTCTGCCTGCCTCTCTGCCTGCTTGTGATCTCTCTGTCAAATAAATAAATAAAATCTTTAAAATGTGGTACAATTTGGGGTGCCTGGGTGGCTCAGTGGGTTAAAGCCTCTGCCTTCAGCTCGGGTCATGATCTTAGAGTCCTGGGATCGAGCCCCATTACAGGCTCTCTGCTCAGCAGGGAGTCTGCTTCCTCCTCTCTCTCTACCTGCCTCTCTGCCTACTTGTAATCTGTCTGTCAAATAAATAAATAAAATCTAAAAAAAAAAATGTGGTACAATTTGAAGACAGTTGCTAAAAATTTTATAGTTTTCAATTTTCTTCTTTAATTTTTTTTATTTTTTTTTATTTTTTTTTTTAAGATTTTATTTATTTATTTGTCAGAGAGAGAGAGGGAGAGAGAGCAAGCACGGGCAGACAGAATGGCAGGCAGAGGCAGAGGGAGAAGCAGGCTCCCCGATGAGCAAGGAGCCCGATGTGGGACTCGATCCCAGGACGCTGGGATCATGACCTGAGCCGAAGGCAGCTGCTTAACCAACTGAGCCACCCAGGCGTCCCCCTTCTTTAATTTTTTAACTTATTCTTCTAATTTCTTATAAAAATGTTTGTGGGGATCAACTAATATATTTGTACATGTAGTAAGATAGTTTATAAAAAAAATAAAAGATATCCAAACATAGCTATTATTAATGTGGAAAACATCAAGCTCTTATAAAGTTATCTATCATCAACCAGAGTCAGAAGCTTCCTTAACTACTATTCATCGAATGAAAATATACTTGGGTTTCCGAAATACATATAAATTGTCCGTATCCTGTATTGCCTGAGGGGTCCTCTGTCATTAGACATCATTCTATAAATTTCGGTTTGCAATTTCATTTATTGTCTTTGCAGCTATATTGATTGCTGCCAGATTTATAGATACTTTGGTCTCAGTGTCTAAATCCAAAGGAATGCATTACGTTTTGAAATTCAATTGATACTGTAAATTTTCTGTCTTAACAGAAATTTAGTCAATTGCTAAATTATAACTTAATTTAAAAACCTATATTTCTTTAAGACATAAAAACAGTGAGTAATTTTCTTTTATTGTGGGGCATCTGGGTGGCTCAGTTGGTTGAGTGTCTGCCTTTAGCTCAGGTCATGATCTTGTAGTCCTGGGATTGAACCCCATATCAGGCTCCCTGCTCAGTGGGGACTCTGCTTCTTCTTCTCCCTCTGCTCCTCCCCCAGTGCTTATGCTATCTCTTTTGCTCACTCGCTTTCAAATAAATTAATCAAATGTTTTATTGTTTATTGGTTTGTTGATATGTACTAATATTTCTACAACATTCATTTATTTTAATAAATGTAATTATTTTATGAATATCCATTCAGATGTCCAAGGAATATATAAGCAAATGCAAATGTAGCTTTATTTTTTTATTTTTAATTTAATTTAATTTTTATTATTTTTTTAAAGATTTATTTATTTCAGAGAGAGAGGAGAGGGGCAGAGAGAGTCTTAAGCAGACTCTGTGCTAAGCACAGAGCCCATCGCAAGGCTCGATCTCACCACCCTGAGATTATGAAATGAGCTGAAATGAGTTGGATGCTTAACTGACTGCACCACCCAGACATCCCTTTATTTTTAATTTAGAAAAAAATTGTACATGCAGACAGTTTAGAGTATCAAATAGTTACTCAAAATTTATAATAAAAAGTAGCAGTCCTCTGACTTCAACTACCCATGTTTTTTCCTTTTTAAAAATATATTTAAGGTGTGCAATGTGGTGGCTTAACACGTGTATATATTGTAAAAGATTTCCATCATTGAATTAACACATCCATCACTTCACATATTTACCTTCTTTTTTTCTTTTTCTTTTTGGTAAGAACACTTAAGTTCTATTTTCTTAGCAAATTTCAGTTATACACTGCAGTAGTATCAACTGTAATTACCATTTTATACATCAGATCCTCATACTTTATTTACCTTATAACTGGAGGTTTGTACTGTTTTACCAGACTCTCCCTATTCCCCACAGCCCAGCCTCAGTCCCTGGCAACCACCATTCTACTCTCTGTTTACATTGGTTCCACTTGTTTTTTTTTTTTTTTAAGATTCCACGTAGGGGCGCCTGGGTGGCTCAGTGGGTTTAGCCTCTGCCTTCAGCTCAGGTCATGATCCCAGGGTCCTGGGATCAAGTCCTGCATTGGGCTCTCTGCTCAGCAGGGAGCCTGCTTCCACCTCTCTCATTGCCCACTTGTGATCTATGCCTGTCAAATAAATAAATAAATAATAAAAATAAAAAATAAATAAAGATTCCACTTACAAGTAATACCACGCAGTATTTGTTGTTCTCTGCCTGGTTTATTTCACTTAGCAAAATGTCTTCCATGTTCACCCATATTGCAAATGGCAGGATTTCCTTCTTTTTTAAGGTTGAACAATATTTTCTTGTGTCTGTGTGTATAAAACCTATTTTCCTTAAAACACATTTTTTTAATCCATTTATCTGTGGACAGACACTTACATGGTTTCCACACCTTGGCTGTTGTGAGTACTGCTGCAGTGGGAGTATAGATATCTCTTTAAGACAGTGATTTTGTTGACCATCTGTTTCTTCCTTCACAACATTTATATCTTTTGTGTGTGTGTGTTATTGTGCTTACTAGGACCTACAGTACATTGTTTAATAGAAGCAGTGATGTTGTCATCCTTGTCTTGTTCTTGACACTAAAGGAAATACTTTAAAATTTCATCATTAAAAATGATGTAAATATCATTTCAGTGGTGAATCATTTACAATGTTTATGTCAGTTTCAGTGGTTAAATGTTGGAAGAATTTATTGGGTTGAGGAAGCTCTTTCTGTTTGGAGTTTACTAAGAGTTTTTGATCATGAATGAGGACTGAATTTTATTAATGTTTTCCACATCTATTAAGATATCTACATCCTAAATATGTAGAATGTCCCTTTATTAAAAACTTCCAAGCCTATAATCTAAACATAAATCATTTGTTATTGGGATCATATTGTGTCTGCATTATATTATTTTTAAATGTTAATATTATCTTACCATATACTTGTCTTCAAAAGGATGGCTTTTAGTGACTGCACTTTTAAATCTTATGTATGTATCATTCATTCCCAATTTGAGAACACTAATGTTGTTTTTAATTTCAAGTATGGACATAAATATATGCTTCCATTTCCACTTCTTTCCATAGAGTAAATTCATGGAAATGGAATTATTTGATATAAGTATTTCTTTTAGCTATACGTCCACAAGCATGATATGAGAATATCCTGTTCATACCATCCTTATCATCATTGGATATATTACTACTGATATTGTATTAATACATTTTAACCAATGTGATGGACAAAAATTATGTTTTTACTTAGACTTTAAAAATTATTCATGTTTGGGATGCTTGGGTCGCTCAGTTGGTTGAGCATCCTACTCTTGATTTTGGCATGGCTCATGATCTCAAGGTCATGGGACCAAGCCCTGAATGGGGCTCCGTGCTGGGTAAGGGAGTCTGTAAGAGATTCTCTCCCTCTCCCTTTCTCTCCCTCTCTGCCCTCCCCTCCTCCTTGCACTTGTGTGCCCTTGCACACACACTCTGTCTCTAAGTAATAAATAAAACTTATAAAAAATCATTCATGTTTACTGGCCATTTGCATATTTTTATGTTGTGAAGTGATTCTTTTATGTATTTTTCTATTCTTATATGTTATCTGTGTATGTCAAAGAGATATTTAATACATCTTTAAAACTAACCAGTCCCGGGTTGCCTGGGTGGCTCAGTGGGTTAGGCCGCTGCCTTCGGTTCAGGTCATAATCTCAGGGTTCTGGGATCGAGTCCCGCATCGGGCTCTCTGCTCAGTGGGGAGCCTGCTTCCCTCTCTCTCTCTCTTTGCCTGCCTCTCTGTCTACTTGTGATCTCTCTCTGTCAAATAAATAAATAAAATCTTTAAAAAAAAAACAAAAAAAACTAACCAGTCCCATCAGTGTTTCCCTTTACGGTTTCTTTCATTGCTTTTATACTTAGAAAATTCTTCCTTAAATTAGATGAATATTTATTCATATTTTCTTTAAGGTTTTCCTTAAAATTTTCGTATATGTTTAAAAGTAAGGGTTAAAAGTATTTTCTCCAAATGTTTTGGCAGTCATCTCACTATCACTTATGGAATAGTCTTTCCTCTCTCTACTGATTGGAAAAGCCACTTAGAAAATATGCTAAATCCTTGCCCAATTAGAGTGTTCTGGATTTTCTATTTTGTTCTATTGATTTGTCTATTATTGTATCATACAGTTCTATTTAATATATAATTATAACATTATTAATAGTCTCTTCTTTTTTTGTTGTTATTTTTTCCTAGACTCGCATTTTTATTCTTCTAGATTTACTTTCAGTAAATCAGTTTTTCAAGATCCAAAACAGATCTCTTGAGAAATTGAAAAGTCATTGTGTTTTTTCACTTTTTTTTTAACTATAGTCTTACTAGCCAGGAAAATGGTTTATCTTGCCTTTTATTCAACTTTTTAAGTGGTTCTCATTAAAATAAAAAAGTGGTTTCCTGCATATACTCTCTGTACATTTTATTATGTTGATTCCTTGATGTTTGTATACTTGTTACCATTATGAATGAATTTTCCATTAATTTGGGGGTTTTTTATGTATGCCTGAAAACCAGAGATTTTACAGTTCTTTCTTATCAGACAAACTCCTTTTTTTGTTTTCATTTAGCTTGGGTTTTCTAGGTAGAGCAATCTTCTGCCAAGTAGACCTCTATTTTCTGTTTCTTTTCATAGTTAACCAGCTAAAATTTTGCTTCTTTGTGACAATTTAACACTTCTTTACAATAAAGGAAAACCGTCTCCTCATATTTGTGTGGGTAATAGAAGAGCTGTAATAAAGTAAGAACACCAGGAAATGTATGACCTTAAGAATATAAGGAAGTAGCACCCTCCTAAAACAACTTTTGTGTAGTCACAAAAAACATTGGTTGTGGTGTGATGCTGCCCTCAAGCGGATCTGTCAAAAATGGGTGGTTGGAAAACAAGATCTCATAACTGATAGATGTTTCTTTTCTTGGACTTGCAGAAATACTAGGATGAGCCTGTACGAATGGAAGATGGAGAGAGGGATATGAGTAAATGCTGTTTGGGTTTTTACTATTAACATGACTTCATTAATACTTTCAGAGTGGATGTACAAATGAACCATCTTTAATTATCTCACCTAAGCCGTGTTTAGATATGGAATTGATTTGCTTGCTCTCTTTGGTATATAAAAGAACTATGCCAAATTTGTCATGGGAAGCTCTTAGCTACAAAATTATCAGGAACTTAGCAGGTTCAGATAAGTAATCTCTTAAGAGGCTTGTTAATGGAACAATTTCTCTTTTGGCATTTCAAGGCGGCACTAGGCAAAGGGGTGTTTCGTGGTTGCTTGTTTAACACCACATATTTATTAAACATATGCATACCAATGATTGGTCATGGGAGACATCATTCCAGGCTATTCCTCTCTCATGTTATTCTAAATTTACCTAACTGAAAGGTCACTACCCAGAACAAGAAATTGTTGCTCTCTCTTCAATGTAGCTTTTGCTTTGGGGAGTCTGGATTTCTGAACATTTCTTCATCTGAACTTATATTTTCCTTTTCTTCTTTCCACTCGGGAGCTTATTAAAGAATGGGAGCAGGTTTTATGATCCCTTCCTTGGCTCAGAAACTGTTAAAGCACTGACACAGTTGGCTAAGATTTTAAAGTAAGCTGAATATAGTAGGTTGGGGATAGGAGAAATTTATTCCAGCAATTAACTGTTAGCAGTAGTGTTTCCTAATATATAAAATGTATCACACTTCTCAAGTAGATATTTTGCCATGTAACCTTCATTGTAATCAATTTTACAGTGAAAATTTTATTTCTATTTTACAATAGAAAGGTTTTTTTTGTCATTGCAATGATAGAGTCCAAATTGATCTAATTTATAGGTTTTGTAGACCATCTCTTCCCCTACATCTCAGAGCCTCTAGGGACGAATTAGAGACTTTAAGAGGTAAAATGATGCAGAGAAAAACTAGGTTCCACAAAAGTCAAATGCTTTTATTTCTTTACGACTTTGCTTAGGCTACCCCTGACTGTTTTCAAGCATAAGGCTGCAAGATATTTTCCTCCATTGATTAAACTAATCTTCATTTAAAAGAAAATGAACATTACAATTCTTTCAGGATATTTGGTTACTAGTCAGTGTACTAAGTAATAACTAAAATTTATTGAGCTTTTAGCTATATGCTAATCCTATGCTGTATGCTTTATATGCACAATACAATGAAGAACTAAAAAATTAAAGTGTGTGTGAATGTCTGACTGCAGTAACTATCTAGATCCCTTTGTATAACTTTTAGATTTTTTTTCTTATTCCTTTACATTTCTTTTTTCAGATTTGTTTATTGATGAAGAAATAATTTTTTTAAATAACTTGACGACCTATAAAAGTCAGCTACCAACTTTGCATACTTTGTTGAGTAGGCTAAAACTATTTTTGGTAAAGGACCCCATTTTAGATTTCAAAGGACAGATCTTCACAGAAGCTAATTTCTTCAGGTATTTAATTGATGTAAATGTTTTTATTTTATTATTTTTTTAAATTTTTTATTTTTTCAGCATAACAGTATTCATTATTTTTGCACCACACCCAGTGCTCCATGCAATCTGTGCCCTCTACAATACCCACCACCTGGTGCCCCCAACCTCCCACCCCCCACCCCTTCAAAATTCTCAGATCGTTTTTCAGAGTCCATAGTCTCTCATGGTTCACCTCCCCTTCCAATTTCCCTCAACTCCCTTCTCCTCTCCATCTCCCCTTGTCCTCCATGCTATTTGTTATGCTCCACAAATAAGTGAAACCATATGATAATTGACTCCCTCTGCTTGACTTATTTCACTCAGCATCATCTCTTCCAGTCCCGTCCATGTTGCTACAAAACTTGGGTATTCATCCTTTCTTTTTCCTTTTTTTCTTTTTTTTTTTTTTTTACAGCTTTATAAACATATACTTTTATCCCCAGGGGTACAGGTCTGCGAATCGCCAGGTTTACACACTTCACAGCACTCACCATATCACATACCCTCCCCAATATCCATAACCCCACCCCCCGATGTAAATGTTTTTAAAGGAGAAAATACTCTTTGTATGCTCATAAGTCTAGACATTATCAATAATAAATTATTGCTTTACATCTATTCCAGTTTTAATCATTGTATTAAATTATTATTTAATTTGATTGGCTACATTTGGTATGTACCTTGCTTTTAGTTAAATACTAATGTTTTTTTTGTTGTTGTTAAGGGAATGTTCCTCTTTTCAAGAAGATTTGAAAGGTCTAGTGAAAGAAGATTTTTACATGGATAAAGAGAACTTTTGTCAGGAAAAGCTAGAAGATACAGTAGGTTTACATAAAACTGTAATACTTGCTTAAAGTAATATTTTTATAAAAGTTAGTAAAGCACATTTTTGTAATTTTAGTAATATACATTGACCATCTACTAATGTCAAGTTAAAAAAGATTTGGTAATGGGTTAAATATATCAATAATGAAGTCAAATTTACTTTAAGATAGTGGTTCTAAACCTTGTCTACACATTGGTATTACTTGGAGAGTTTTAATAAAATACCGAAGTTGGGTCCTACTCAGATGTATTCTGATTGAACTGGTATGTTGTGCAGCCCAGGTATAATGAATTTAAAAATGTCTCTTAATGATATTAATAAATCTACCTGGTATAGGACATTAAGTGGCCATATTCTAGTTTAAAAATTAGAAACCAGAGCTAAAAATGTTGATTTTGATTTGTGAGTTATACACAAAATAGGACTTACACTATGTAAGAAAAGGGATCTCATTGAGGTAGTAAGAGTAAAGATGTTCTGAGACTTCATTTTAGGTGCTGCCAGTGGTTAATAAAGAACGTAGCATCTTTGCATATTAAAGATCAAATGTCTCAAAGGCAACCCTTCTTTTTTTAGTGTACAGTTCCAAAGCACACAAAATTGTTATTGTGATATTAATATGTAAAGAATTTTAGCAGTTGAGAGTACAAATAACTTTTTGCAATTTAACAAACTCGAAAACCTAGGCCCACATAGAATAGATGTATTTACAGAGTTACTTTAAACATTTTTTTGGAGACAACTGAAAATATTGTGAATGTGAAAATATTTCACATTTGGGGTTTTTCTTAAAACATTCAAAGGAGATAAGATATAGCTGTAGATACAGATATAGATATCTTAGGCATTTAAAGAGTCTCCTTACAGTTAAAAATTTTAACACACATTGGGGCGCCTGGGTGGCTCAGTGGGTTAAGCCGCTGCCTTCGGCTCAGGTCATGATCCCAGGTCCTGGGTTCGAGCCCCGCGTCGGGCTTTCTGCTCAGCGGGGAGCCTGCTTCCTTCTCTCTCTCTCACCTGCCTCTCTGCCTACTTGTGATTTCTCTCTGTCAAATAAATAAATAAAATCTTTAAAAAAAAAAGATTTTAACACACATGGTAAAAAAACAAAAATCACACACACGGTGACAATATTAATTCACTTATTATCCCCTTTTCCCTTGTCCCCCTCTCCCTCACCCATTAGTTCTGAGAATTGTGCACATAGAATCTTGTTCTTTAGGAATGAAAGAGAAACATATTTAATGGAGTGTAGTGAAGATCCATTTCATTTCATCTACCCTTTTTATTTCTCCCCATTCACCATCTCTCATCTACTGCAGTGATTATTTTTAATTCAGAAGTTTAAAAATTTGTTATTAGCCCAAAAGAAGATATTTCTGCATCCAGGATACTGTACATCACAAGTATAATCAGTGGCCATAAAGGATGTTACTCAGAACATTGCTTGTAATATATTTTTTTGGCTACTATACCTTTTTTTTTTTTAAAGATTTTATTTATTTATTTGACAGACAGAGATCACAAGTAGGCAGAGAGGCAGGCAGAGAAAGGGGGAAAGCAGGCTCCCCGCTGAGCAGAGAGCCCAAAGTGGGGCTCGATCCCAGGACCCTGAGATCATGACCTGAGCAGAAGGCAGAGGCTTTAACCCACTGAGCCACCCAGGCGCCCCATACCTTTTTTTTTTTTTTATGTTTTCATAACATTAAAAATTTTGAATGTTTAATTTAAAATTTGATACAACAATTCAACAAATTACATATGTTTATGAGTCTAGAAATATTTATCTGGAAAACCTCCCTAAAAGCCTTTTTTACTTATACTATTTCAGCCATCAACTTTGCCTGAGTGTGAATTCTTAATACCTACAAGCCTCAAACAAGAAGTTGATAGTCTATCACTCTCCGAACTGAAGGAATCCTTAAACTTAGTGCCAGAAATAATAAATTATGCAGATGAAAATGAAAAGCTTTTCAAAATAGGTGAGAACAAATTAAAAAATCTATTACCTATGAAATCCACTTAATAATGTTTGTTATAAAAATATATTGATTAAACTATTTTCTGAACCTCCAGATTTTTAAGAACTGCTCTTTAGCTTACATGGTGAAATCTCAGAATTATTGTTGGTGAGACTCTTTTCTCATTGTCTTTCTCTTTATATCTTAACATATATATATATGTATATATAAGTTAACTTACATAACTACAGACTTAAAATGTCTCTGAAATTAACCAATTCAAGATAATTATATAAATAAAGCTAAATCACATATGACTTTACTAATTTTTTTAAGTTGTTTTCTTATAAACAGTGACAAAGCACTAACAACTTCTATGCTGACTTTCTTTTTTTTTTTTTTTTTTTTTTTTTTTTAAAGATTTTACCTATTTATTTGACAGACAGAGATCACAAGCAGACAGAGAGGCAGGCAGAGAGAGAGAGGGAAGCAGGCTCCCCGCCGAGCAGAGAGCCCGATGTGGGACTCGATCCCAGGACCCTGAGATCATGACCCGAGCCGAAGGCAGCGGCCTAACCCACTGAGCCACCCAGGCGCCCTTATGCTGACTTTCATTAGATGTGCAGAAACTTAGAGAAGGTGTTGATTCATGGAGTCAGATGACTGGGAGAATCATAACCTGAAAATATAGATGCTTCTTTTATCCCAGTTAGATTTAGTAAATATTTTTGAATTCTTTCTAATGACAGTTTAACCCCAAATATTTAACTACCCTTTTATATATTCCAGTAGAAATCATCAAAGATAATAATATTAGGGAAGAGTGAAGGGAGATTTATGATATCCATTGAGAACAGGGGAACGGACAACATTCCAAAAAAACTGTTACAGAAGTACTTATGCTGATAGTAGACTTTCTTACTTTTCAGATCTTACTGCTAAGCATGGAATTGACATTGAGGATATAAAATGCAGCTCCACAGAGATTTTGGCCATTCAAAACCATTGTGAACCAGAGTACAGTGAACCAGGTAGAAATTTTGGATAGATCATTGAGTTTATCAGCAGTTACCTATATCTGATGTGAAAGTACAGTATATTCACATGTGAGGTCTACTGTGAGACAGTTTTCATGTTTAAAATTTGATTATTGCGGGACGCCTGGGTGGCTCAGTTGGTTGGACGACTGCCTTCGGCTCAGGTCGTGATCCTGGAGTCCCGGGATCGAGTCCCGCATCGGGCTCCCGGCTCCGCCGGAAGTCCGCTTCTCTCTCTGACCTTCTCGCTCGTGCTCTCTCTCACTGTCTCTCTCTCAAATAAATAAATAAAATCTTAAAAAAAAAATAAATAAAACTTGATTATTGCAATCCAGCTTGTCATTTTTTTTTCTTATCTATTTACATTTGTTACTGTCATTAACTCATTATCCTTCTGGCATCAAAGCTGAATAATGTACAGAGAGTTACAAAGATTGAGGAAGAGGAATGGAAGGAATAGCATTAATATTAAAATCAGAAATCTTATGATATTATAGTTCAGTAAATAAAATTTTATATTTAATTTCAGTATTAGTAATCTTGTTGACTCTTGTTATACTTTTGTAAATTTAACTTTTTAATCGCCCAAAGCAATCCTATCATTAATGTTACTATTATTATCATACCAGATTTGGACTCTGAATCATCTTTTGTTCCACTTTAATGCCAACTTGTGTTGCTTCTTAACATGCTGATGATACTATTATTTAGTTACATGTATTTTATTTATTTATTTATTTATTTTAGTGGGGTGGGGAAGGTAGGCAAAGAGAGAGAGAGAGAGATTGAGAATCTTACAGGTTCCAATGCCCAGTGTGTGGCCTAATCTCACAACCCTGAAATCATGACCTGAGCCAAAATCAAGAGTCTGATGCTTAACCAACTGAGCCAGCCAGGTGCTCCTTTAGTTACATTTATAATTGAATCATATTAATCATCTCTTTGTTTTTGCTCTATTTATGAAAGTGATAGAAACACACTGACTACTTATGAATAAATGAATTTCAGTTTCTCAAGGCCACCCTATGTATGAACATAGTAGGTTCATTTAGTATGAACATAAAAATAGTACTGGCTCCTAAGTACGTAACAACAAGTTGTCAGAATTGAAAACATTATTAAACATAAAACTCTTAGAATTTATCTCATACAGTGAACAATAAAGTTTAGTTGTTAATATATATATTTTTTTAAAGATTTTATTTATTTATTTGACAGAGAGAGATCACAAGTAGACGGAGAGGCAGGCAGAGAGAGAGAGAGAGAGAGAGGGAAGCAGGCTCCCTGCTGAGCAGAGAGCCCGATGCGGGACTTGATCCCAGGACCCTGAGATCATGACTTGAGCCGAAGGCAGCGGCTTAACCCACTGAGCCACCCAGGCGCCCCACTTGTTAATATATTTTTTTTAAAGCACCACTGCCACTGTTGAGATAGCATGTGATACATGTGTAATTCCTTATGATGGAAATTTAAAACTGTTATTTTGTATTTTAAGTAACCCAAGGGTCTTTTTATTGAAAATTTTTGTTGTAGCAGAATGATCAACATAATAGTTGCTTACAAAAAGTTCTAAACTATACTTAATTTTATGCCATGTTTATGTAATTAATTGTTTTTTAAACTTTTTGTATTCTAGTAGAGTTAGAAATGCCATTAACTCATCTACGTCTAACAAACCAACATTCTCCCATGACTTCATTATGTACAGGACTTCAGACATTTCCATTTTCTCCTATTTGTAAAATGTAAGTAAAGATTATAGCTAGAACTCAAATTGCAATTCAGAATAAGATTTTATTTAAAGAGTTTATTCATTTATTTATTTATTTGACAGACAGAGATCACAAGTAGGCAGAGAGGCAGGCAGAGAGAGAGGGGTAAGGAGGCTCCCTGCTGAGCAGAGAGCCCAATGTGGGGCTAGATCCCAGGACCCTGACATCATGACCTGAGCCAAAGGCAGAGGCTTAACCCACTGAGCCACCCAGGTGCCCCCAGAATAACCAGTCCTTAATCAAATCCCTCCATATAAAGGTAGTTTACAAGATACCTCTGTGAAAAAAATGTAAGAGAGGACAGTATCTATAGTAAGCAAATAGAATATATGAATATATATGTACATACTTTTTAAAATTTCTTGATACTATTTTTTAAATTTAAATTCAATTAACATATCACATATTATTAGTTTCAGAGATAGAGATCAGTGATTCATCAGTCTTATATAATATATAGTGCTCATTACATCATATGCCCTCCTTAATGTTCAGCACCCAGCCATCCCATTCCTTCATGCCCTGCCCCTCCAGCAACGCTCAGTTTGTTTCCTATGATTGAAAGTTTCTTATGGTTTGTCTGTCTCTCTGATTTCATCTTGTTTTATTTTTCCCTCTCTTCCCCTATGCTCCTCTGTTTTGTTTTTTAAATTCCACATAGGAGTAAAATCATATGATAATTGTCTTTCTCTGACTGACTTATTTCATTTAACATAATGCCCACTAGTTCCATCCATGTCATTGCAAATAAGATTTCAATTTTTTGATGGCTGAGTAGTATTCTATTGTATATATACCACATCTTCTTTATCTGTTCATCTGTCAATGGACAGCTGGGCTCTTTCCATAGTTTGGCTATTGTGGACATTGCTGCTTTAAATATGGGTGCAGGTGCCCCTTCAGATTACTACAGTTGTATCTTTAGGGTAAATACCCAGTAGTGCAATTGCTGGGTTGTAGGGTAGCTCTATTTTCAACTTTTTGAGGAACCTCCATACTGTTTTCCAGAGTGGCTGTACCAGCTTGCATTCCCACCAAGAGTGTAGGAGGGTTCCCCTTTCTCCACATCCTTACCAACATCTGTTGTTATGTTAGCCATTCTAACCAGTGTGAGGTAGTATCTCATTATGGTTTTGATTTGTATTTCCCTGATGCTGAGTAATGTTGAACATTTTTTCATGTGTCTGTGGCCATTTGTACATCCTTGATTTTGTATTTAGAGAATATCTTTAGAAAGACATACAAGAATCAGGTAGCTTCGGTTGTGTCTGGAAGGGACCTGGGTAACCTGGCAATACGGGAGCTAGTAAGTGAAAGACCCAGGTTCTTTTATATTTTTAGTATTTTGAATGTGAACATATTACCATTAAAAATAGACAAGTTGAAAGACTGTAAAGATTCTGGCACTAGAACAGTTTGCTTAGGACATTGCCATTGGATACCTGCCAGTGGTACTGCCTCTACTGGCACTCACTGCTACGAAAGATAGTGTAGTGTATATTCATTTGCTCAGGCCGCCTTAACAAATACCAGAGACAATGGCCTAAACACCCAGTCTATGGTAAATAAATTTAAATTTATTTATTCACAGTCTGGAGGCTAGAAGTCTAAGATTAAGATATTAGCAGGGTTGGATTCATCATGAGATATCTTTTCTTGGCTTCATCTTAGGTAGCTATCTTCCACCTTTTTCTTTTTTCTTTTTTTTAAGATTTTATTGATTTATTTACTTGAGCTTTTATTTATTTTCTTTTTCCTTTTTAAGACTTTATTTATTTGAGAGAGAGACAGTGAGAGAGAGCATGAGAGAGGAGAAGGTCAGACGGAGAAGCAGACTCCCCATGGAGCTGGGAGCCCAATCCAGGACTCAATCCTGGTACTATGGGATCATGACCTGAGCTGAAGGTAGCCACTTAACCAACTGAGCCACCCAGGCATCATAACTCTCTGACCAGGAATAGCCAAGGATCACAGGGCAGTGTGGATAGGGATCAATAAATAGATTTGTCTATCAAATTACTTTCCTAGGAGTACTAGGGATCATATCCCATCTCTAACAGAAGGCATCCACTGACCTTGTTTACCTCTGTTGATGTGGTATTGGTTTTGGGAAACTAGACATGTAGAACCAAGTATTATTGATCCACAAATCTGTTCAATACCCGATTGTTGCTGCACAGAATGGTGTATAATCTCAGAACTGACATTGCAGGGCTGGATCATTGTATTCTAGTTTGAGCCAAAATTGTATAGCTTAATGGCCCAGCATATTTGCCCTCCAATGGAGTCGGAGATAGCTTGGGTTGCTAACTTCTACCATGTGGCATACATGTAACTTAATGTGTTCTAAGTTAGATTAGTCTGCTATCTTGGAATTGAGACTCTATTCCCCTGCTCTTACACCAGTTACAAAACTAGGAGCATAACCAGTATAGCCTCTTTCTTTCCCACTGTAGTCCTGAAACTAAATGAGTCCAAAAATAATACATTTCAGGAAAATTAAAGGAAAGTCTACAAGTCTCTAATGAATTGTCCCCAGAATGAATGCTGTGGGAGCTGAGTACTGAGTTTTTAGTTTTTAGCTGTAATCTGTCAAAGGAGAATTCTGTTGTGTAATTGGGAGCAACTGGAACAACTCATCACTAGCTGCTCAGGTTTCTATTAATGATCTCAGGAAGATATCACAGCACACAGTGGAGGAGCCTGGTACTGAAGGCTCCAATTACCTTCATCTTCTGGCAAAGAATAGTGTCATTTGGAGGATAAATCTGTGACATACAAAACTCTGCCATGAACTGGAACTGCCCATATCAGAAATGAACTCTTAAAAATCTCATGGAACAAGTATAGAAACTACTTACACTGCTTAAATACTTTTAGTCCCTTTGCTGAGGTGCAGATGTTTATTCGCAGGACCTATACCATCTTTTTGTAGTGCTCCTTTACTCCACATATCTGAATCTATGTGTTAAGGCAGATTGGCAATCAGAAACAGAAACTAGAAGAAATTAGTACAATTTTGAATTTCAATCTAATATTAAAAGCATTTACTTAATTGTCATAAATTCCTGTTAATCACACAAGTTATATATCTACTTATTGTTGTAACTCAACTACATAGATGAAACAAGTCTCATCTATGTTTTATGATTTGCCTAAGTTAGAGCACAAAAGGATTTTTAAAATTAGCCAAAGGTTCTAGGCCAAAGTTGTTCTATTTGAAACAACTTAAAGAGGTCATCTCTTCACTGCTATTTTCATTAGCAAGAGGTAAATCACTTCCATTTGGTTTATTAATATACAAACTTTAAAATTCCTATTTTAAAAATGGATTTTCACCTCATCTGTGAATCTAAAAAAGAAAAAAGTGTTAAAAAAAACAGAAGGGAAAAATAATGTGTAATGTTACTGTACTCTTAATTTGCTTTTATGTCCCCAGTTACTTTTATTTCAGAACACAACATTTTGGCTGGAAATATATCCAGTTAACAAATATTTTGAGAGCTTACCACATGTCAAACTCTCTTGCTAGACTTTATGGAGCTAAAAAGAAAAGTCTGTGTAGCGCCAGACTTTATTTCCACACTGATTACTGAATTGTGAACATATTTTTATTTATAATGAAACAATATATCAAATTCAGACATATCTTCAGACAGTTCCATTAAGAGTGGGAATATTTATTTACATTATGGCCTTCTGTTGGACTTGGCTTGCCTTCCTTTTGCTTAAAGTAATTGCCTATAAGGGGCACCTGGGTGGCTCAGTGGTTAAAGCCTCTGCCTTCAGCTCAGGTCATGATCTCAGGGTCCTGGGATCGAGCCCCACATCGGGCTCTCTGCTCACAGCAGGGAGCCTGCCTCCTCCTCCTCTCTCTCTCTGCCTGCCTCTCTGCCTACTCATGATCTATCTGTCAAATAAATTAAAAAAAAATCTTTAAAAAAAAAAAAAGTAATTGCCTATAATCTGAGCTGTCTGTTTGTCAAAGAGATCTTGGTAAGGTTCAAGAATTACCTAGAATCTCAGTTTGTCACCTCATCCTAGATTTTGGATTATGTAGGTAAAATGGATAGCTTAGATATAAAACAGCTTTCTGCTGCCCAGGACTGTCAACTCAACTAGCAGTATAATTATATTATAATTAGAGTGCTCATGTATGTCCCATATGAACAGAGAATCAGAATACAATCAATTCTTAACTTGGAGTGAGAGATTTGAGAGCATAGATTAAGGGGTTTGTGGGTTAATGTTATCTTCCCTACCAAGGCTAGTACCTTCATAGCTACTGATAAGCTGTGATTTACACTAATTGTCATCCATCTTTCTTCCTTTCTCTTCCTAGTCTCCTAAACGGGTAAGCAGACACACATCACTCATTCACACACCTGTCAAGATTAAAGGACCTGAACTAAACTTCCCCACTAAACTTTCACCTTCTCCCCCAACCCTCCACCAAAAAAAAAACCTTTTACCTTCCTGAGAAGGTAGAGCAGGCAGAACATTTTCATAATTTCTGATGCTCAACTAGTAGAGTCTCCAGAATTTGTTTAGAATGGACTTGGGGACAACAATTTTGTAAAAAATTTGTGTTAAAACTACTTTTTTGTATGGAAAGCACAGTAATTTTATTTAAATTATATTTTTAATTTGGGTGGCTTTTAGGGTTAGTGCTGGCACACTTCATTTAATGAAGTGCTAAAACCCTCCTAAGTCAGCCTCCTTTGTCTCCAAGTTTCATTGAGGGAGACAGAGGAGTTAAGGTAGGCAAGCACGAGCAATTAAGAGCTAACAAATTGTCAAAACTTCCAAGGGGAGGAAAAGTAAGTATATGAAATTTGTTCTATGTAAATCTCTATTTCAGTTTACACATTTATAGAGTAAGTTTTTCACTTGCTTTTGTATGTAAAAAAATACTTAGAAAAATAATTTTCTTAAAATAAAATTTTATTACATGATGATGAGCACTAGGTGTTATATGCAACTAATGGATCATTGAACACTACATCAAAAACTAATGATGTACTACTATATATTGGCTAATTGAATTTAAATCTAAAAAAGGAAAAATAAAATTTTATTATAAAAAATGCTCAATATTATTAATATATTAGGCTCTAAGTCTTCTTTTTCAGTAGTTTGCTTACTGCTGAAGAATCAGCTAACAAAAACCATATGATGTGGCAGTTAGAAAGCTGCAGAAGCTCACTGAAACCGTTTCTGCTTACAGGTAAAGATTAATTGATTTTGAATGCTAAACAAAAAGTAAAGGTGAGAAGATATAGTTAGTAGAAATGTATTGTCAGCTTTATTTTTTTTTTAGTATTGTTACTGTCATTAAAAAAACACAGATCCAAAATTAGGATTTCAAAATTTTTCATCTTAATTTTGGGTTGATGCGTATAGTGCAGATAATAATTTAAGTAGTTATGCTACTTCAGTTCCTCCATACATTATGATTTGTTATTATTAGGTTAAAAGTAATGATGTGGAAAGCTCTGTGCCACAGTATCTAAGATGATAGTCATCATAAAATCTGATCAAATATATCTTCTAGTTTAGGTTCATTATAATAAAATAGAATTTCAAATTTAGTAAATCTTACTTTAATTCCTCAGAATGTTATCAAATGTGTTAAAATTTATTAATTACTAAAATGTTCAAACAAAATAATGGTACTATCTCCTAGTATGTGTTAGAATAATTTTAACTTTATGATATTTCCACGGATTAAAATAAATCCCTATGTGACTTCTATTGCTATAATATTCTGGATTTTTAGTATCTTGAAGACAAAATACTAGCTATATAACTCCAGGTTTCACTTTTTTTTCCCAATGTGTGAAAATCTATTTCATAAGGAATTTTCAGTGTGGTTCTATTTATTGTGTTTTTCATCTCTTTTGCCCTATGAACTGTTTCTATTTTCGGTTTGTTATTGTTTTTTAAGTGCCAAGAACTAAAGAGCCCAACAGTCAATATTCAATTATGGATTTGAAAAAGATATTTTCTATTGAGGAAGAAAGCCTTGTAGTTAATCTTGTGAGCACAGAGTGGTGGGAAAAGGGACAAGTGAATCTGAAAGAGGCAGAAATTTTGGAACATCCAAATATGTATTTGTGTCATGATAACCTATCATCTGATGATACTAAAATGGAGATATTTTTGCCAACAAAAGTGCCTCAGTTAGAATGTAAGTACACAATAGTAAATATCCACACTGTGAATTTTTCAGAATGAGAAAATGTTAGATGCTGGCTTTCCACTAGGTGATTGAGAAAATAAAACTAAATTCCAGCATTCAGTATTAGCCCTGGCTCTGCCAGAATTTATAATTTTTTTTAAAGATTTTATTTATTTATTTGTCAGAGAGAGAGAGAGAGTGAGCACAGGCAGACAGAGTGGCAGAGGGAGAAGCAGGCTCCCTGCGGAGTCCCAATGCAGGACTCGATCCCAAGATGCTAGGATCATGACCTGAGCCAAAGGCAGCCGCTTAACCAACTGAGCCACCCAGGTGTCCCAGAATTTATCATTTTGTGCTCCACTAAGCCCCATTCTTTTCCTTGAAAAAAATAAGGAAGTTTGACTTGCTCATCCTGAAGTCCTTTGTTGTCCTAAAATTGTATAGTCTGTTTTTAAATTTCTGGCCATTTTCAATTAATGTGACTTTGTTTCTTTTTATATTGATTAATTGCTAGTGCAGTGTTTATTTACATCAGACTAGACTCAAAGCAGGACTATTGTTTTTTGATCTGACAGGTAAACTCTGCGTGTTCAATAATATCTAGTAAACTTTCTTTTTTTTTTTTTTTAGATTTTTTTTATTTATTCATTTGACAGATAGAGATCACAAGTAGGCAGAGAGGCAGGCAGAAAGAGAGAGAGGAGGAAGCAGGCTCCCCGCTGAGCAGAGAGCCCGATGCGGGGCTCGATCCCAGGACCCCGGGATCATGACCTGAGCCGAAGGCAGAGGCTTTAACCCACTGAGCCACCCAGGCGCCCTCTAGTAAACTTTCTTTAACAGTAGATAATCTTCCTTTGTTTCTAAAGAGTTTACTCAGTTAACATTTTTTAATTATATAGTTTAAGGTGGCAGAAATGTCTTTTAAGTATCTTTTGAGTTATTTTGGTTATTATATATGCCATTGTTATAAATGGAACATACTCAGTCTGAATTACACCTTTTTGGGTTTTTTTGGTTTTTTTTTTTTAAAGATTTTGTTTATTTATTTGATAGAGAGATCACACCTAGGCCAAGAGGCAGGCAGAGAGAGATGGGGAAGCATGCTCCCCGCCGAGCAGAGAGACCCATGTGGGGCCCGATCCCAGGACCATGGGACCCTGGGACCATGACCTGAGCCTAAGGCAGAAGCCCAACCCACTGAGCCACCCAGGCGCCCCTGAATTACACCTTTTTGAAGTATATATAGATTGTTTTTAAATCCGTTTGTGCAATAGCTTTAGATCTTAAAGAAGTTGGGAAAGTTCACTTTTAGTTTATTATAGAGTAAGTAAATATATTTAAAAATGCATTTTAGAAATTATTGTGTGTGTTGGGAGACTGCTCTAAGGAAATAGGAACTGGAGGAAGAATTGTTGTCACCAAGAGATGTTTCAAAGACAGAAGATGGAGGGCTTTGGTAGAAAGGAAAATAGACTATGTCAAGGAAATGTACACCATTCGATCTATCCTAAGGCATAGGTGGGTACTCAGGGTAGAAGAAGAATTTTTTTTTTTAAGATTTATTTATTCATTTATTTGACAGACCGAGATCACAAGTAGGCAGAGACGCAGGCAGAGACAGAGGAGGAAGCAGGCTCCCCGCCAAGCGGAGAGCCCGACATGGGGCTCAATCCCAGGACCCTGGGATCATGACCCGAGCCGAAGGCAGTGGCTTTAACCCACTGAGCCACCCAGGCACCCCTAGAAGAAGAATTTTAAAAGAGATTAAGTTAGATTGCTAGACAAAGAAAAGGGAGAGGAAGGTTTTATTGGGTCTTCAAATATCCAGAATAATGTATTAAATTTTTAAGACTATGTATAGTCTTTATTATGAAATGTAACTATTTTGAGGTTAAAGTAAAACATGTAATTCACCTTGGCATCCAACAGAATTATGATGATAGTTTAATTATGAAGTTTAAAGAGCAATAACTGAGAAAAACAATAAAAATAAGTGAAAGACAAGAACTATATATCAGGTATATATCACTATATATGTCAGGATATGGGTGATTAAACAGAGAGAAGTAGAAGAAAATAATCAGAAAAGGGAAAAAATAAACAGTTCGTATTTGCCAGCTAAATATACCAGGATATCTATGGAAAGTATCTCAGAGGTTGCAGATTGGTAGCCTCTGGTCCTAGTCGGCCCACATATTATTGATCCATATGGTGTTTTAATTAGTTACCAACATTTACAGTTTGGAGGGTTGCAGATAAATGGTCTGTATTTTGAGATTGTCTTTAAAAATTCCAAAAACCAGACCTATACTCTTATAAGGCAACAATTGGTTGGAACCAAGAGCAGCTCACCACTTTAGATAGGCCATTAATAGCTCACCCACCTCCAGTTCACCATCATTCCCAGCACTCATAAATTGAGGCCAGGTGTTAGCGGAAGTTAGCATTACTCTTGCACTTTTGTCTTACATTTAGTATAGTTAGGAGGAAAGTAGAATGTTTCGTAAACCAGTATCTCTGATAAAGGCCAAAACAAAAAAACTACAGACTACATTTGGAAGAAAAAGTTCAAAATTTATCTTCCCAAAGATTATGATTTAAGCACTGGCCATATACTTCATCCATTTACATACCTTATTTATCTGACCCTATAGGTATTTAAGTTTTTCTCAAACATTTTAGGGTATACTTTACATATAATAAAATGCACCCGTTCTAACTGTACAGTTTTATGCATTTTGACAAATGTGCATACCAATGAAACAACCCACCACAATTAAGATGTAGAATATTTCTTTTTTAACATGTTTTTATTTAAATTCATTTAATTAACATATAATATACTATTGGTTTCAGAGGTCCAGGTCTGTGATTCATCAGTCTTATATAATACCCAGTGCTCATTATATCACATGCCCTCCTTAATGTCCATTATCCAGTTATCCTCCCCTGCAACCTCCACCCTCCACCCTCCCCTGCAACCCTCAGTTTGTTTCCTATGATTAAGAATCTCTTATGGTTTGTCTTCCTCTCTCTCGTTCCTTTCTCTGGTTTCATCTTGTTTTATTTTTTCCCTCTCTTCCCCTATGATCTCTGTTTTGTTTCTTAAATTCCACATATCTGTAAGAAAATATATATGTATGTATGTATATATGTATATATATATATTTTTTAAGATTTTATTTCTTTGACAGAGAGACACAGCAAGAGAGGGAACACAAGCAAGGGGAGTGGGAGAGGGAGAAGCAGACTCCCTGCTGAGCAGGGACTTGATCCCAGGACCCTGGAATCATGAACTGAACGGAAGGCAGATACTTAACTGACAGAACCACCCTGGTGCCCCAGTGAGATCATATATTAATTGTCTTTCTCTGAATGACTTATTTCACTTAGCATAATAACCTCTAGTTCCATTCATGTCATTGCCAATGACAAGATTTCATTTTTTGATGGCTGTGCAATATTCCATTGTATATATATACACCATATCTTCTTTATCTAAAGTTACAGAATATTTCTTTCACTGAAAAAGTTCCCTGTGCCCCTTTGTATTCTATAGTCATTACATTCCTCTCTTCTTCCAACCTTCACCCCTGACCCAGGTCACACCCACTGGTCTACTTTTTATCACTATGTATTAGTTTTCCTTGTTCTAGAATTTTGTTTATAGAATCATATAGTAACTCTTTTGTGTCTGATTTCTTTCACTCAGCATAATACTTTTGAGATTCACTTATGATGTTATGTGTGTGACTAGTTCTTTTCTTATTACTGAGGAATTTTTCATATGAATGTACCCCAGTTTGCTTATCAACTCTCCTGGATTTATTTCCCAGATTTTTATTATTAAGAAAAATCTATAATATTCTTATAGAAGTCTTTTTGTGGTCATGTGTTATTATTTCTCTTGAGTGAATATCTATGAATACAATTACTGAGTCTTATGGTAAGTATATATTTAACTTCATAAGAAACTACTAAAGGGGCACCTGGGTGGCTCAGTCAGTTAAGTGTCTGCCTTCAGCTCAGGTCATGATCCTGGGGTTCTGGGATAAAGCCCAGGCTCCCTGCTCAATGGGGAACCTGCTTCTCCCTTCTGGGAATGAGCTCTGAGAGCTCGTGCTCTCTCTTACTATCTCTGTCTCTCTCTTTCTCTCAAATAAATAAATAAAATCTTTAAAAAAAAAAAGAAACTATTAAATTGTTTTCCAAAGTGGTTGCACTATTGTGCATTCACACAAAAGATAGTAATCTTTAATTTTAGCCATTCTAATGGGTGTCTTGTGGTATCTCATTGTGGTTTTAATTTGTATTTTCCTGATGACTAATGGTGATGAATATCATTTTACATGGTCATTGGCCATTTTATATCTTCCTTTAAAAAATATATTATAGGGGCACCTGGGTGGCTCAGTTTTTAAGCATCTGCCTTCGGCTCAGTTGTTAAGCATCTGCCTTCAGCTCAGTTCATGATCCCAGAGTCCTGGGATCAAGCCCCACATCAGCTCTCTGCTTGGCAGGAAGCCTGCCTCTCCCTCTCCACTCCCCCTTCTTGTGTTCCCTCTCTTCCTCTGTCTCTCTCTGTCAAACAAATAAATAAAAATCTTTAAAAAAAATAAAATAGCTATTTATTATTAAAAAATAAAAAATTAAAAAATATAGGAGCTCCTGGGTGGCTCAGTCTGTTAAGTGACTCTTGGTTTCAGCTCAGGTCATGATCTCATGGGTGGTGACATCGAGCCCCAGGGAGTGGGCTCCATGCTTAGGAGGGAGTCTGCTTGAATATTCTCTCCTTCTGCCCCTCCCCCTACTTGCACATGCACACTCTCTCTCTAAAATAAATAAACCTTTTATATATATTTATATTTATATTTATATTTATACACATACATATTTTGAATATATGTATTGTTATTGAATATATTGAATTATATTTCAATAAAGCTAATATATATGTATGTATGTTATACATATATATTAATACAGTAATATATATTATATGTATATATACATATATACATATAGTATATGTATAGTATAGTATAGTATAGTATACATATAGTATATGTATATATGTATATACACATATATATACACATATATATTAGCTTTATTAAAATATAATTCACATACCATACAATTATCCATTAAAGTATGCCATTCAGTGGTTTTAGTGTATTCACAGAGTTGTAATCATCACCACAATCAATTTTAGAACATTTTTCTCATTCCCCAGAAGAAATCCTTTACCCGTTAGCAGTCACTCCCCATTTTTCCCCATTTTCCCAGCTGTGGAACCACTAATCTATCTTCTGTCTCTGTAGATTTGTTGACTCTGGATGTTTGATGTAAATGGAATCATACAATATGTGGTCTTTTGTGATTGGCTTCTTTCATTTAGAATGTTTTTAAGATTCATCCATGTTACAGCATGTACATATCTTATGTATTGTTTAAATATTATTTAAATATTTTGTCAAATTTTAAATTGGCTTTCTTTTTAAATATTAAGCTATAAGTTTTCTGGATATATTGGATACAGTCCTTTTTCAAGTGTACGTATTGCAAGTATATTCTGTTGTTCTGTGGATTGCTTGGTACTTAAGGTTTTGACCTTTAGACTTAATTGCAAGCCTGTTAGCAATAGGGCTTTTCTGGAATTCTTTCTTTGCTTGGTAACCTAGCTCCAAGATTAAGAATAAGAGGTGCTGAATTTTTGCACTTTTTAAAAAATTTATTTTATTCAGGCCAAAATTGATTTTCAAAGCAAGAGACAAAGTACTTCTAAGGATAAAATATATTAATTAGAACTTACAAATAAAAGTTATTTTAATACCCTAGTAAGAACACTCATTTATGCATGAAAGTTATTTAGGTATTTTTATTTTCTGTTTTCAGCATGGCTAGAGCAAAAAAGTTGTTCTTCATCTATTGTACTTATTAATGAGACATCTACAAATGATCATTTATTACTTCCACAAAAGATTTCATCTCTGGCAGAAGTATCAGACCTGTGTTTTTCTGATGACAATTTATCTGTTAAACAACCAACAAAAGAAGAAAAACCAAAGAATGATCTAGAACTAGTTGATAGAATAAGCCAAAATAAAGAAAATGAAGATTACTTAGAACTTGACTGCACAGTACCATCTACTGAACCATCTTCCTCTCCAAAAATTGATAAAGCATCTTTTAAACATGGTAAAAAATCGGAGAATGATTTGGACCTTTTGAGTGACTTTATTACACTGCGAAATAAATATAAGACTTGTATGTCAAAGACTGAAGTCACAGGCAGTAAAGAAAATGATGGTGGGTAATTTAGTAATATTTTGGCATAGATATAATAGCTTTAAGGACTAAATGTATAATTTACTAGAGAAAGTAAGAAAATTTAAAGATCTTTCAAACAGAATATATTCTTTTTCAAAGTCAAAGAAAATGATATTCATGTGGCTATTTAGGTATAGATGTGGATAGGTATTTTCCAAAAAATTTATAAGTGCTTTTGAACTTGTAAGAAAAGCCACTATTTGTAAAACTTGCTTTCTGCAACTTGGCCACACAGAGTCAGTATTTCTTTTATTGATCATTCTGCCATTCTTTTTTCTCTTTTAGCTGACAGTTCTCAGTATTACATTTTAATGTGTACTTAAAAACACTTTGCCCATTTGATTGCTTATTACTCTTTTAAATTTACTGAAGAGTTCTGTGTAAGTTGTAATTATTTTACGTTCACTGCTTATGACCATGTCAAAGGTAGTATGTGTCATATCATTTCATTTCTGGTAAAGAAACAGTAAGTATTCTAGAATATATTTGACATATGTTACCCAGAAGAATTAAGTACAAAAATATTTATGTGAGAGAATTACAGCATAGTTAGGTCTTATGGCCTCATATATATATATATATATATTTTTTAAAGATTTTATTTATTTATTTGTCAGGGACAGAGGGAGAGAGAGCGAGTGAGCACAGGCAGACAGAGAGGCAGGCAGAGACAGAGGGAGAAGCAGGCTCCCTGCCGAGCAAGGAGCCCAATGTGGGACTCGATCCCAGGATGCTGGGATCATGACCTGAGCCAAAGGCAGCCGCTTAACCACCTGAGCCACCCAGGCATCCCAGTCTCATATATTATTAACATTCAATTCTGCTGTTTAGCTAGTAAGCCCACTTGACTCTTAAACTAAGTTCCTTTCTCCAGCTTAAACTTTATTAGTAAAAGAGGTAATATTTTGGTATATATTTTACTTCTTGCCTTATTTTATAGGTAATTCAGGGGCAAGAAAGAATGTTACAACTTACTGGGCCCCCTCAAAAACTCTAGTAATTCATATAATTTAATCCTAGCTATTCCAGTTATTTATAGTTAATTAAAAGCATACTTGAAAATAATAGCATAATCTAGTTTAGGATATTTTACTCCATTAATTTTCACCATGTATTTAAAACTCATATGTTAAAATCTTTTAAGATGGTATTGTGTTTTTAAAATTACCCTGTAATTGTATTATTAACAGATAACATTACTATCTAGTTAATATAAGTAACTATAAATAATTAGTTATATATATGTTTATATATATATGTTATACATATAACTTATATATACATTAACTTATATATATAAAATATAGTTATATATATAACTATAAATAATTAGTTTTATATGTATATAAAACTATAAATAGTTTTTTTATATATACATATATATATGTATATATATATATTTGTAATCCTCTACAATACTCTATAATACCTAGGAAAGAAGGAAGAAAAGCGACATTTGTTGAATGTTGTATGCCAGGCACTAAAATACATATTAGAGATAAAAATGATACCACTGCTGACCTCGAGAAGCTTGCAATATAGTAGAGTAGGGTTATAGAAAAATTCCTGAGAGCTGAAAGGTGAGTGGTTAAGAATTGACCTAATTAAGAAAGGACAGAGCCAGGGAGGACTTGGGGCATAGGAGAGAATTAGTAGCAGAAGGAGGGGGTATGTAGAAAGTCATAGAGAAATGATATTGAGCTCTTTGTACATTTTAGGTGTCAGGAACTGTACTTGGTGTTTAATCTTTATAACAATATTCAAAATAGATAGATTTATCTATATATTACATATGGGGACACTGAAGCTAGTGTCAGAACTGAGATTGAAACAGTGATTCAATGTCAAGATTCTTTCTGCTATTGCCATTCAGCACTGTGTTATATCCATCAACCTGAGTAGTTGTTCAATTTAATACTGATGTGTTTCAAGGAAGAGCTTTAACAATTGTGATTGTATTACATGGACGCATTTTAAGTAAAACAATGTTAAGTTTTCCTGAATAATGCGAATTAACATTTTTATTAGGATTTCAAGATAAAGAACATTCTTTGACTCTTCAGGAAGAAAGTCCTCCTGTTTGTACTAATAAAGCTCTAGAGAAAATAAATCAGGAAAGGATAGTGGATAATGTCATTGAAATTCAAGCATCAGGTATGCTGTATGCTTTTATGCTGTATGCTTTTAAAATGCATTCTAAGTAAGTAAATTTGAAAGCCCTTTCCTGAGTATGAATCAGGACATACCCGATTTTCCATGTAATTTTTTTCACTTGTTTCAGATGTTTCTTCTTCCATTTCTACTTTTAAGATATTCCCACACCTGAACACCCCATTCACTGCCTCTTCTTCTTTCCATTTCCCTGCTCCAGTCCACTCACTGTTATTTCTTCCTTCATTTAAATTGCTGCTTCCCTACATTCCTCAGACAACAGCAAACTGCTGCTGCTGAGACGCTTCTGCCCAGTCAGAAGAATGAACTGCTGAGGCTTACTCCCTCTGTTCTCTTACCCACCATCAGGGTGATGTTAAAGAAGCTATTATTGTTTCCTATACTGATTAAAATTTTTGCCTCTGCTGTGAAGAATATTCCTTGACTCCTAAAGAATAGTCTGCTTAAGAACATCATGCTCATAATTAAAATCAATAAGGAAATATGACACTAGTTTCTAGTATCTTTTCAATTCTTTGGTTCAGTTTTATTTATGACCTTTAGATGATAATGCAAATCTTAAAGTATTGCTATTCTAGTGAAAACTAGAAACAGTTTGTCATTGTGGTAACTTTGTTCAGCTTAAGGTTGTAAGCTAATTGTGGAGGGAAAAGAAAAAAAAATGTAATTGTCTTTATATGGCTCCTCATGCTTGCCATGCCAAATTAGTTACTGAATGCACATTTAATAGGCAGAATAACCATTAAATTATGCAAATTCTACAGAAGGTTTTTGTTTTATTTTGTTGTTATGAGTTTATTTAGAATAAATACCCTAAATGAACCTCTATTCAGTCTCATGATTTTTAACTCAGAAAATAATTTGGAAGTAGTTCAGTTTTCCATCAAGTGACATGTTTAATTGGTTTGTCAAAAGGAGCGTGCCATCATTTTTTTTTTTTTTAAGATTGTATTTATTTGAGTGAGAGAGAATGAGAGAGAGCATGAGAGGGAGAGGGTCAGAAGGAGAAGCAGACTCCCTGCTGAGCAGGGAGCCTGATGCAGGACTTGATCCCGAGACTTCAGGATCATGACCTGAGCCAAAGGCAATTGCTTAACCAACTGAGCCACCCAGGTGCCCAGCATGCCACCCTTATAAAACACTATCTTTAATGCTTTTATTTTCACAGATAGCCAGTGCCAAGCATTCTGTCTCCTAGAAGCAGCAGCTACTCCTATTTTAAAAAAACTTGCATGCCTCTGTATTCTCCCTGCTGCTAATTGGACATTTGCCACTGTCATTTTTGACCAAACAAGATTCCTCCTAAAGGAACAAGAAAAAGTAATAAGTGATGCTATTCAGCAAGGTGAGTACAAATAAAATCATGTTATTTAAAAGGATAAAAACGTATGGGTTATTGTATCAAATGAGTAAAAATTGAATATAGAAGGTATAGAAATTAGTCATGGATGAAGGCATCACTTTAATTCAGAATATGACACTATAAACTAATACTGGAGGGTGAGCTAAGTAAGAGAAAAAGGTAACAAATACCACCTGGCATTGCTTCTCAGTAATGCTCCTAATTGACATATATTACTTGACAGATTCCTATTGCAAAAACTAAATTAACTCTCTATTATGAACATCTGAACCACCTGTTCCCTCCTAAGGTAGGGGGGAGGTTAAAAATAGATTAATTAAAGTCAATCCTGGACTTTTCTTCTGGGCAAGAATGGAGTTTTCAGGAAAAAAAGAAAAGACAAAGGCAAAATACATGAAACCAGTTTTTAAGACCCTAGACATCAGGCAGTGAAGAACAGTGATTTCTGAGATATGGGAAACAAGTAAGGTGAGCCCTACTATTGGCCTAGCTTACTCCCTTGAAAAAGTCACCAGGCCATAGCACAAGGACAGATAGTAGGAACAGAGCCCAGCGGACATTCTGTGTTGAGGCAACAGAACTGACTCTGATCATGATCTCAGGGTCCAGGAATTGAGCCCAGGGTCCACCTCTGCAGTTAGCTGGGAGTCTGCTTGAGGGTTCCCTCTCCCCCTCTCCCGCTGTCCCTCCCCGCCACACTTTCTCTCTTAAATAAATAAATCTTTAAAAAGTAAAATGAAATACTGAAAGAAAAAATCCTAGTATAGAACTAGGCAAACATACATTATGAAAGCAAAGGTGAGGGGCACCTGGGTGGCTCAGTTGATTAAGCGTCTGCCTTCAGCTGAGGTCATGATCTAGGGTTCTGGGATCAAGTCCTGTGTCAGGCTCTCTGCTCAGCAGGGAGCCTGCTTCCCCGTCTCTCTCTGCCTGCCTCTCTGCCTGCCTGTGATCTCTCTGTGTCAAATAAATAAATTAAATCTTAAAAAAAAAAAAGCAAAGGTGAAATAAAGATGTTTCATACATACAAAAACTAAAAGAATTCATCAGCTGCAAATCTTCACTCTAAGAGATGTTCAAGAAATACTCTCCTAAAGAAGAAAAATGATACCAAATCTGGTTTCTCTACCCTGTTCTCATCCCTTCCAGGTCATCTTGTTTCCACAAGTCCTTATAGGGGCTGAATATACTACTCATAAATGGTTCTCCTGTTGCCTCTTGGTTCCCAGTGACTACTTCATATTTGCCTTGATCTTTATTGATTGATTAGATGAGCACTTTTCAAACTTTTTAGCAGAACTTTTTATACAAATAAATATTTCATGGGATCCCACTATATAATACAGAAAAGTAGAGCTTTTCTGGTTGAATTGGGGCAGTGGCCTAGATTCCTTATCTTTTTGGTTTCACTTTTGCACACAGTAAAATCCAATCTATCATCTTCAAAAAACTCTAAAACTATATGGAACACATTAAGTAGACAATTGGCCTGTCCCTGTGAACACATCTCTTGCTCAAGTCATATCTTTGGACAGTTATTATTCCCAGGTATCTCTGCCTCCATTTCAAGGTATTGCTTTATGTTAGGATCACCCATCTTTATCTTCACCAGTTGGCAAGTTACAAGTTTAATTTTCTTCTTGTTTTATAACTGGGAATCACTGATCTTTTTTCCTACCAAAAGCGGGAAAGCAGCAAGAGTATGATCACTAAGGTTAGTCATCTGGGTTTGAATGCCAGCTCCATCATTTATTCACATGTTGGCCTTGGACAGTTACTTAACCTTGTTCGGACTATTTCTCATCCAAAAAATGAGGTTCACAATAAACTTGTCTGACAGGGTTATCATTATAGATTCAGTGGAATAACCAGCTTACATACAGCCTGGTACATACTAAGCACCTAATAAAGAATGTTAGCTATTATTGTTAAGCATTCTGATACATATTCTAAAATTCTGATGTGTATCTTCTGTTTTTAAATATGTTTCTGCTTGCTTAGGTACAAATGATGAAAAAGAAGTGACGTTCAAGCATGCTGCTCTCTTACATCTTCTGGTAACAATTAGAGATGTCCTTTTAACATGTAGCTTGGACACAGCATTGGGTTAGTGGGGAAAATTTTTATTTCCCCTTTTCTTCCTATTGAAATATTTCATCTGAAATAACTTACTTTTCTGAAAAAGATGCACCTTCTAAGAAATTATGTAGCCTCTTTTACTTCCACATTAAACTTTATATACATTTTGACATAATTATAATAGAATATATGTTTTATTCTGCCTGTATTCTTTAAAAGAAACAATTTGTAATAAATATCATCACTTAGAAAAATAGGTTTAGGATTCTCTAATCTAGGCCTGAATTACAGAGTCATAATGCCTTAAACAGATTTGATTGTATAATCATTGTCATATACTACCTTTTAATGTAAGATATTTTGCCATGTACATTTTAGGTCTTCATTGAATGTGGCTTTGAATCTTTGAATCTTTGCTATATATACTATATGTATATATAGTTATTTATAACATATGTTACATACATATGTAATAATATATATAATATATATACTATAACCAAATTATTAATAGTAGATATTTTGTAATTTCTTTTTTTAGTTTTTTCTGTAAATTAGGATATGAATTACTGGAGGAATAAAAATCAAGCTATTTTGAATACATTGGAAAATTTAAAGATTTTAGAAATTTCTTCTAAACTATCAAAATCATTTAAATATCTGTCTCAATACCCTACTGCTTGAGACTCCTTATTGCAGGATTATTTAGACTTGTTTAGTAACGGTATACTTATAGAATTGTTTTATAGTTTAGAATTTCTAGAACCTGCTTGAAATATAAAGTGAAAATAATTTTACTATGATCTGTGACCCAGAGGTTTTGTTTTATCTGTGACCCAGACAAGAATTTTCTAATCCAAGGTTTTGGTAAGTACTGAGCAGCAGTGAATTACAACTGTACTCCCTCAGCAGCACTGGGAGTTATAATATTTGGCCAAGTATTATATTAGTATTATCTGGCCGAGTATTAAAACTAAATTACAGTTATTTTTAGAAAGCCCAACGTGGTGCTTTTCCTCCAGTTAAACCACTTGGGTGTTGATGCTGGATTTGGTTGTTCTATCTCCATCCCCAGACAAGTATGGATTGGGGACTCTTACCCTAGTTTACAGTACCTGAAATTGGTGTAAGGGCGTAGTTTTACATGCCCCTCTGTTTAGTCACCTGTCTTCATTATACTTTTCAGCTTCCGTAAAAGATCATCAGTTCTTTCAAAAGCTAGGCTGATTGTTAAAGCATAACATAAGGCAGAGTGTCAGAATCTAGAATATCTGAGCTCCCAGTGCTGTAAAGAGAGTACAATTTTGACTCACTATTGCTCAATACTTAGTATTAGAGAGCTAGAATTAGAGAAGTAATATTTATGGAGGGTTACTTGAGATATATTCACGTTTAAGTACTTTGTACTTTCACAATCTACTCTAGGATTAGGTGAGACCATTAAGAACTATGTACTTCAGCTGAATTATTTTTGTTCCTTAAAGGAATACTTTCACCAAATCAAACTTGAGAATTGCTGTTTGGCTACCTTGAGGAACACTATGAAAGTAAAATCCTTGTTGGAAAACAAACCAAGCCATAAGGAATAACCTAACCAGCTTGGACATTTTTAGTAGAGAGATGTCTCACTCCTCTAAACCTCTCAAAATCAAAGAGTGAGTTAGATTGTCCTCTTTTTCCTTTTTCTCTGCATAGTGGCAGAGAAAGAAAGATCCATGGGGGTCTGGCTGTCTGCCTGCTGCCTTCCAGAATTCTGGATTTTTCTCCCAGCTTCTGGTTTTCTACCTCTCCCAAGCTAGGAAGTTAATGAGTTTCAAGACTAAAGGTATAAAGTTTCACTCTCGAGGTTTAACCCAGAAATAAATTCAGTATTGTGTAATGGGCATTAGAGCAGCAACATGTACTAATGGCACAAAGGATCAAGACTGTTACCCTTAAAGCTGAATATTTGTTTAAAAACAAGTAGGAGTTTGCCAAGAAAAGAAAGGATGAAAGGGTATTATAGGCAGAATTGAGAGCCAGAAGAATGACCCAGTGGGTGTGCTGCATGTAGCTAAATTGAAGAGAATAAGGTAGAAAGGAATAGGAACTAAGCCTGAAGACATAACAAAGAAACAAATCATGAATAGACTTTTAGGCTGCACAAAAAAGAGTTCAGACCTTATCCTGTAGATGATAGTGAGCCATTGAAACCGGATGCTACTGGCTTGGGCTTCTCTTTCAGAAGATGAGGTCTAGAGAAGCAGGAAGAGCTTTTAGGCAGAAATCCCTGAGAAAGAGTCCAGATTAACTGAATATGAACTTTCAGGGATTGGTCTCAGGATTCTGTTTAGAAACTGCTTTAGTGAGTCTGAATTTAGGCTCTGCTCTTTTAGCAGCTCTATAAATGAATTATGCATAAGTATCATGGATTATATCCCAGGAGTTTATAGACTAATGAGATTGTCATATACATACATAAGAAATCAAGTACAAAATCTCTATAGATAAAATACCAAGAAAATTCCAATGAAGTGACATTTCCATAGGACTTGGATGTAAGTGTAGACCAAGCCAGAAGGCAGGAAAAGATGGGGGTATATTCAGAAGATATATAGAGTATGTCATTATGTAGCTTAAAAGAAGACATTTGGTATTATTTTTCAGCTTCACTCAGTTTTAAGGTTTTCATTAGTCAATATCTTTAATCAAAATTGGAAAAAGATTAAAGGAAATTTTAACTCTGTTATGACACATGGCTTTTCTCAAAGAACAAAAAGATAGGCCTTCCTGCATTCCCCCCACTTTTGTTTTTAACAGGATATTTGTCAAATGCAAAAGATATCTACAAAAGCATTTTAGGCTCCTATTTAGATGACATTTGCAGACAGCTGGAGATTGTACAGTTTATTAGGGAAACAAAGCCTGAAACCAACCACAAGATACAAGAACTACAATGTCAGATACTAAATTGGATGCAAAGTGGACAACAGATTAAGGTAAGTGCTGGAATAAAGCAGATGACAGTAATCAGCTTAAACAAGAATTGAATGTCAGATAAACTTTTGCATTTAACTCTGAAATTATGAAATAGTCTAGACTATTTCTAGAGAAAACCTTGATAGTTTTCTCTTTGAGTAAGTTAACAAAACAGAATTATACCCAGAGAAAGGATGCTTTGCATCAATGTTCATGTATCTTGAACTTAAAAATACTTTCATTTTTAGGGGCGCCTGGGTGGCTCAGTGGGTTAAGCCGCTGCCTTCGGCTCAGGTCATGATCTCAGGGTCCTGGGATCGAGCCCCGCATCGGGCTCTCTGCTCAGCGGGGAGCCTGCTTCCTCCTCTCTCTCTACCTGCCTCTCTGCCTGCTTGTGATCTCTCTCTGTCAAATGAATAAATAAAATCTTTAAAAAAAAAAAAAACTTTCATTTTTATTATACGCAGTTTTCTATGAATTGGTTCTCCAAATCTCAAAACTGTTGTCTGGTATGTCTAAATTCATGAACATATACCAAATAACTGAACTACAGTAATTAATTTTAGATATTGAGCCAGAAGCTTATCTTATGTGATTCTATTAAAAAAGCATTAACTTATGTTTTGGATCATATTGGAAATTTTCATCCACCCTACCTCAAGCATATGAAGGTTACATTGATAAAGACTTACGAGGAAAGACTTTCTTAAATGTTTTCAAGCTGAAAAACATTTCAAATGCTTTATGCTAAATCTAGATACAAATTTGGCCTTTTTCTTCCTTTTTTTTCTTTGTCCCTCCTGTGTCTTTGTCTCCAGCTCTCTGGTTACTTAGATAACTTGCTTGTCATTAAAATAAAGTAAAATAATCAGTAAGAAATTTAAAAATTGTTGTTTATTTGTTGTACTCTCCCCCCACTCAACCAAAAAAAAAAAAAACAAAACTATAATGATAACTAGGAAATTATAGCAACAAATCATTGATTTTTTTCCCACTAGTTCAAACTTGTCTGGGTTGAATTTAACACAAACAATGCTGGTAAAAACAATTTATGTATACAGTCACCCTTATGGGAGTACATGAATGCTAAAAATGCCCCACTCCAGAATATTTTCCTAATTGATATTTGATCTTACCAGAATTTATTCCTTTGTGTTTAAGCACTGATATCTTTTACAGCACAAATATTTACTTGCTAATCTTTTTGTCAATAGTTTCATGTAACCATTGAAGCTTGTTTTATCACAGTAGCAAAACTATGAAAAAGAATAATTATTCAGATATATATGAAATTCTTGTTTTTGATCAGGTGCTGATTATAATAAGAATGGACTCAGATGGTGAAAAACATTTACTCATTAAAATCCTTAACAAAATGGAAGGTAGGGAGTTTTAAATTATGCCTCATTTGATAACAGATGTTTGAAACATATGAAAATGTAGTGATCTAAGTTTTAAAATTAAGATATAATAACATAAAATTCATTCTTTAAAAGTATATAACTCAATGGAATCTAACCAGTTTTTAAATAAATCTGGACTTTAAGTCTGCAATATAAATATACTATAATGTACTTATATGTACATGATATATGCTTTTCTGTTTATTATTATTATCAATTGATACCTTTTATTGATTGTCCAATAGTTGCTAAACGATTCTGTATACTTACAACGACTCTATAAATCAGTTTTACAAAGAAAAAAGCTAAAGTTCATAGAGATATTGTAACATGCCGCACATCACAGGTAGTAAGTGAGATAATCAGGATTTAAACCAAGGTCTGTCTTATTCTAGTGTCATTCTTCAACCCTTCTACCAACTATTGGTCTCTCTGCCAACCTTTTCCACCTTGTGCCATGGAACCCATTGCTTATATGTAAACCCTTTTCCTTTTTTATATCCTTGTCTTTTTTTTAAATATTTTATTTATTTATTTGAGAGAGAGAGAGAGACAGTGAGAGAGAGCATGAGCGAGGAGAAGGTCAGAGGGAGAAGCAGACTCCCCGTGGAGCCGGGAGCCCGATGCGGGACTCGATCCCGGGACTCCAGAATCATGACCTGAGCTGAAGGCAGTCGCTCAACCAACTGAGCCACCCAGGCACCCATTTTATATCCTTGTCTTAAGTGAACCCAGCTTTCTGCAGATGATACAGCCTCCTCTGTATCCCTTTCATATAGAAGCTGATAATTTTCTCCCTCTTATATATGATATATATGTGTGTGTGTGTGTGTGTGTATACACACACACATAGATACATATATATATACACACACATATATATATATATATATATATATATATATACCCATCATAGGATTGAAAGGGCCATTTCTTGCTTTCCATTATCCTTTCCAAAACATTATTTCTCAGAGCACCTGGGTGGCTCAGTCATTAAGCATCTGCCTTCGCCTCAGGTCATGATCCCAGGGTTCTGGGATCAAGCACTACATTGGGCTCCCTGCTCAGTGGGAAACCTGCTTCTCCCTCTCCCACTCCTCCTGTTGTGCTCTCTCTCTCAAATAAATAAGTAAAACCTTAAAAAAAAAACCAACAACATTATTTCTCTATCATCTGAGGCTATGCCATATTACCACAGCATTGTCTTGCCATCATCTAGTAACCACCCACACATTCCCGGACAGTTGCGCACCTGGTTCATGGTATTCTTTCCACTCCTAGTCCTGCCATTATCCTAGGTGTCTTTAATGTGAATGGCTCATTCAACACCTTGTTGTTTGTACAAGGTCAGCACCTTGACCTTGTAGTTTCATTGACCTCCACAGGAGTAATAGTATTCACTTTTTGGTTATGCCATCAACCTTGTAATTGTGCAGAATTGTGCTACTTCTGAACTTTAAACTCTGATACATTGCTCTCTGTCCACAACTGTCTTACCTCTTCCATGAGGTTCAGCAACTTAGAGATCTGTAATCAGTCAACTCCTTTCTTGTAATCAATTAACTCCTCAGTATTTTTCTCTTTCCAGACTTGGTGATGTGCCCATGACTTTAATCAATCTTGTCCTTCTGCTGTACCTTCCATTTACTCTCAGCTCTGAATCCACCAAGACATTTAACCCCTCTGTTCCTATACACGAGTTCCTGAGCATTATCAGAGAAAATCAGATAGTTTAATACCACTACAAACTTAACTTCTCTGATCTTTAATGATCTCTTAATACTTCTTAACAACCTTTCATCTTACAACCTACCATCTACAAACTTACTTCATTTCTTCTATTCTTTTATCTTTTCCTTCCTTTGTAAAGGAGGTGAACCTCCTCCTTTTGAAAACCAGTTTTTCACTTTTGCTTTGGATCCCATGTCTTCTTGCATCAGTGTTCCTCCATCAGTTATTTCCTTGCCCAACCTTCCTCTCCAAAGACTCTTCCTTAATCTTTAAGCCCTCCAGTATTAAAAATAAAATACCAGGGGTGCCTGGGTGGCTCAGTCATTGAGCATCTGCCTTCAGCTTGGGTCATGATCCTACGATCCTAGGATCGAGCCCTGCTTTGGGCTCCCTGCTTAGTGGGAAGCCTGCTTCTCCCTATCCCTATCTCCCTATCCATCAGCTGGTGTTCCCTCTCTCCCTGTGTCTCTCTCTCTGTCAAATAAATAAATAAAATCTTAAAATAAAATAAAACACCACCCTCAACCTATGTCACCCTTTATTTACTATTTCTCTGCCCTCCATACCATCTCCAAATATACCTTTGCTGTAACCCTACTGTTACACCCAAGTTTTCGTGTCCGAGAGACTACCAAGGAGCCAACACCGATGCAATCACACAAGGGTTTATTTGACAAGCTTAAGCTTAGGCCCAAGTATACCCGACACAGCAGAGTAGGGACTTGGACCCTGAATCAGATTACAGTCAGAGGTTTTTAAAGGCAGAGTGGGGGTGAACTTGGCAGTAATAATTGGGCCATGACTGCTGGCTCAGCAGTAGGTGAGGACAAAGGGGATGTTCAGAAGGGCTATCAGGGTAAAAAAGACTGTCAGGATATTGGAGGCCTGGTTATTATCAAGTTAAGGCCGTTTCTCCCTTTGATGAGGCACTAACATGACGACAATTGGGTGTTTCCTGGTGGAATGTCACATTTCTCCTAAAGCGTTCTTGTTAGTGAGATTTAGGTTTAACTTTGTTTGCATTTTCTTCCACCTCAGCCTCCTTCAGTTTTATGGAGGGGAGGGCGATGTTAGGGCTAGACTGGAGGTGGATACAGCCTTGTTTTTCTTGGCCTCCACACCTACCAAGCTATTTATCATGCTGTTTCCTATATTATGCTTCCTGTTCCTGCTATCAGAATGTTCTTCTCCCTTCTTTAGCAGCTAACTCCTACACATCCTTTAAAAATTAGTTAAAACACTTGTTCATGTAAATGCTTTCCCCTGTGCTCTTAGTGTATTATGTGCATATTTTTAAGGCACTACTTGCCATCCTAGGCTATAACAACTGATTCTATTTTCTCTTCCTTACTAGCATGTCACCTTCTGGAGGGTAAGGACCATGCCCTAATTTGTATTCCCAGCACCCACAGAAATGTCTGGAATATAGAAGGAACTTAATAAAAATGAATTGAATAACTGAACTAATGAATGCCTCTCTATATACATAGTAGACTGAGACTAGTGAAAAAAATTGAACTGAATTATATACAAATATTACAAATGTCGGTTTATCAGTGCTCTTGGTAAAATTAACTTTTAAATTATAGTAATATGAGAATGGAAGTCTCTTTCCAATAGAACTTTATAAGGTGCTATTTCTAGACATTATCATATGTCTAGAGTCCAAATTTGCAAGCTTGGGTCTTATTATTTCATCCAGGTTTCCTGTCCTGGGAAGATGAGGTCTTATCCACCAAATTCACAATATTTTACTAGTACCAAAAATGTTAAAGTAGTAGTTGACAATTGGTGAGGCTTGAACTTGACACACGTGTCTGGAATCAGGGTAACTGAAAACATTTTTTTTTAATTAGGAAAGTGCTAAGCAATGTAGCATTATGAAACAAAGGGATTTAGGTTACTGAAGTAATACTTTTGTAAAGAGGCTGAGGAAATATTCCTGCCCCATAGAGAAGATTACTTAAACCTACTTAATGGGGCACCCTTTCTTTTGGTGTACTTAAGACACATGGACAAACTATTATTGTATGTATCACTTCTTATCTAGGCTATTAATAGTTATTAATAGGCTATTATTGGGCTATTATTAATAGGCTTTAATAGTATTAATAATATCAATAATAGAAATTATTCTATTTCTTTTGGCTTTGGGATTATATCATCACTACTCTGCTATTTTTTTTCAAAAAGGTTTACTGACACAAAAATATTTTACTCCTTAAGCTGAAAAAAATGTTTTTTCTATCTTTCTAATTTGCAGCTATCCTCTATGTCTAGGAGTGAGGCCTTCTTTTTCTGTCTAGTGTTAGCAAGTAGAAATGTGGTTTCATCTCCTCTGTGCTTGCAAGATCCTAGAAATGCTTTTAGCAAGTAATCTGCTTTAAGATTATAGCTAAGACAAATCAGCTAAAGAGATTAGGTTTTAAATAGTTTGAGTTTGGGGTGCCTGGCTGGCTCAGTGGGTGGACCATGCAACTCTTGATCTCAACATTGTGAGTTTGAACCCCACGTTGGTTGTAGAGACTGCTTAAAAATAAAATCTTTTAAAATAATAATAATAATATGACTTTATAAATTTATATAAAAAGAAAAATACTACTCATCCTCTTCTTTTTTTTTTTTTAAGATTTTTATTTATTTATTTGACAGAGAGAGCTCACAAGTAGGCAGAGAGGCAGGCTGAGAGAGAGAGGAGGAAGCAGGCTCCCTGCCTAGCAGAGAGCCCGATGCAGGACTCGATCCCAGGACCCCGAGATCATGACCTGAGCCGAAGGCAGAGGCTTAACCCACTGAGCCACCCAGGCGTCCCTACTCATCCTCTTCTTATTGCTACCAAAACTATTGACATATCAAGCCAAGTAACATAAAATTATTAAGCATTACTCTGTCATTATCACATATGCCTTTGTCAACTTTACAACTGACAAAAATACACCAATAGAGTGTAAAATTTATTTTAACTAGAATTAGCTATTCTTAAACCAATGATATCTACCAAAAATAAACTGTATTGTGGCTACAGAATTTTTAAAAATTTATTTTATTTTGCTAAAAAATCAGTAACATAAGAAACTTAAATTATGATTAAGAAGCAGAAGTGAATCTAGGGGCGCCTGGGTGGCTCAGTGGGTTAAGGCCTCTGCCTTCGGCTCAGGTCGTGATCTCAGGGTCCTGGGATCTAGCCCTGCATCGGGCTCTCTGCTCAGAGGGGAGCCTGCTTCCTCCTCTCTCTCTGCCTGTCTCTCTGACTACTTGTGATCTCTGTCTGTCAAATAAATAAATAAAATCTTTTAAAAAAAAAAAGCAGAAGTGAATCTAAGGAGCAGATGGCACCCAATAGGATTTCTGCTTCTTATACAGAAAAAAGGAAAAAGGGACATCAAAATTAGTCTCTTGCTATTTAGTTACATACTTAAATTTTTGACTAGAGAAAGAAGGTAAAATCGACCAGGGTTTTTAGCAAAGTGAAATACGCAAAATGGATGAGTGTTTAATTTGGCTACTTTAAAATTAAGACTTTGATACATTTTATTATTTTACGTAATAAACTCAGAATTTCATGCTTGTGTGTAAAAAACATACACACACAACAGAAATATTGCCCAAGCTTCAAACTTTCTGATACCCACAGACAGAAGAATAATTCAACAAATTCAAGGCCTTTATCTCATTTTTTATAGTAATGAGATATATAACATCTAAAAATTATCTATGAACAAAACACTGAAAAACACTTTTTTTATTACTCTTTTTTCTCCAACAGGTTTAACATTGACTGTCTTACATTCAAACAACAAAAGGAAAGATTTTCTGGAATCTGAAGGTGTTTTAAATGGGTAAAAATGTACTTCTTCACCTATGGGGAATAAGCATACCAGTTCCATAGGAAAAGCCCAGTTTCTCCTGGAATTTAACTTTTTAAAAGGTTCAAAATCAATGTGTCTCTTCTCTTCCTGAAAAGTGTTTTACATTAGAATACTTCAACTCCGGTCATTGCCTTGTGTGTTATATATTTTTGTTGTCCAGAATTTTAGTTTAATCTTGCTATAATGTCCCCCACTTACCATTATAAGTGTTACTGTTAGTACAGGAAGTACCCGTTTAGATTTACCCATGTTATACCAGTTTTGGGGGGTTTGCTTAGCATTGTTTCTTTTTTTTCTAAGTTTGCATAGCATTGTTTCTTTTATCTTCTTCCTTTCTTTTTTTTCTAAGTTTGCATAGCATTGTTTCTTTTATCTTCTTCCTTTCTTTTGAGTTCTCCTTCTTCCTGAAGTACATCCTTTAGAAATTCTCTTGGTGAAAGCATGCTAATAATAATATTTAGTGTTGACTTATCTAAAAATGTTTTTATTTTGCCTTATTTTATGTAGAAATTTTTATTGCTAATATTGGGAGCCAGATAACAAAAAGAGAAGTTGTAAGTCAAATAGAAGCCCATAAAAGCATTTAACTTATGTCTGTTATCTATCTAGATTGCTTTAGATAGAAAGCAGCAGTAGAGAATTTTCATTACAATAAGTGCTATTATATGGAATTTGAAGATAGGAAAGATAAACTTATGATATTTAAGTATCTGTTTTTTGTCATTGCTAAATCACCTATGAAGCTCATTAAGAAAAAGAAAAATCATTTCAAAGTTGTCAGGTAATATTCTATTATGTAGATCCTCAAAGATGAAACCTTCCATGTGTAAAAATGGATTCTCATAGTGACTTGTCTGTTATTGGTAGGACTCAGTTAATAAAATTAGGGTCCCTTGCATTTGAGAATGTGAAGTAGTCAACAGTTTTTTAGGTCCTGTTTTTTAAAGAAATGTGTGACCATAGGGGCACCTGGCTGGCTCAGTTGGAAGAGCATACAACTCTTGATCTCAGAGTTGTGAGTTTGAGCCCCACATTGGGTGTAGAGATTACTTAAAAAATAAAATCTTAAAAGGGACACCTGGGGGCTTATTCAGTTAAACAGCTGCCTTTGGCTCAGGTCATGATTCCACGGTCCTGGGATCAAGTTCCACATCATCATCATCATAGTCATCATCATCCTCATCATCATCCTACTCATTGTAGGGCTCCCTGGTCAGTGAGGAGCCTGCTTCTCCCTCTGTCCCTCCCCCACTTAGGCTGGCTCTAGCTCTAGAATAAATAAATAAAATCTTTTTTTAAATCTTTAAACTTTAATTTTTTTAAAAAAATGTATGACCATCAAAAAGAAAGATAAAAAGGAATTAGCACAACTGGAGAACAAATCAACAGAAAATACACCAGTGCCTTTCCAGGATAAGCAAGTATAAACTAGAGAAGAATAAAAGAGCCAAAACAATCATCTTTTGACCTTTCAAGTAAATAATGACACAAATATAATTCCATTTTCTTGGCTTTATTTTGTCTTCAGTAAAAGTTCCTGTGTAGTTGTGCATAATCAATATATTGGATCAGATTTCCCCTGGAGTAACTTCTCATTTGTGGTGGAATATAATTTTGTAGAAAACTCCTGTTGGACTAAACACTGCAAGAAATTGAATATTCCTCACAAGGTCTTCAAAGTGATTCTTCCAGACACAGTTTTACAGAGTAAGGATATAAACTAAAATCCTTTTGTTGTAGTAGAATGGAAATTGTCTGTTTTCTGCTTCTGGTCTGTGGAAAGAGAATGAGCAATGGTATTAGAGAACTTGAGTTCAAGCTCTAACCTCAGCACTCCACGTCACCTTGGGCCGGTTCTTTACCCCTTACCCTATTTTGCTCATTTGTGAAGTAAGCTTTACTGATTATATTTGTCATCATCCCTTTACCTGCTAAATTTTACTTATTATCGCACAACTTATTACAATTATATCTAATCTTCACCTGATACTTCTATGCAATAGTATTTTTTATTGAATTTTAAGGGAAAATTCTGTTGTAGTAGGTTGACCGATTCAGAAAACTTAATGTGCAAAAAAGAAATTATACACAAACACTTCAAAAATAATTTAAATCTCTTTTGGTTTCTTTGTATTTCTCAGCAGCACTTCATATGACTCAGGTTGTGAATTCTCACGTCCATTAAATTAAAAGCCTATATACATTTAGTCCCAGTGCAAGCCTTTCAATACTTGCCATAAGTTATTTTCTGTTCACCTCAAGTCTGAGTGGGAAGTTTGAATTCTGAGATATTCCATTTCAATGCTAAAAGTAGAGTCACCATAATGATTACTTTGTAATCTTTGATATATAGAATTAAATGTTGGGGCACCTGGGTGGCTCAGTCGTTAAGTGACTGCCTTAGGCTCAGGTCATGATCTCGGGGTCCTGGGCCCCCACATCGGGCTCTCTGCTCAGTGGGGAGCCTGCTTCCCCCTGTCTCTCTGCCTGCTGCTCTGCCTGCTTGTGATCTCTCTCTGTCTGTCAAATAAATAAAATCTTTAAAAAAAAAAAGAAATGTTAAATTGATTAAGTGAGGGCCCCCAAAAAGATAAAAGATAAATATCCCAGTTTATATGTAGAGGCTTCTTCCATTCTCTCAAAGATAAACTTAATTGATTCAACCAATTCCTTATTTGGAGCATTTATAATGCTTCAATTTTCAACTATTGTACTCTAAGATTTATTGTAGCTTATATATTTTATTTATTTATTTATTTATTTTTTAAAGATTTTATTTATTTTACAGAGAGAGATCACAAGTAGGCAGAGAGGCAGGCAGAGAGAGAGGGGGAAGCAGGCTCCTCGCTGAGCAAAGAGCCCGATGCGGGGCTCGATCCCAGGACCCCGAGATCATGACCTGAGCCGAAGGCAGAGGCCTAACCCACTGAGCCACCCAGGTGCCCCTATTTTATTTATTTTTATATACTTGTTCTAAGAAGTAAAATGAGTTGCCAGGTCAAAGGTATGCACACATTTATATATTGCCAAATAGCCTTCCAGGAATGCTATCTCAATTCATATTTGTACAGAAAGTATAAGAGAATCCTTTCCCCAGTATCTTTACTGTAAGTAGGTATTATTATTCTTTTGAATCTTTGACAGAATTATAGGCATAAAATATTATATATAATATATATAATATGTTATATTATAGTTAATTACAGATGATGTCTTTGATTATCCATGTCTTTTCAGATGTGATTTGATCTTGTATAGCCATTCTTTTGTAAATTGCCTATTAATGTTCTTTGTCCATTTATCTGTTGCTGTATTTATATTTTCCTGTTAATGTATCATATAGTAGTTTTAGTAAATTTTGTTAATGTTGTTTTATTTTTAGGTAGTAGGATAACATGTGGTTTTTATTTTATTCTTCAGACCTTTCTTTATTCTGATTTCTGATTTTTTACAATGACTATGTTTTATTTTTGTACTACTCCTTGAACATACACTTGCTATTCTCATGTTAAGTAAAAAAGAGAAAGAGATGAAGGATGAGAAAAAAGAGAAGTATTTATAAACTTTCTCTTATTCAGGAAGCACCTTGCTGGATAGTTTTGGTGGATTTCTTTTGGAAATTCAGATTCCATATGTGTTTTTTGCATCTGAAGGACTTCTTAATACTCAAGAAATACTTCAGTTGCTAGAATCCAAGTAAGTTATTGACTTCATAACTTTAACAAAGGTATATATATCCTAAATGGCTAAACATTGTGCTATATATGTGACATATTTCTCCCTGATTTAAGTTGCAATTATATCACATAGAAATAGTTTTCCAGAGAGTTTATGTCAAGTCACACTTCTCTCCCTGTAGTATACATCATAATTACTGAATATTATCTTTTTTAGCAATATATATCAATTTTGTGAAAAAAAATATTTCATTATTGTCTAAATTTATATCTTAACTTAATTTCTTTTGTTATCAGCCAATATGAACACTTTATGTGTTTTTTTCCCTGCAAATATTATGATCATATCTTTTGGTCATTGATAATATTGAAAATGTATATTCCTATTTAGAGGGCTTTAAATATTGCATGGGAAATAGAACTATGATGTTCTAAATGAAGTACGTAAGGCAATGCACATCTCAACTAATTTGTCACATATACTGAATAAATTTTAATTTTATTCCTCAGATTTGTAGAGTGGAATAAATTGATGTACGAAAAAGCACAGAAGTTCAAATAATTTAGTATGCAGGGTATAGTATACAACTTTTCTTGAAGAATTTTTCTTGGCCATTTTATTATGTCACCCCAAAATATGGATTTTTACAGGTATAATATCACACTAGTGGAGAGATGCTGCAGTGAGTCATTGAAACTCTTTGGAGGTACAGAGTGTTATGTAGTGGTGACAGTTGATGAACACACTGCCATAATTTTGCAGGTAAAATTATACAGTAAAAAGTATAAATTAAATATAGTACAGTATATTTGACCATGTAATTTATTATTAGCTTTACTATAGAGAGCTTAACTATAATCCATTAGTGTTTTCTTCCAAAACTTTGCAAATGGACAGGTATTAAAATCATCACTATGGAAAATGACTATTATCAAGCTTCTTTAATGTCTTACAATTTTTACCATACTTTAAGATGACAAAGCAAATATGGAATCTTTAATGTTATATATTGACCTATTTTAAAATATATTTATAGAATAATTAAAGTGTTGAAAACCTTAAAAATCAAATCCCAGCCATTATGTTTCTTAAAAGGTGGTAGTAAATTAATGCATGTTTAGTAATACGGGATTTCCTCTAAGGTAAGTGGGGATTACTTGCAAGTAAGCCAGTTTGAAAAAAAAAAGAAAAAAGAAAAATTCTTTTTAAAAAAACCTTATAGTTTAGGGGCGCCTGGGTGGCTCAGTGGGTTGAGCCGCTGCCTTCGGCTCGGGTCATGATCTCGGAGTCCTGGGATCGAGTCCCGCGTCGGGCTCTCTGCTCAGCAGGGAGCCTGCTTCCTCCTGTCTCTCTGCCTGCCTCTCTGCCTACCTGTGATCTCTGTCTGTCAAATAAATAAATAAAAAATCTTAAAAAAAAAAAAAAAACCTTATAGTTTAGAATTTAAGATGTGCAAATTCTTGACTAAATCTCCCTGATATGTTTGCTTGATTGGAGTACAAATTACAAAGAAATTAATTCAGTAGGGTGGAAATGGGGAGCAGAAACCAAGTTTGATGGGATGGAATATAAATTAATGGCAAATATGGTAAGGTAGAAGTCTAGTCATGAGCAAATGTTAACAGTATAAGAATTATATAATGGAAACACAAAGCTCTGTTAGAGGGTTTCTTAAGAGTTACTATGTCTTATATATTTAAAGCTTTTTAAAAAGATTTTATTTATTTGAGAGAGAGAAGGTGGGAACGAGAGAGCACAAGCCGGGGCGGGTGGCATCAGAGGAAGAGGGAGAAGCAGGTGCCTGCCTGAGCAGGGAGCCCAATATGGGGCCCTGTCCCAGGACCTGAGATCATGACCTGAGCCAAAGGCAGAGGCTTAACCGGGTAAGTTACCCAGGTGCCCCTAAAGTTTTTTTAAAAAACAATTATTTAGGGCAAAATATCATTTGGGAAACTTTTTAAATTTTATTTTATTATTATTTTTAAAGATTTTATTTATTTATATGTCAGAGCGAGAGAGAGTACGTGCACAAGCAGGCAGAGAAGCAGGCTCCCTGCTGAGCAAAGAGCCTGATGCGAGACTGGATCCTAGGATGCTGGGATCATGACCTGAGCCCAAGGCAGAGGCTTAACTGACAGAGCCACCCAGGCGTCCCGAAACATTTAATTTTAGTTCATAGTTACATGATTTAATGTTAGAGTAAGAAACTTCCTGAATCATTTATCAAAAATTAATTGTATGAAGTGTGTAAACCTGGTGATTCACAGACCTGTACCCCTGGGGCTAATAATGCATTATATGTTAGTAAAAAATAAAAAATTAAAAAATAATTAATTGTAGACCCAAGTTAGGCTCCATGTAGCCTGCTTAAGGTTTGCTAAGATTGGGGCACCTGGGTGCCCCAATATAGTTTATATATATATTACATTTAGTATATATATTAGATTATTGAAACATGGTAATAATAATTTCATAACAACTATTCAACCTAGTGAATCTTTTTATTTTATTTATTTTCTGGTAGGACCTAGAAGAATTGAACTGTGAGAAGGCATCAGACAATATCATTATGAGACTGATGGCATTATCATTCCAGTACAGCTATTGTTGGATAATCTTGTATACCAAAAAAACATTAAACTCAGAGTAAGTAAACATTTCTTCATCCACAGTCACATTTTATTTAAGTTATTTGGTCTTCCTCTTTGAATAAAAGTAGCTATGCAAATTTTCCACTTGCTTATCTAGTTTGCATTGAGTCAGGGATCTTCAAGGTGGAGGTGTGCCCATAGGGAAATAAATGGGGGGGGAAAATGAAAGGAAAACAAATCAGAACTTTGGAGATGATATATTTCTGGGGGACATTCTGTGCAAATCATCCTTCTCTAGTTCACTAAGAGTTGCTGCTTTAAGTGTTTCACTTTTTATTACTTTTTAGTTCTGACTTGTCTGTTAAAAGATCCCATTCTTAAATCACTTCTCTCTAAATGCTTATTAAGTTTACCAACTAAATAGCACCTTGCTAATCTTTCTTTCATTGACATGCTTAACTTAAAAATTACAAAAATCCATGCCAAGACACTGGCTCAAGTTATCATTATATGTCCCTTCTTTCCTTCATCTCAAAATTTTATGAACCCACAGCTTCCACCTCCTTTTTTAATTCTCTGCAGTATGGCTTTTTTCCTACATCCATACTAATCTGTCTCTCAGTGTCACTTCCACCTCCAAAAAAGCATTTTATCTTTCTCTGCTTTACAGTATTGAAGACTGTTGTCAGTGCTTCCTTATCTGAAGCTCTTCAGTCCTATGACACTTCAGTTTTGATCTTCTCTTTAACCACTTTCTCTGTCTTTACCTCTTCTTCTTCCTTGTCCCAGTCTCCACAGATACATCTAAATTCTCTTTTTTCTTCTATTCAATCCATTAGAAACCTTATTCATTGCCATAGCTTCAATTAGCATTTTTTGCCTATAATTATTATACTTATATGCAGCTGCAGTTTCTCTCTTTGAAATTGCTGACATGTCTCTCTAATTTTCTTTTTTTTTTTTTAAGATTTTATTTATTTATTTGACAGAGAGAGATCACAAGTAGGCAGAGAGGCAGGCAGAGAGAGAGAGGAGGAAGCAGGCTCCCTGCAGAGCAGAGAGCCCGATGCGGGGCTCGATCCCAGGACCCTGGGATCATGACCTGAGCCGAAGGCAGAGGCTTTAACCCACTGAGCCACCCAGGCGTCCCTCTCTCTAATTTTCTATTAAATATTTTCACCCTAATATTTTATAGACTCTCAAACTTAACATGTTCCAGGGTGAGTTCATTATATTTTCTATCCCTTCTGAAGCAATATCACCTCTTTTTTGCCCTTTGGCTATTTATGACTTGCCTTTCTTTTAGTCACCTAAGTTAGAAAACATATCTTATGGATATAACCACTAGTCTCTTTTTTATCTATCCCCTCTCTCCATTTATATTACCAACATCTTAGTTCAGATCTTATGTGGACTGTTAACACAGACTACCAACTATTTTCCCACCTCATGGCTCTCCATGTTACTCTCCATAATCTATCATACATTTGATTAATATTTCAAAAATCAAGCCTTTATTATTTCACTCTGATAAAAAAAAAAAAAGCCTTCACTGACTTCCCTATTATCTACTGCATACATACATACTATTCACCCTAATACTCAAAATCTTCAGAATATAATCCTGACCTATATTTTCAGGCTTAATTTTCACTGTTTTCCATTTCAGCCAGAAGGATTGCTCATTGGTTCAAAAATATGGTCCTTTGTTGCTTCTACTTTTGCTGATACATTTCTCTCTTTCTACAATATTCTCTATCTCCTCCAACTATTTGATATGGTGAATCATGCCTATTTTTCAAAACCTATCCCCAAATATCACTTTTTCTATTCTATCTTTCTTTAATACCCCCATCTCATACACAAAAATAGATAGTTAATTGTGACCTCTCCATCCTCTCCATCCTTGGGACTCCTTAGCTCTCTATCTTTTCTTCTTCTTTGATTTTTTTTTTAAGATTTTTATTTATTTTACAGAGATCACAAGTAGTCAGAAAGGCAGGCAGAGAGAGGGGGGGGGGAAGCAGGCTCCCTACCGAACAGAGAGCCCAATGCAGGGCTCGATCCCAGGACCCTGAGATCATGACCTGAGCCGAAGGCAGAGGCTTAACCACTGAGCCACCCAGGTGCCCCCTCTTCTTTGATATTTATCACATTTTGCTTTGTATTACCATTTAGGAGTACTTGCCCCATGGCACTGCACATTGTTTCATATAGTAGATACTTGGTAAATATTCCTTGACTGAATGAATGAATCTTTCCTACTAAATTGCAAACTGGTCTCCTTTTTTTTTTTTTTTTTTACATCTCTACAGTATCTCATAACACATACCACATCACTTATAGTATAAGTTTTTAAAGTATTGTTTATTCTGCCATGCCTTGGGTGGCTCAGCTGGTTAAGCATCTTCCTTCGGTTCAGGTCACCATCCTGAGGTCCTGCAATCAAGCCCTGTGTCAGGCTCCCTGCTCAGCATGGAGTCTGCTTCTCCCTCTCCCTCTGCCTCTCCTCCTGCTTGTGCTCGCTCTCTCTCTCTCTCTCTCTCAAATAAGTAAAGTCTTTATATATTATTTAGTTAGAAGGTATAGAAAAAGAAGGTATAGAGATAGGTATAGAGAAGGTATAGAGATCTTTCCTTATTTGACATTGCATTTGTGGTTTCTTTTCCTTTACTGACTTTCCAGTCAGTATACAGCTCCAATATACAAGCTCTTTTTATACAATTATTATTGTTATGGGGGGGGCCATAAGTATGAGTTAAAATTTAAGAGTCCAAACACCTTGGTTCTTATTTCTTTTTCTAATAACAATAACATCTAGCAAATCATTTAACCTTGCTTTTCCTTACTACCAAAATTGAAAAATAAAAATAATAATTTAGGTCTAAAAATCTTCATTTTGAATATTAGTAAAGGCTGTATAGCATTTTAAGCTTGGAACTTACTTGTAAAGCATTTAACTTTTTCAAGATCTTGGAAGTATCTTATAGATAAAACTGTTTAGGAAAAAAATTTAGGTTGTTTTTAGATTGCTAGTCACCTGTATTCCAGAGGTATAATTGAAGTACAGCAAAAAAGAGGGATTCACACCTATTTTTACCCAGATTTTCATGGGAAAAAAACCCAGTTATGTAATAGTCTGAGATAGTTTGATGTTCAAGATATGAAGAGTTATTTATTTACAATAAGATATTATTATAAAATGTAGCTATTTTCAGACTTCTAGGTTTCTCAGTTCCATATTTTTAGATATATAAAACGTTTAAGAAATATCTTAATCAACTGACCAAATGAGGAAAATTCAACATACAAAATAAAATTGCTTGAATTACCTTCGTAGTTCATGCCATAAGTTCTTGTTTAAGAAAATGTGTTAGGAGTCCCCAAGACTACCCCCATTTTTGATGATTTGGTAAAAGGATTCACTGGACTCGGCCTTACTTATACTCATGACTATGATTTATTATAGTAAATGGTTACCAAACAAAATCAGCAAAGGGAAAAAGTGCATGGAACAAAATCCAGAGGAAGATAGAAGGAAGCTTCCAGGAATCTTCTCCTAGTAGAATCACACAGAATATGCTTAATTTCCACAGGAAAGAGTTGTGACAACACTTATAAAGTGTTGTGTACCAGGGAAACTCACTAGAGACTCAATCCCCAGGGCTTTCACTAAGGATTGATCATGTAGGCACTCTCTGCCTAGCACATATTAAAATTCTAGACTCCCAAGAAGAAAAGCAGGTGTTCAGCAGAAACCACATTGTTTGTACAAATAGTTTAAGTAAGCACAGTAAGCCACTCTTGTCAGCCACTCATGGAAAAGCTAACCCGAGGAAAAAAAACTAGCAGGGGAAAGGAGAGCCAAGAAATTAAGGAGACCTTGTCTTGATGACATGGTTTGAGTCCCTGGATCCAATAATGTCTTCTCCTGGACTTCCTAGTAGTTATGAACCAATAAATTTCCTTTTTGCGCTTAGGGTACTTAAAGTGGATAAAGTCAGTAGCTCAAGGCAGATAGCTCAAGACTCACATCTGATCTGCTTAATACCCATAGCGGGGGGAAAAGGAGTGTTCTTTTAATTGATATGATTGACATACCAGATTGTGTAAGTTTAAGGTCTACAACATGCTGATTTGATACATTTATATATTATAATATGATTATCACTGTAGGGTTAGCTAACACCTCTATCACATCACATAATGATCATTTTAAAAAGTGTTTTTTCGAACAGTTCAAGGAAACGACCCAGGAAGGATTCTAGTTATCCTGGTTCTGGTCACGTGTTCCTATCTGAACCTGTTACTTTAGCCAGGAAGATAGAGTATTTTAGTTGGGATCAGTCAGATAACCATTCCTGGAGCCAGTAAGGGGATGAGTTAAACTTCTCCCCTCAAACACACACTCAGCATCCCCTAGATTCAACTGGATTGTTAAAGAACGGAGGTGGAAACATCTTCTTAAAAGAGTGCTCAGTCTGCCACAAAGCTTTAACTTAGTCACATTATTCTCCTAACATGAAATGTGGAAAAAGAATTGAACTTCTAATAGGTACAATCAGATATCAAATGAGTATAAGTATAGTAATATAATTTTTTTTTAGATACCATCTTACAGAAAAAACACTTCATCATCTAGCACTGATTTATGCAGCTTTGGTATCATTTGGTCTAAAATCAGAAGAACTGGATGTAAAGGTATTCTTTTTTTTAAATGTTTGTTTATAAGTATTTTTCATAAACCAAAATTATACTCAAATTCAAGTGCCCAGTGCAAAGAAATATTAAAATAATAAACTGAAAAATTAATATTCTTTCCATTTAAACTTCTGTTCTAGAAGAAGGGTCCCTTGGGGCACCTGGGTGGCTCAGTTGGTTGAGCATCCTGCCTTTGGCTCTGGTCATGATCCAAGGGTCCTGGGTTCAAGCCATGTGTGGCCTCCTTGCTCATCGGGGAGCCTGCTTCTCCTCCCTCTGCTACTTCCCCTGCTTGTGCTCTCTCTCTCTCAAATAAAGTAAAATAAAATAAAATAAATAAATAAATATTAAAGCCCTTAAAAAATTTAAAGTCATATTTTATCTCTTAGTTGCTGCTTGGCAGGATATGAATAAAAGTAAATATGCATTGATCAAATATGTTCACTTAAGAAACATACACTTTTTTTTAATCTGCTGTAGTGATCCCTAACCAGTGTCCTTTCTTGGTTCTTTTTTCAATGTCCCATTATGAAATTTAGATAATCCCCCAAATTCAGGGCTCATTCCTCTTCTGTTACCACTTTAACTCTTTCCTTAATAAGTTCAAAATTCCCACAAATTTAGCTTTCATTTCTGAGTATAATTCTTAAAAATTTCTTGACTTTTTTTAAGGTCTGCACCAATATTCTGGCATTCTACTGGAAATCTCTACATGAATATCCAACAGGTGCCTCAAATAATATATGTCCAAAACACAACTTCTCATTCTCCCCAAACTTAGTTTATGGCATTAGTACTATAACTTAATCTGTAGCTGCAATGTCTCCCTAGAATATGTGTCTCATTCTACTCCTACTGCTTTTCCCCAAATTCAGACCTTTGGCTCTCTTTTAGAGTTTTAAAGCAACTTCCTGACTAATCTCCTTATTTCTAGTTGTCCTCCTTCGGTGCATAATATAGATTCACACCAATTACATTTCTGAAATAAAGCTGTGAACATTTCACTTCCTGAACTGTAAACTCCTGAAAGAAAGGAAACATGTTTATTTGTTTTCGTGTTCCTGGCACCCAGCACAGCACCAAGTATGTAGTAGACTCTTGATAATATGTGTTGTTAAATCAAAATTTTCTTGCTCGAAAGACCTTTCGTAGCTCCCTAATTCATTCAAAATAGAGATCAAACTCAGCTGGATTCAAACTTCATAATTTGGCCCCTAGTAATTCTTCCTTTAGCATCATCCTACTCACTATTTCCTGAATATGTCCACACTATCACAGTCAGCCAGTCCACAAACATGTCATCACACGCTGTCTCCCCCTTCCTCCTACTGCTAGCCTTTGAGTTATATCTTTTGTTGCCCAGCTCAAACACTACCTCCATTAAGAAATGTGTCCCAAGTCTGCCCTCTCAAGATAAATCTCTCCTCCTGTTCTCGCAAGAGCACTTCATATCTTTATGGTAGCGTGATGTATTCATTCATATGCCTTCCACTCTGGAGGGAAGAGCCTTTTTCTTTGAAAAATGTATAGCATCCAGCACAGTACTTTGTACCCAGTAAAAATGTTCAACAAACATCTACTGAATAGAATTAAATCAAAGTACAACCTGTTAAGAAAATTAACAAATTATCTATTTGAAATAGAATCCTAATCATTTTGATCCTGTGATGCATATTAAACATTGAAATAAAATTCTTGGAAAAGTTATTAGTGAATGGCAAATGTAAGTATATTTCCCTTACCCATTCAAGTGTGGTTTCACTACTTAACCAGCCTCTTTTCAGCTAATGCTAAGCAGTTATTTGCAAAATATCCTTCAGGGAATCATTTTATTCCACTATATATGGGTTATATGATACTAGTGAGCAATGCTCTGTTCAGGTACAGTGACATGGCCCAAAGAGGACATGTTCCAAGGAAGGCATTTAGGGATGACACAGGAAGTATGCCCAGGCACAATCCATTCCAAACAAAACTCTGCTCCCAACTGAATCAAACTATTCCAAGAGCTTTTCAAGTTATACATAATAATCTTAAAAGTAAATCAGTTTTTCCATAGAATTTAAGAAACAAATACCAGTTTGCTCTATTATCAATATGTCACCAGTACTCAAGCCTCCTATTCTCCTGACTTGATGACATTACCACATTAAAGGGGCGCCTGGGTGGCTCAGGTGGTTAAGCAACAGCCTTCTGCTCAGGTCATGATCCCAGGGTCCTGGGATAGAGCCCGTATCCAGCTCCCTGCTCAGGGGGAGCCTGCTTCTCCCTCTCCCTCTGCTGCTCTGCCTGCTTGTGCTCTCTTGCTCTCTCTGTCAAATAAATAAATAAAATATTAAAAATAAATTAATTAATAAAAATACAAGTGGTTCCCTAGACTCATATTATTTTAGAGTATATTGTTGCTTTAGTTTACTGAATTTAGTAATATGGCTTTGGGCCTGTTAGAGCACATCAGTATGGATGTAAAAAAAATTTTTTTAGGCATCTGAAGACCTAGCCATAAAGGAAACATTAAGAAGTTTAACGACATTTTCTTTTCTTTTATTTATTTATTTATTTTTAAATTTTTTAAATATTTTTTTATTTATTTAACAGACAGAGATCACAAGTAGGTGGAGAGGCAGGCAGAGAGAGAGGGGGAAGCAGGCTCCCTGCTCAGCAGAGAGCCGGATGTGGGGCTTGATCCCAGGACCCTGGGACCATTACCTGAGCCAAAGGCAGAGGCTTAACCCACTGAGCCACCCAGGCGCCCCTTAACGACATTTTCTTAAGCTAAAAGAAAATACTGCTAGTAGTGTTATGCTGTATTTTATTCTAATGTCAAAAAGTTCTATAAATTTGTTATTAGCTCCTTTTACAGAAAAAAGCATAGATAAACATATATGAAAAATTTTGAAAATAATGTTGAGGTTCCTGAATCTCCTAAAGTCTAGCCATGAACTCCAGAATTCTTGCCTAATAAATTAAGGTAATATTCATTACCATCACCACAAAATTGTGCCTTTTTATATTTAAATAAAAGCATCAGATCTTCTTAAAATATCCAAAACTGCAATAAAATTAATCTGGAGGGGCACCTGGATGGCTCAGTAGGTTAAAGCCTCTGCGTTCAGCTCAGTTCATGATCCCAGGGTCCTAGGATCGAGCCCCACATCGGGCTCTCTGCTCGGCGGGGAGCCTGCTTTCCCCTCTCTCTCTGCCTGCCTCTCTGCCTACTTGTGATCTCTGTCAAATAAATCTTTTTAAAAAATTAATTTGGAATCAAATACTCTTATGTCTGTGCACTCTATACATATTTGGAGTGCATGGGTGACTCAGTCAGTTAAGCAACCGACTTGATTTTTACCTCAGGTCATGATCTCAGGGTCATGAGATTGAGCCTGAGTTGAGGCCTAGTCAGGCTCCCCAGTCCACGGCAGATGGAGCCTGCTTAAGATTCTCTCTTTCCCTCTCACTCTGCCCCTCCTCCTCTTTCCTCAACTGCTTACTCTACCTCTCTCTCAAAAAAAAAGAAAAAAAATTATACCTACTTAATATAATTTAAAGAAAATCCTTCTTTAGAATACATATACTCCCCAGTTTTATGTACTAACAGTTTTTTTGTTATCTTGTGAAAGAAAATATTGTCATAATTATTTTATGAGGTTTGTACAGTCTTTGTTTCTTGAATTTTCACTACAGGACAGGATGTTTATATTTCTAAGATATGATTGTTTAGGGCAGTGTTTCCTATTCACATTAAACTGCTAACCCATGGACTAGGGTGCCTGGGTGGTAGTTAGTTGAGCCACTGGCCCTTGGTTTGGGCTCCACTCATGATCTCGGGGTCTTGAGACTGAGCCATCTGTTGGGCTCTTTGCTTAGCACAGAGTCTGCTTAAGACTCTCTCTCCCTCTCCCTCTTCCCCAACCTCCTCTCTCTGTAAATTAAATAAATAAGTTTTTTTTTTTTTTTAAAAGCCTGCTAACCCATGGACTATTTTTACTTCAACTGAATCTAAAAGATGAAGAAGTAAAAAATGGAACTGAAAGCAGACGTAAAAGGCTGGCATTTCGAAAGAAAGGCATGGAGGAAACACACAAGTGACAGGAAGTAGGAGATATTAAGAAATTTTTTTTTAGAGTTAGGTTTAACACACACAGAGCTTAGCATCAAATAAGCCAGTATTGGATGGAACAATTCCCAAAATATTCTAAATCAAAACTTCTTCCTTTTTGGGGTGCCTGGGTGGCTCAGTTGGTTAAGCATCTACCTTCGGCTCAGGTCATGATCCCAGGGTCCTGGGATAGAGCCCTGCATTGGAATTCCTGCTTCTCCCTTGCCCTCTGCCTGCTGCTCCCCCTGCTTGTGCTGTCAAATAAATAAAATCTTTTTAAAAATAATGTTTTTCATTAGCATCAAATACAGCATCAAATTCATTGGCAAATATCTTTTATCTTTGTTTTTTTTTAGATTTTTATTTATTTATTTGACACAGAGAGAGATCACAAGTAGGCAGAGAGGCAGACAGAGAGAGAGGAGGAAGCAGGCTCCCTGCTGAGCAGAGAGCCCGATGCAGGGCTCCATCCCAGGACCCTGAGATCATGACCTGAGGCGAAGGCAGAGGCTTAGCCCACTGAGCCACCCAGGTGCCCCTATCCTTTATCTTCTAATATCATTTTGAAAAATCATATCTTTTTAAAAAATAAATTATTTATTTTATTTATTTATTTTTAAAGATTTTATTTATTTATTTAACAGAGAGAGATCACAAGTAGGCAGAGAGGCAGGCCGAGAGAGGGGGAAGCAGGCTCCCTGCTGAGCAGAGAGCCCGACATGGGGCTCTATCCCAGGATCCTGAGATCATGACCTCAACCGAAGGCAGAGGCCTAACCCACTGAGCCACCCAAGCGCCCCAATTCTTTTTTTTAAGATTTTATTTATTTATTTGACAAAGAGCTAGCACAAACACAGGGAGTGGCTGGCAGAGCGAGAGGGAGAAGCAGTCTCCCCATGGATCAGGGAGCCCAATGCCCAACTTGATCCCAGGATCCCAGGATCATGACCTAAGTTGGAGGCAAACACCTAACTAACAGAGCCACCCAGGTGCCCCTTAAATTCTTATTTTTGAGAACTGCTAGATTTAACTTGGAAAAAACAAAAATAGTAAATATTATAAACAGCATCCAAATTTTTAATAAATTTATTAATAAATACAAAATGGAAATGAAGAAATTTAGCTCCAAAAATTGGAAAACTATAAGGATATCATATTTAAAGAAGGAAAGAAAACTCCTTATCCTCACAAAATATGCTGGCTTTCACATATTTTAGTAAATTATATCTAAAATTATATTCAAAGATGGAAAACTGCTGGGCTTTTTTTCTTCTAATTACAAACAATTTCTGAATTATATATTTTGCTTCCTAATATTTCCTATAATCTAATATATAAAAAATATATTTTAGCTTATAATTGCCCCAGGAGTGGAAGAGGCTGCACTGATAATTCGGCAAATTGCTGATCACAATTTAATGACCTCGAAGAGAGATCCTCGTGAATGGTTGGATAAATCCTGGCTTGAAGTTTCACCATCTAAGGTTCATTTCCTAAATATGTAAATTAGATATTTGCAAGGCAAATATAAATACATGTACTGGAATTCTCTTTTTGGTAGCTTATTTTTGTCCGTTAATGTTTGCATGAGCATATATAGCAGTAACCATATGTACAACATTTATTTAGATCATTTTCCAGAATCATGGGTATTTTTCAACTTCACAGAAGTTTTTTTTTTTTTAAGATTTTATTTGTTTATTTGACAGATAGAGATCACAAGTAGGCAGAGAGGCAGGCAGAGAGAGAGAGGAGGAAGCAGGCTCCCTGCTGAGCAGAGAGCCCGATGTGGGGCTTGATCCCAGGACCCTGGGACCATGACCTGAGCCGAAGGCAGAGGCTTTAACCCACTGAGCCACCCAGGCGCCCCTCACAGAAGTATACTAATGAGATATTTTATAATGAACTTTCAAATCAAGTGTATTATAGTGTGATATAATGACTTTAATGTCTAATATTTTCAAAAGATAACTTTTTCTAGTTCCTAAATTTTAACATTTAAGAGTAGTAAACATGAGTACAGCAAAATTCCATCCTTCCATTTTTTCAGTAATTCAGTTACATAATTGAAACTGCAAGTAGAGTTTTGAAATATATTTGAGATTGATTAGTTAATTTTTAGAAATTCCTTTTGTTTAAGCATAAATATTTCCAAGTTCTTATACCAACCTAGTATCTTTGTTACCTTTTTTTTAATATATTCAAATCATGAAAATGTAAAAAAAAAATGAAGCTTTTTACATACTAATATGGAATGATCTTCAAGATATATTACATGAAAAATGAAGTTGCAGCATAGAGCGTGTATACTACCACTTGTATAAAACAAAGGAAATTAATATTTATAAGTGTTTGTAAATGAATAAAACATCTCTGCAAGGATATCAAGAAATGATAACATTAGTTATCTCCAAAGAGAACTAGGAAAATGGGTTAGGATGAGAGTTTTTACTGCACACCTTTTAGTACCTTTTGAATTTTGAACCATGTGACTATTTTACCTATTTAAAAAATAAAATTATAGGGTGCCTGGGTGGCTCAGTGGGTTAAGCCGCTGCCTTCGGCTCAGGTCATGATCTCAGAGTCCTGGGATCGAGCCCCGCATCGGGCTCTCTGCTCAGCAGGGAGCCTGCTTCCTCCTCTCTCTCTGCCTGCCTCTCTGCCTGCTTGTGATCTCTCTGTCAAATAAATAAATAAAATCTTTTAAAAAAAATTATAAAGCAAATAAATTTAATAAAATATTAATGTATTCATATACGTTCATCAAACATTCATATTTATTAAATTATAGAATTTTTATATGCCTAAAGAGAAAATAGTACTCTCAGCATGTATGGGTATAATTAATTATGGATGCATGTATGTCTGTGCAGGTTCTCTCTCACCAAGGCATGTCTAATCTACCCACATGTCTGTCATTTGATAAAATCAAAGAGAGTGCAAAAAGCCAGTGTAATGCAGAAAGAAAACGAAATGCAGTAATAGTAAAACATGGCTGCTATATTTCTAGACTTTTATGAGATCTCTCTGAAAACACACATTTTTAGACCATTAAGGTCAGTTATGGTCGACACAAGTTCTTCCTATACTCTTCACAGCAAGGCTTTCCTGAAAGTATCATAAACATGGTTTCTCATAAATATGGTTCATCCTAATCAAATAGTGATAGTGGTATAGGGCCTACAAAGGGATAGCTAAAGAAATCTTGAGTTATAAAAGTCCCCTTTTCTCATTAGAACACATTTCTCATTAGAAAATCTACCGTTAGGTAAAACAGTTGTCATTCAAAGGAGATGAACTGTAATAAAATTTTTTGGATGAGTGATTTAAGTGAATGAACTTTAAGATCTTTCTTAATTCTGAGAGCATATGAATCTTAACTGCCAAAGAAGTTCCTTTCCCTACTAGCCATACTTATTTCCCAGACATCTCAAATTGAGGAGAGATGCAATGACAAAAAATTTAATATGCTAGATTGAGCAGAATAAAATGGGTCATTTGCAAATGACTAGTGGCTGATTATTCCTTTAAACTCTTTTCTAGGAAGAAATGTACTTACTTGATTTTCCATGTATTAACCCATTGGTGGCTCAGCTCATGTTAAATAAAGGACGTTCACTGCACTGGGTATTATTAGCAACTCTGTGTCAACTTCAGGAGCTTTTACCTGAAGTTCCAGAAAAAGTGTTAAAGGTTAGTTATTTGAATTCCGTAGTCTTACATGAGTTTATTTCCTTTCCACTTACCGTAGCAGTTTTCAAAATGAAGGTATCCAAGATTGTTTTGGACTTCATGTAGCAAAGAAATAATTTACTTGAACTAAATTTCACATAGAATTCTCAAGCTATCCTATATAGATAATTCAGTACAGTTTATCACACTTTAAATTATTTTGAAATGTTATTGTGCCCACAAGTATGTGATCACACACTCTATTCATATGTGCTTACAATCCTGATGCCCTTCATTATAGTAATAAAGAAAACTTTAGTCTTATTGGTAAAAATTTTAAATGTTTATCAAGCAGATGGTATTCATGTGTAACTTGTATAACTCAAAACTCTATTAAATTATGATTAGAAAATGGATTAGAAATTGGATTAGAAAATGGATTTTCTAATTATAATAAGTTTTTCTTTTAATGGAGCCTAATTCTGTTCTTACAACATGGATCACTATAATACCCTACTTATTTATATTTTTATTTATTTTATATTTTATTTTATTTTATATATTTTATATGTATATTTATATATATTATTTATTTATTTTTATTTTATTTTACTTTCTTTACATATAGATAAGCATTGTTATTTATATTTACTTGACTAATGTTTATGTTATATTTGTTTATATTACTTGACTGATGTTTATATTGTATTTGTATTATATTAATTAATTTTTAAAATTTTTTAGCATTTTTGTAGCATCACTTCCTTATTCAAGATTAGTTCTTCTTCCATAACAAACTCACCTCAAAGTCCATCACCTCAGGAAAATGGAAATCAGACTAGTACCTTCACCTCCCAGAGTTCAGCTTCTGGCCCTTCAAACTCTGTCTTTCAAGGACATAATGAAAATTACCACTTTTCAGATATAGGAGAGGCAGTGCATGGAGACACAAACAGCTCTTCAAACTATAACTCTTCCCTTATGGAACTAAGAGAAATGCCATGCGTTTTACCACCTGTGACTTCTTACAATCAGGCCAGCTGCTGGAAAGACTCCAGTTGTAACCCAAACATAGTGCATAATCCTTTCCTGATTAATACAGAATCAAGGAATGTAGCTGGTGACTCCTTTCAAAACCAAAATGATTCAGAGTCAGATGTCTTTTGTTTGGATCTAACACAAATAAACTATGAAAACATAGTATCACCAATTGACACTCAGAAGAGAGTTGCCCCTAATTTTATAAATTACCAGAAAAAGGGAACACATGATGCAAAAGGACATATAAATAAAGAAGTGTCTGCCCCTAGCTTTTCACTAGAAGGCTCCCAATCTCCTCTTCCCTGGAACTTTAAGAAAGATGTATGGGAACAAAAGAATCACTCATTCAACTTAAAATATGGTGCAAAGCAGACTGCATGTGACAAATGGTACTCTCAGGAAGATAATTTATTCACTAATCAGCAAAAATGCCTATCTGATGAGTTAGAAGACTTCATATGTGAAAGGTCAAATGCTGGGACTAAAAGGACTTCCTGGAAAGAATTACCGTCTGCCCCCAGTTTGGATTTATTTTGTGCTTCTGATCCTAATGTAAATCAACAAGAATTCAACAGTCTTTATTTCCAACAAAGAGCTGGAAAATGTTTAGGACAGAAGAGGCATTCTGACTCCTCATCTAACTCAGGAGACAAGAAATCATTACCAGGTAACACTACCTAATGTTAATAAAACTACTCAGAGATGTAATTTTTTTTTAAGTTTATTTATTCTTTTTCCAATATCGACACCCAGTGTGGGACCCAAACTCATGATCCCAAGATCAAGAGTCACATGCCATCCCAACATAAGCCAGCCAGGTACCCCTTACAGATGTAATATTAAAAGATAGAACCATCTCTAAATTTAAAAAAAAAAGTTTGCTTTAATTAATATACTTAAAGAATCTTCAATAACTTTGGAGTCAAAAAGAAAATCAAAATTCTAATTATAGACATCTAAGAAAATAAATGGAAACAAAATATGTCAAATTCTTATAGCTTTAGATGAACTAAGCATTCAATTTAAAAAGTTAAAAATAAAACCTTAGAATAAGTCTAAGTAAAGCTGAACACTATAAAATTAGCAAAGATTAACCAGAGAAATCAATGAATTAGAAAATTAACTTCTTTGTTGGGCAGGAATATTTATTTTATTTTTTTTTAAAGATTTTATTTATTTATTTGACAGAGAGAGATCACAAGTAGGCAGAGAGGCAGGCAGAGAGAGAGGAAGGGAAGCAGGCTTCCTGCTGAGCAGCGAGCCCGATGCGGGACTCGATCCCAGGACTCTGGGATCATGACCTGAGCCGAAGGCAGCGGCTTAACCCACTGAGCCACCCAGGCGCCCCGGGCAGGAATATTTAATGGGATAACCTTTATTAAGAGCTTATTATAGGCCAGATACCCTTTTAGGCCCTTTATGCAGATTACTGAATTCTGAGAATACTATTAAATAGATATCAGATAAATACTATTATTAGCTCTACTTTACATTTGATGCTTCTGAACGTTTAATCATATAAAAAAAAAATTTTTTTTTTGACAGAGATCACAAGTAGGCAGAGAGACAGGCAGAGAGAGAGGAAGGGAAGCAGTCTCCCTGCCGAGCAGAGAGCCCAATCCAGGGCTTGATCCCAGGGATCATGACCTGAGCCGAAGGCAGAGGCTTTAACCCACTGAGCCACCCAGGCGCCCCTAATCATATCTATTTTTAAAAGGACAGTTTTCTCTTTCCTGGTAAAGATACCTCTTGTACCTCTATTTTCTATGTCATTTATTACATTGGCTTGAACATCTAGAACAAAATATTAAGTTCTAATGGCCATACAAATGTAGCCTTATCACGATAGGAAAAAAATAAATAAAAAGGGGAGAAGCTTAAACTTCAAAGCTCCTTTTTTGCAGAGGTCCTTTTGTGAGGCTTGAGGGACTCCCAGAAAATCTGGTATTCTTTGTTTTGTTAAAAGAAGACCTCCCCAAGTACCATATGATCTCACCCATATGTGGAATTTAAGAAACAAAACAAAGGAACAAGAAAAAAAAAAGACAAACCAAGAAACATACCCTTAACTATAGAGAACAAACTGATGTCACCAGAGAGGAGGTGGGTGGATGGGTGAAATAGGGGATGGGGATTAAAGAGTTCACTTGCCATGACAAGCACTGAGTAATATATGGGTTTGGATAAATCACTATATTGTACACCTGAAATTAATATAACACTGTATGTTAACTATACTGGGATTAAATAATAATAATAAATAAAAATTAAGAATAAAATAAAATAAAGAGGACCTCCCAACCTGTACAGTTGACCCCTGAAAAACACAGGTTTGAACTGCATGGGTCCACGTACACACGGAGTTTTTGATAAATACAATATGGTACTATAAATATATTTTCCTTAAGATTTCTTTATAACATTTCTTTTCTCTAGCCTACTTCCTTGTAAGCATACAGTATATAATACATATAACATACAAAATATGTGTTAATTGTGTTATCAGTAAGGTTTCCAGTCCACAGTAGGCTCTTAGTAGTTAAGTATTAGAGAAGTCAAAAGTTATATATAGAATTTTGGGGTGACTTGCTGGCTCAGTTGGTGGAGCATGTGACTCTTGATCTCAGGGTCATGAGTTTGAGCCCCATGTTAGATGCAGAGATTACTTTATTTTTTTTTTATTATTTTTTTAAAAGATTTTATTTATTTATTTGACAGTCAGAGACCACAAGTAGGCAGAGAGGCAGGCAGAGAGAGAAGGAGGAAGCAGGTTCCCTGCTGAGCAGAGAGCCCGATGCGGGGCTCGATCCCAGGACCCTGAGATCATGACCTGAGCTGAAGGCAGAGGCTTAACCCACTGAGCCACCCAGGCGCCCCCAGAGATTACTTTAAAAGAAAGCTATATTTAGATTTTTGAGTAGGGCGAGACAGCATCCCTAACACCCTCATTGTTCAAGGATCAACTGTATAAACGCCAGGACTCACAAAACTTGGATTTGATCCTATTTAATAATCATAATTTGTTTTGTTCCTGATCTTAATGGGAACTATTCTATCCCAGTTTTATAAGAACTTCTGTGAGGAATAGTTTCCGAATCTTATCCAAATATTTTTTGGTGCCTATTGGGGAAAATCAAATATGTTTTCTCCTTTGATCCATTAAAGTCAAGGATTATAATAGGTCTACTAATATTAAATCATTCTTATTATTCTGTAATAAACTTAATTGGCTTTGGAAGAGTGATTCTTTCAATTTGTTGTTGAATATGGTTACTAATATTTATGACTTTCATATCTATATTCATAATGCAATTAACCTATTGTGTTCTTTACTTGTACTGTCACATTTTTGACATGAAGTTTATTCCAGCTTCATAAGTGAACTGAATTAAAAATTCCATTTTTTTCCCATCTTGAACCAAATCAAGCATGTGAATTACTATATGTTCTTGAACTTAGGTCATCCCAATGTATAGGAAAATCTTCCCATTTTCTCAATGAGAAGATCTCAGAAATTCTTTTTTTTTTTTTTTTTTTAAGATTTTATTTATTTGACAGAGAGAGAGATCACAAGCCGGCAGGGAGGCAGGCAGAGAGAGGAGGAAGCAGGCTCTCTGCAGAGCAGAGAGCCCGATGCGGGGCTTGATTCCAGGACGCTGGGATCATGACTTGAGCTGAAGGCAGAGGCTTTAACCCACTGAGCCACCCAGGCACCCCTCAGAAATTATTTCTAATAACTTTTATATTTAAGCTTTTGGGGATATGGATGGAATAGTCAATATCTACTTATATTTTAATTCACTAACTTAATTATAAATATATTTTTAAATCATATATTAGATAAATAATTTTGTTTAGAAATATTGCTTTTTTCCACTTTCAAACTTCTTCCATAAAATAATTTTATTTAAACAGTTTACATGAATCTTTGATACTAGTATCATTATCACTATGGAAACTTTTGACTTTTTTACTGTGGGTTTCCCATAGCACATCATTACCTTCACTGTTTAAGATATAAACTTTTAGAATTCATATTAATTCAGGCCTAGACAATTTATCCAAAGCTATTGGCATAATCTCAAGGTAATTTTCCATCTGTCTTAGTGTATTTGTGATCTCTATGATAAAAATTACCTATTATACTGCTTTTTAAATTTGTTTATAATGGCATCCAACTCTTCTAATTATGAGATTACATTTCCAGGAATAATTACCAAAATAGTTTTAAATATTTTAGCCTCCTTTTTTACTGATTTAATTAATTAACCTCTATAAGAATCCAAATTTGGGGTAGTTCAGGCTAAAGTGTCATATATAATACAGTCATAGAAGGTGAGTCCATACATGATCACCACCTATCATATATCAGAGCTCAGGATAAATTCTACAACATTACAGATAGAAGGTAATTAATGAGGGAAAACTTAAATGAAAGGGTCTTAAATCCAGGGAGATTTAATTATTTGTGCAAAGTATGAGCATAAAAATATGTGTACATGATACTAATTAGTATTGGGCTATTAGATACAGGTGCATTTTTTTTAAAGATTTTATTTATTTGACAGAGATCACAAGTAGGCAGAGAGGCAGGCAGAGAGAGGAGGAAGCAGGCCCCCCGATGAGCAGAGAGCCCGATGTGGGGCTTGATCTGAGAACCCTGAGATCATGACCTGAGCCAAGGCAGAGGCTTAATCCACTGAGCCACTCAGGCGCCCCTACAGGTGCATTTCTGATAAAAATGTAATTTTTATAGTCATTTTATCTCAGTTTGGAAATTTTAGCACTTTGTAGATAGATGAAGAAATAGGATGCATCAGAATAGCTAGAAAAAATAGCTATACTTTATTACTATCAGAAATAAAACGGTTTTCCTTTTTCTCCTTTTAACAGATTTCATGTGCTCACAACTACCACAATTCAAAAAACGGCGTCTGGTGTATGAAAAAGTCCCTGGTAGAGCTGATGGACAAACTCGTCTGAGGTTTTTTTGAAGGAAAGGATAGTATTCTGTGCCACATTCTTTTGTTTTTGATGAAAATCTAGTAACAAAATGACTTAGATTTGCTCATTCATTAAATAAAATACATTTGTTACATGTTCTTGGTTTTTCCATATTAAATTTTCAAAATATATATTCTGCCCTATTGTTTGCATCTTTGTATGTTAAATATTTTAATTGGCATAATTATCATAAGATCCAATTATCTTCTAGATTCACCTGAACACTGCAAGCCTTTTTTTTTTTTAGAGCAGTAGGTACAATATATACATCTAGAGCAACAGCAGTATATACAGTATTGTATCTATATATAAAAGGGTTATTTAGTTGTCTTCTGAAGGGCTCACTGCTTCCCACCTTTCCTCCAGCAAGCCATTTTTTCTTTTTTAAAAGATTTTATTTATTTATTTGACAAAGAGAGATCACAAGTAGGCAGAGAGAGAGGGGAAGCAGGCTCCCTGCTGAGCAGAGAGCCCGATTCGGGGCTTGATCCCAGGACCCTGAGATCATGACCTGAGCTGAAGGCAGAGGCTTAACCCACTGAGCCACCCAGGCACCCCTCCAGCAAGCTTTTTAAAATGAGCCTCCATTTTAGGCTGACCTTTTAAGTCAAGAAGTGAAGATCACCAGAGTCAACCCTACATTACCAAGAAAGTTAAAATCTAGGCAAAGTTGAAGTTAGAGAACTTCCCATTTTTTTTTAAAGATTTATTTGAGAGAGAAGAAGAGGGAAAGTGCACAAAGGGAGAAGAAGAGGGAGAAGCCAACTCCCCACTGAGCAGAGAGCCCAGTGAGGGACTTAATCCCAGGACCTTGAGATCCTGACCTCAGCCAAAGACAGACCCTTAATTTACTGAGCCACCCAGGCATCAGAGAACTTCCCATTTAAAGTGTTGCCTTCAGGGATGCCTGCCTCACTCAGAGGACTGGGCAACTCCTGATTCCAGGGTCATTAGTTTGAGCCTCACACTGGGTGTAGAGATTACTTAAATAAATACTTTAAAAAAATAAAGTGTTGCCTTCATAAATAAAAATTTAAAACAAATCACTAAGAAAATATTTGCAACCTACATAATAAAAAAGATTTACATTCCTAATATACAAAGAATCCTACAAATTGGTAGGAAAAAGACAACTTAATAGAACAGTGCACAAAATACATGGGTAGATAGAAAAAAAAGATAGAAAAAATATATGGATAAATATTACACTGATGAAACAAAAGTAGCCAAAAAACATTTGAAATTATATGTAGCTTTATTCATCAGGCAAATGCAAAAGAAAACAGATCACCTATCAGATTGGCAAAATCTTTGAAAATTAATAATATTCAGTGTCAGCATGTTGGAGAAAGAACACATTCCTATCCTGTTGGTATAACATTTTTGGAGGATAGTGTGTATATTTTTTAATGGATGATTATAGGTTTCTTATTACTCTGGTATTTATATTTCATTGAGTACATTTTTTTAAAGATGTATTAATTTTATTTTCAAATGTCAGGATTTCTAAAAAAGTTATATTCTTTGCAACTATTCGGTTATTAACAAAACTTTTATATGTCATCTCTAAAATGGAGGTAATGGGTTTTTGACATTATTATAGGTAGTACACCAGCAAAAATGTTTGAAGACCACAAGCATACTCTATTTCCTAGCTTCTGAAATTATCACCCTATTGCTACCAAAATTGACCTCTACCTTCTCAGATCCAAGAGACACGCAGACATCACCTTACTTGACCTCTCTTCAGCGTTTGCTGTTAATCATGTCCTCCTTTTTGAAACAGACTTAACACCACCTCTTACTTTCTTCCTTCTCTCCTCTTGCTATTACTTTTCTTTATAGGACGTTTGATTTTGCTTAGGTATGTAGGGGGTAAAGACTTCAAAGAGAAACTTTCTGGAAATCTAATTGGAATTGCTATTCTACTTAAAGTTTTGGCAGGATAGCTTCTAAACTAATGTAAGGCTAAGGCTTCTCAGCTCACCTTTATACTGCCTTTAATCGGCTTCCAGAGGAGAGTAGTTTCTTCATAGGCCATCAAATGCAGCAAGCCTTGAGGCTAGGCAATCAACACTCATGTCCTTGCTTCCTCACCAAATGGAGTCTAAGTATTTGAGTCCTCCTGTGGGCATTTCTCAATGGTGCTTGCTGTTTAAGGACAGATTCTGCCTGGGCATGGAACAGCCTCTGTCAGAGGTATTGGGAAGCAAGTCTTGTATTAGGAGTCTGGTGACTCCTAAAGTGAGCTCTGCTTTAGCAGAGCACTCCTGGGAGCCACTGTCACATGACAGGTTGGGCTGATCCATAGAAGCCTGAAGGGTCTGGTTGGGCCCTTGCTGGGGGACCCAAAGTGTCAGTCTGGTCTCCCAATATCATCTTCCAAACAACCCATCACAAAGAATTGTTTGGAACAGCCCCAACTTCTCAGGCTGGCTCTTGGCATGGAACTTTGATTTTTTTTTTTCCTCTGAGAGCATTTCCCTGTGAGGTTTTTCATGTTCCAAAAAGTTACTTACCTTTCGATCCATTGCTAGTGATAGGGCTACTCACCTTTGAGAGGTTTTGGGAGATCTTACTCCGAGGTCCTAGGTCCAGCCCTAAGTTTGAGGCCTCACGAGAACATCAGCTGCCCCCTCCAACTGTGGATGGACATAGATACTCCTTCCTTTGCCACTGAGATTCAGGGCCCAAATGGGAATCAACACCAGGGCATTGACCCCTTGCCTCTCACAGTAAATAGGTTGGTTTTTCTCCCCCACATAGTAAGCTGACCCTCAAACAAGAGATCAAATAATTTTAATAAACAGAGCAACCTGGGTTAGAGGGGTGGGGAATGCCAAGAGCAATCCCAAATGAGGACTAAAAAAGTACCCATTTTTCTGTCTTTTGCCTTTATATTCAGTTTATGATTTTATCATACAACACGTTTTAACTTAATACTTATTTAAATTATTTATTTTAATTAAATTTTAGGAAGGTATCCACATCTTTTCTTTTTGATTTCCTGGTTTCCTGCCTTGCTTAGGAAGACCTTTTTAAACTTTTTACTTTAGTTATACAACTATTCCCTTAATTTTTCTTCCAATACATTTGTATTCTTTCTTTAACTGATGTGCATTTGTTTATTACATAATACAAGTCCAATTTTATTTCCTTCCAAGTGGACAACCAGTAATGCCAGCACTATTTATTAGTAAACCATACTTTCCTACCAAATAGAAAAGTCAAGTCTATTTCTGAACTGTTATGATCCAATCATTTATTTGCCTATTCCTATATCACAATAATTTTTTTTAAATATTTTTAAGGATTTTTTTATTTGACAGAGCAAGAGAGATCACAAGTAGGCAGAGTAGCAGGCGCCGGGGGGTTGGGATGAGGAGCAGGCTCCCTGCTGAGCAGAGAGCCTGATCTGGGGATCGATCCCAGGACCCTGAAATCATGACCTAAGCCAATGGCAGAGGTTAACCCACTGAGCCACCCACATGCCGTTCTTTGTAATTTTTTTTTTTTAAATCATAGTTTTAGGGGCGCCAGGGTAGCTGTCGGTGAAGCATCTGCCTTTGGCTCAGGTCATGATCCCAGGGTCCTGGGATTGAGCCCTGCATCATGCTTCCCACTCAGCAGGGAGCCTGCTGTTCCCCTGCTTGTGCTCTCTCTGTGTCAAGTAAATACATAAAATCTAAAATAAATAAATAAATAAAGGGGCACCTAGATGGCTCAGTCAGTTAAGTGTCTGCTTTCAGCTCAGGTCACGATCCTGAGTCCTAGGATCAAGTCCGCCATTGGGCTCCCTGCTCCCTACCCCCTGTTCATGCTTTCTCTCTCAAATAAATAATTAAAATCTTAAAAATAAATAAATAAATAAATAAATAAATAAAGGGGCACCTGGGTGGCTCAGTCAGTTGAGCATCATCCCAGGGTCTTTGGCTCAGGTTATTATCCCAGGGTCCTGTAATGTAATGAAATACATGGATAGATTTCCTTTTATCAAAATAATTTTGTCAGGTTGTATCTTCTCTTGATACACTAGTGAATTTGATTTGCTTATATTTAGAACACATATTTATACTCATAAATGAGAAATCTATAGCTTCTTGTATTATCTTACCAAGTTTTTGCCAGAGGAGAAATAGGAATCAAGAAAAGATTTTTTTCTTTTTTACATACAAAAGTCTGTACATAATAATGTATACAACTTAAGGACTTTGGAGGTAAGTATATACCTCTGAAACCATCATCACAATCTACACCATAAACTTATCCATCATGTCCAAAAGTTTCTTCTCGCACCCTCTTATTACTTTTTATAGCAACTACCTAATATAAGATCAACCCTCTTACTAAATTTTTCGGTATATAATACAATATGCTACCCATGGCACTACGCTGTAGAGTAGATCTCTTGGACTTACTTACCTTTTATAAATGAAAATGAGTTTTTTAATGGAGATTTAAAAAAATGCTTATTGTTGTTAAGATGGAGACTGGAACATGTTTAAATGTTGACAGAAAGGATCCAATAAAGTAGTTGAAGATAAAGGAGAAAGGATAATTAATAGTGTAATTTCAAAGAAGGTGAAACAGATCCAGAGAACAAATAGCAGGGTTAGAAACGGGACACCTGAATTTTGATTGAACGGAGGGGGAGATTCAGATAACTTAGATTTGGAAGTTTAGTGGCCAGAGATTAAGGGAGTTTCCATATGATGGCTTCTATTTTCTCTACTTGGTAACACTAATTATGCTAAAAGATATTTTCATTTATTTATGGATTTATACATAACTATTTCAAAGTGCAATGTTGCCAGAAATTGAGATGTTTCTGCTCATTTTTTATACATATATATATAATTTTTTTTTACAAAGTTCTCCAAGTACTTATAAGCAAAAATCTCACTTCCCACTTGTAGCACTCAATTTCACAAGGAAACAAAAATCCATGACACCTTAAAACAAAATCTGACACAAAATGTTGCTATCATAGAAAATGATGAATTAAGCAGAAATTTTATTTCCAAGCTCATCAAAGATTTTTACAAACACAAAGTATCCTTTTAAAAGTGTCCCAAATTAAATCAAAGGCACGTCATCAAAATAAAACACTTGTGACATTAAGAATTTATGTAGGTTGTAGTATTTTCACATTATTTTGTTTTTACTCATTTGTAATGTTCTAAAGAACACTTTTTAAAGACATGAAATAATGTAGTTTTTTTTGTTTTAAGTACAACCACAACTATAAAGTAGAGGAACTTAAGAAAACAAAGACCAAATCTGCTTCATACACTGGATGGGGCAATCTAATCCAAAACACAACATGAATCTTTCCAAACGAGTTTGCTAAGAAACAGCTCCTATGTTTAGTGTTACAAATGAAAGAATCTTCTCATTTAGAAAAATCAAGACAGCATTTGATTAACAAAGCCTACTCTTCCCCCAGTTTTATACTTGCTTGTCTTCATTTAGAAACTGTAAATTCAGGGGAAAAGAACAAGTTTTGTTATGGTATAAAAATCTTAGGAACAACAAATTACAAATATTCAATTTTTAAACAAACAAAAATGTTTGCCTTCCCAAAGTGTAAACATCCAGTAAATAAAACAAACAATATTCCAGGAATAAAAACACCAGTAATTTGCTTATGAAAGAGGTGTATTTGGTGGTAACATTTTTGTTTGTCTTAAATATAAAAGCACTTTACCAAGAGTCTGGCCATTATTATCTAAAGTCTTCCCCCTCACCCAGTTTCCTTATCTGAGTAGAAACTCATCAATTTCTATAAAATTTTGGCTATAGGACCAGGCCAAGGAAAGGTTTGAAATATCTAAGTCATTTGGCTGCAGAAAAGTGTTTTCTTGAGACTTGGAGGCAGTTAGTTATTCATCACTTTGCGCTTAAAAGCATTCCTCAGTGAACTTCTTCCTTACTGAAAAGAGAATGAGGTAGGTTTTCACGTTAGTAAGATTTATACATATAATTAACTACTCATCAATTCAGGTCACTTTAGTGTTCTCAAAGTAGAAAGTAACAATATAAAAAATATCTAAGCTACATTATTGAATGAATAACACCCATTAAGCTGCTTTGTAAAAAGGAAAATGCTATGCCAGCACAAGACTATTACTTTAATACCATAAATGTAGACATTTTCCATTAAAAGGTATAATAGTACCTGACAGCATGATTACTTCTTTCTGTTAATATGAGTAATTCCCTTCTGCAAATATATGAAAAAGGACCTAAGATGTTTACTAAGTCTTATGAAAATCCCTCAAGAACACATAATTTGAACTATATTGGCCCCAAAAGACTACAGTAATCTATGCCCTGACCTCTTCCCAAAAAAGTGGGGGGGGGGAGTGAAAATGTGAATGAAGGAAACGCAACACGTTAGGACCCATGAAATTCCCAATATGTCACCAAACAGGTGTTTTCTTTTTCGTTTTTTTTTTTTTTTTTAAGATTTTATTTATTTATTTGACAGACAGAGATCACAAGTAGGCAGAGAGGCAGGCAGAGAGAGAGGAGGAAGCAGGCTCCCTGCTGAGCAGAGAGCCCGATGTGGGGCTCAATCCCAGGACCCCGGGATCATGACCTGAGCTGAAGGCAGAGGCTTAACCCACTGAGCCACCCAGGCGCCCCAAACAGGTGTTTTCATTTCACTAATCAATTTGTAAAGCTCTTTTTTTTTTTTTTTAAGATTTTGTTTATTTGACAGAGAGAGATCACAAGTAGGCAGAGAGGCAGGCAGAGAGAGAGGGGGAAGCAGGCCCCCTGCTGAGCAGAGAGCTCGATGCGGTCGATCCCAGGACCCTGGAATCATGACCGGAGTTGAAGGCAGAGGCTTTAACCCACTGATCCACCCAGGTGCCCCTGTAAAGCTCTTTTAACTCTACCCACGCTTTTCCCCAGTAACTACATTTCTGGGGCGCCTGGGTGGCTCAGTGGGTTAAGCCTCTGCCTTCAGCTCCGGTCATGATCCCGGGGTCCTGGGATCGAGCCCCGCATCGGGTGCTCTGCTCAGCAGGGACCTGCTTCCCTTCCTCTCTCTCTGCCTTCCTCTCTGCCTACTTGTGATCTCTCTCTGTCAAATAAATAAATAAAAATCTTAAAAAAAACAACAACAAAACATATATTCTGGGGGCACCTGAGTGGCTCAGTGGGTTAAGCCGCTGCCTTCAGCTCAGGTCATGATCTCAGGGTCCTGGGATCGAGCCCCGCATCAGGCTCTCTGCTGGATGGGGAGCCTGCTTCCCTCTCTCTCTCTCTGTCTGCCTCTCTGCCTACTTGTGATCTCTGTCTGTCAAATAAATAAATAAAAAATCTTAAAAACAAAGCAAAAAAAAACCATATATTCTGAAAGCCTCCAGGGAAGAAATCATAGAATGTGGTAGGAACAAGTCTCCTCTGGGGAGTCCTTGGTCCAGAGAGCAGCAAGTCTACTGATAGCACCAAACAGCAAATCACAACACTGGAATGGTGTTAGGACAGAGATGGTGGGATTAAGGTCATGAAATTACTATCAGCCAACTCAGTTAAAGACCTCAAGTACATAAGGATATTAACTTCTCATGAGTTAGTGCCCAAGAGGATTGAGACTCACTTAATGAGATGTATTCCACAGACATGCTGACTAGAGTCACCCCTCAGGTGCATTTTACTGTTTCTTATTTTAATTTCCCCCAAATAGTGGATATTCAAAGCTCAGTTGCCCGATTCCTTGGGAAGCCCTGTGATAATGCCATGGCCCAAAGACAGCACAGTGTGTCATTACTCACCGGTCTTTAGAATAAAGCACAGGATCTGGGCTCCCGGAAGGGGTTGCTTCCAGCTGGAACACCTATCAGCAGGGCATCCTTGCAAGCATTCTGCATGCAGTACTGCTGCAGCTCTGCAGCTGCCTGCGAGACCTGAAACAAAGGGACACCAGCTTGACCTGCTGCTCACAGCCGAGCCATCTGATACTCTGAAAAATGATCCTACAGCCTGACAAAGGTCCCACATCTTGTGATCTCCAAAAGTCTTTTTTTTTTTGCTGAAAGTTTATGTTACAGTTTCCATGATTTAGGGTATTTTTTAATTCTGTTGCTTCTTCAATAAAAGAAAAATAAAGCTGGTATCTTTGATCCATTTAGAATCCTAGTTGTGAGACTGACCTGGTAAAGAAATAGCTCATTCTAGTACTTCCTTTACAAATTTTCACTTATAAAGCATGTGCTAATATAGTCAGGTTTGCCATGTGAGCAGACTGGGTTTTTTTTTTTTTTTTAAGATTTTATTTATTAATTTATTTGACAGAGAGAGAGAGATCACAAGCAGGCAGAGAGGTGGGCAGAGAGAGAGGGGGAAGCAGTCTCCCCGCTGAGCAGAGAGCCCGACTCGGGACTCGATCCCAGGGTCCTGAGATCATGACCTGAGCCGAAGGCAGCGGCTTAACCCGCTGAGCCACCCAGGCGCCCGAGCAGACTGTTTTAATGCTTACAAGGCTGAAGCCTTATCCAGTCTGCCCAAAACAAAGTGACAAGTTTTCTTCAAGCTTTTGAGGCAGGATAGCTTATTGGGTAAAAGTGCAGCCTCTGGAACCAAAATGCCTGGACTCAAATTCACCTCCATCATTACCTGTATGATCTTGGGCAAGTTAATTTCTCAGTTTTTGTTTCCTTATCTGTGAAATGTATTTTGTAACAGTATGTGAGTCAGTGAGTTGATGAGACAATTAAATGAGCTAAATGCATGTAAAACACTCGGAATAGTGTTGACACACAGTCAGCAGTACATTTGTGGCAGACTACAGAAACAGTCACAGTATTTTACAGCTCCTCTCACCAACAAGAGTCTTTCCCTAACACCCCTTGAATCTGGGTTCACCTTGTGACCTGGTTTGACCAGGAAAATGTGGTAGAAATAATGGACACCTTCTAGGTCGTAGGTCTGAAGAGCCTTTGCAGCTACCTCTCTTGCTGTGGTTGGAACTGTAAGACCATCTAATGAGCCCAGGCTAGCCTACTGGAGATCTTGTGGAGAATAATCAGTGAGCCAGCTCCTGCCACCTGCCTCCCAACTTCCAGACATGTAAGTGAGGCCATCCTCGATCATCCAGCTACCAACCAACCCTCCAACTGACTGCAGATGCATGGAAGAGTCCAGCAAAGATCAGCAGAACTACACAGCTGAGCCCAGCTCAAAATGTTGACCTAAGAACTGCGAATTAATAAATGTTGCTTTAAGTGACTAAGTTTTGGAGTTTATTAGGTAGCACTGATAAATATTATTCTGCCTTTCTTCTTATCCTCCATTTGATGCAGATTTGTACATCGAGGTTTTCCTCACATTCCATTTTATGTGCACTGAGAAGGTGTTTTGTATAAAATCTCACTCCTATCATAAAAAAAAATTGGTTCCAACTGCTGTTCAAGTATCACTACTAGTTTGTGTTAATTTTCTAAGTTTCTAAATACCTGGAAAATCAACTCCTTATGTTATAGTTACCAACTAGTTCCTAGAATGCCTTACGAATTTTGGTTTCATTAATGTAATAACAGTTTTTATTATTATAAATATAAAAACATAAAATAATATTACCAAACTAATGGTTAAGCTTCCTTTTCCCTCAAAAGTTCTGACATGTTCATGTTGATTATTATTGGAATTAATGGTTATATATAGCAGCTATTAATTCACAAGGAATTTAGAACCAATTATGCTCATGCTTACTATTGCTCCATTAGAGGGAACAGCTGAACTCACACATGATGGGTAGAAGGGAGACTAACCTCCAGGACCCCTGGAGAAACTGGACTAACTGGACTCTACCTAAAGAACATGGACAAAAAGTTAAGCTGAGTGGATATGCAGAGAAAATAAGAGAAGAATAAAAGTGGCCAGCATTTCTCTAGCACTTTTACAGGAAAAAGACTTTGGGGGTGGGGTTGGGGTGGAGTACAAACTCAAACAATTAGAAGCTGTTATTTGCCATGGGAGGTAGGATACCCAAATTATATGGCTTTCCTTGGATTGAGTCCATGCTCATCCAGCAACTTCTCAGAGATTTCTCCAAAACAGAGAAGGGGCCCTTGGAAGAATATTAAGCATTCCAATCACTGGTAAGAGATGCTCTCCATTATATGCTAGAAAACTGGTGTTCTGGTTTATTTACTAGTTAGCAAGTCTGCTAATGGAAGGCATCTGTGGATGTGGTGAGAGCATCCATTCATTACTGAGCCCTGCAATAAGGCAAACTAGATCCTGGAATGTTGTGACTCCCGAGGGTGCTGCCTTAGAGAAGCCCACCAAACACCTGAAACCATACTACATATGAGAACACCCCACAAATAAAGTTATTATCTGTGTGACTTTGAGCAATTCACTTGAATTCTCACTTTGAGCAATTCACTTGAATAATTTAAAAATTATTTTTTAAATGTAGAAAATACCTTGCCTAGCTACTCCACAGGATAGGCAGGCAACTGGCTCCCAGCTCTCCTTTCCCTCTCAGGTGCCAACATCATCCTGACCATTTTCAACAACCCTAGTTTCAGTTCCCTGACCTCCTTTCCTCAGATGGCCTTCTCCTCAGTGCCAACAGTTACACCCAACACCTATAACTGCTCCACATCTGAAATTTTACACTTTAACTTCCTACTTTCTGATTACAATCTCTCCTACCCATCCAGAATGCTACTTCCTTCTCACTACATCCTTTCTTTGACCTCAGGAGAATGCCTCCTCCCCCTTTGCCAAGCCCATCACCAGGAGGCTGGCTCAGTTCCTTCTCTATCCAGTCTGCGTTCAGCCTCCTTCTGGCCAGCCCCTCAAGCTCCTTGCCCTTTGGCCCCACTTCCATCTTTGTGTTATACCTCCTCTGCTAACCCACTACTTGGATCAACTACCATTCACCTTGGACACTCAGATTCCTGGGTGACTAAGTGCTAGTGGAGGAAAAACAAACAAACAACAAACCCCACAAGTAGGGCAATCAGTCTCCAATCTCAAAGCAGCTCGGTCTTCAGAGTCACAAGGTGCCTATGATTGTGCCTGGTAGGGGCTCCTCTCCCATCCCCAACAACCTTCTCCTCCATCCTCACTCTTGTGACTGCATTAGCTTCCTCCCCTCAGCCCTAGAAAAAACTTGGCCTTCTACTTCACAAAGAAAAATGTCATCATACAAGTCCTTAAGTCCACACATCTAGAAACATCTATCTTCACACATGTCCTGATCTCCTTTCTTCCTATCTCAGAAGTTGCCCTCCAATCCCATGTCCCCACAGGCAGACTGCCTGTCTTCTCTACCTCCAATTCTCCTTCTCTATTTGGTCCCCCTCTATCTAAAAATAGTTTGTTCCTTTCCCTCAACCTCGAAATAAAGCTTTTCATTTCCTAAATTAAAAGAAATAAGGGTGCCTGGGTGGCTTAATTGGTTAAGCGACTGCCTTCGGCTCAGGTCATGATCCTGGAGTCCCGGGATCGAGTCCCACATCCGGCTCTCCGCTCAGCAGGGAGTTCTGCTTCTCCCTCTGACATTCCCCCTCTCATGCGCTCTCTCAAATAAATAAATAAAATCTTAAAAAAAAAAAAAGAAATAATAAAGTTGTTTCCTCTTTATTTTTTTTTAATTTTTTATTTTTTCAGCATAACAGTATTCATTATTTTTGCACCACACCCAGTGCTCCATGCAATCCGTGCCCTCTACCATACCCACCACCTGGTGCCCCCAACCTCCCACCCCCCACCCCTTCAAAATTCTCAGATCGTTTTTCAGAGTCCATAGTCTCTCATGGTTCACCTCCCCTTCCAATTTCCCTCAACTCCCTTCTCCTCTCCATCTCCCCTTGTCCTCCATGCTATTTGTTATGCTCCACAAATAAGTGAAACCATATGATAATTGACTCTCTCTGCTTGACTTATTTCACTCAGCATCATCTCTTCCAGTCCCGTCCATGTTGCTACAAAACTTGGGTATTCATCCTTTCTTTTTTCTTTCTTTTTTTTTTTTTTACAGCTTTATAAACATATATTTTTATCCCCAGGGGTACAGGTCTGCGAATCGCCAGGTTTACACACTTCACAGCATACTACTACTACTACTACTACTACTACACTACTCACCATAGTACATACCCTCCCCAATATCCATAACCCCACCCCCCTCTCCCAACCCCCTCCCAAGTTGTTTCCTCTTTAAAACCAGATTTCTTTTTTAAAAAGGCCTGCCTACCCTTTTACAATCCAGATTCTTCTACCACTACCTCTGTTACTAAAACCTCTTCTGCATGCCATAACTCTCTTGATCTTGTTTTATAACCTTCACGTATGGTCTAAAGTTATTTTACTTATGTGTTTATTGATGATCTCTGCCACTATGATCACCACATTCTCAGTACCTAGAATAGCGCCAACTACAGAGAGAAGGCACTATGGAAGTACACGGAATATCACAGCAGTGTTCATTCATACACACGAACATATATTCTACAAATAATGCTACCCTAATTGCTCAACACAATATACAACAGATGCTTTTGAATCAACTGACTAAACATTAGACATAATAACGAAGCCTCAAATTTTTGAAAGCCCCTCCTTCCTTGCTTTCTCTTGGTTCTCCTCTCCTCTCAGCCATCTTTGGGCTGGTCCAGGGGTCCACCCTCTGGTCTTTTCGTTGACACACATTTTTTACTCCCATACATTCCTAGGACTCCTTTCAGCCTTGTCCTCTGAGCCTCCAGCCCAACCTGCGTATCTCGGCGAAGTCCACACGTCCAACACCGAAGTGCTCATTCCGCGAAGCCGCTCTCCCGCTTCTCTGCGGGGATTAAGGGCAGAGCCCGACGCCCGGTCACCACGCCAGAAACCTGAGCCCCGTCTTCGTCCGCGCTCTCGCGCTCGTCCCATCAATCCTTCAGTAAGACCGGTCCTCGTCTACGCGGCGGGCCCGGACCGCATCCTCCCGCAACAGCCCAGCCAGGCCGGCCGCGCGCCGCCCGCATCCCTGGTCTGCGCGCGTGCGCCCCGCTCCGCCGCCCCCACCCCACCCCCACCCCGAGGCCGGGTCCTCACCGCTGACTGGGAAACTCCCCCAGGGCACTCGGCCCGGGCCCCGCTCCGGAAGACTCGCCGGTCTTCGCGGACCCAGCAGGCCCGGCCTCCTATCACCGGCCGCATCCCCGCCGAGGCCGGGAAACTGGCCAGGACCCGGCTGCCGTCCTCACGGCCGCCCACCACGACCCAGCCGCGGCGAGGAGCAGCCGGCCTCTCCCCTCACGCCTCCCCGGCGGGGGCGCGCCGTCACCGCGCCGCGAGGAAAGGGCGCCGCCGCCCGTCTCACCTTGATCCTCTCCACGCCGGCCTCCAGCTTTAGCTGCTCCACCAGGCGCTGCAGGGCGTTCACACTGGCCCCGGAAGACATGGCGGCGGCGCTGGGCTCCGAAGGCGGGGGAACCGGGCCGCGGGAGCCGCGAGGCCCCGTGCGCGAGCGCCGCCCCGGGGCGGGAAAGCCGCTGCGCCCGCCCCGCCGCGCTGCCCCGCCTCTCCCGCTGGCCGTCTCCAGAGCGACAGAAGCCGCAGGTAAGCGACCATGTGGGTTCCCGAGTCGCCTGGCACTTAACTCTCTCTGCTCTCTAAACGTGGATAGCAGCCGCACCTGCGTCTGGACGCGGAGCCGCGCGGCAGACCCATCTCCTCAGCGCGGTGGCGCTTCTGGAGGAGCGGGCGCGACCTGCGGGGGTGGGGGGCTCTGGGGCTCGGGAAGGTGGAGACGCACTCCTGAGAAATCGGAACTGGGACTCGGGGTGGCTGGAGCCCACGTGGCAAAGGAGCTGAAGTAAGCTCTTGGGGGCTTCCGGGCCTTGCCGTAATGGGGATGGGGGGAGAGGGAGGACGGTTGGTAGAGGAGCCCCATGAGACGGTAACCAGGGTGTGAGTCACCTGTTCCCGTGTCGTGGGAGTCCCGTCAGTTGAGTCGGTAGGTCAGTAAGGTAAGCAGGGCTCAAATCCCAGGCCTTGACATCTCTGCGGAACCTGTAGAAGAAAACGAAATCCAGCCTCCCACCCCTCCCCGTCCCATCTCACCATTTAACTATAATGTTGTTTCTGTTGTGCTGCATTTTTTAAAAAACGTTTTATTTATTTTATCGGAGAAAGAAAGAGAGCAGGGGAAGGGGGAGAGGGAGAGAATCTCAAGCAGACTCCCCCAAGACGGGGGCTGGATCCCAGGATCCTGAGATCATGACCTGAGCCGAAGGCAGACTCTTAACCGACTGAGCCACCTCTTTTTCTTTTTTTTTTTAACTGTGTACATTAGTTTGTTTTACAAAACAGGCATCGTTGCTATATGTAAAATGTATTTTTGTGTTAATTTTTTTCACTTAATGTATCGTGAATATCTCCTTTGTTATTGTACACCATTGTACAACAGTAGATCTTTAAGCAACACAGGTTTGAACTGTGTGGGTCAACTTACACTTGTTGGGTTGTTTTTTTTTTTGGTTTTTTTTTTTCAGTACAGTACTCAAAATATTTTCTCTTATGGTTTTCTTTTTTTTTTTTTTTAAGATTTATTTATTTACTTATTTATGAGAGAGGGAGAGAGAGTGGAGGGACAGAAGGAGAGTGAGAAGGAGAATAGCCTATTCCCCACGGAGGATGGAGCCCAACTTGGGGCTGGATATCAGCACCCTGAGATCTTGATGAGAGCCAAAACCAAGAATCAACTGACCCACCCAGGCATCTCTCTTCCTTATGATTTTTTTTTAAGATTTTATTTATTTATTTGACAGAGACCACAAGAGAGGGAATAGAAGCAGGGGGAGTGGGAGAGGGAGAAGCAGGCTTCCTACTGAGCAAGGAGCCGAACCTGGGGCTCCATCACAGGACCCTGGGATCATGACCTGAGTGAGGGCAGTGGCTTAATGACTGAGCCACCCAGGCACCCCTCTAACTTATGATTTGCTTAATATTTTCTTTTCTCTAGCTTTACTAGAATAGTACAATAAAAATTACATACAGCGTACAAAATGTGTTAATCTGCTGTTCATGTTACTGATAAGGCTTCCAGTGAACAGTAGGCTGTTAGTAATTAAGTTTTGGGGGAGTCAAAATTTATATGTGGATTTTTGACTGCATAGGGTCAATGCCCCTATGTTCAACAATATCCCCTATTGTTCAAGGGTCACCTGTTATGTCAGAACTCATTTAAATTGAGTAATGCAAAAAGGTAATATATTAGCTTACATAACTGAAAAGCCAAGGACTTAAAATGGATTTAATTACCCAAAAAGTAGGTCGGGGGATCTCTATCTTTTGACTCTGCTTTTTCTGGGTATTGGCCTCATTTTCTTCAGTGGTAAATAGACTCTAAGAGGTTCGTCCCATGCTTTCATTGTCCCAACCCAGCGAACTCAGGAGCAAGAGCTCCTCTTTTCTTTCTCACTGTTCCAACAAAAACCCCCATACTGGATCTTACCAACATTATCCAGTCATGTGCCCACCCTGAACCAATCATTATTTGAAAGCAAGGGTTATGTAGAGTTGGAAAGCCCAGATTAGGTGTGGCTGGCCAGGAGGAGGATGAGAGATACACCACCCAACTTCCCCATTTAGGACTGAAGCACTCATTCCCCCAGCTGCTGGGAGTAGCTGCAGCTGATGCCTCAGCTAGTCACTCTCTGGGAACTGCCCTTCGCTGAGAGCCATCCCTCCCAGCATCAGCACTCATGATGAGAGTGACCTGAACCCAGCCCCCTTGCCTCAAGTTGGAACAACACTGAAAGAAGATCCCAGCTCCACAGCTCCTTACTGCCATCAGCTGAGGCCGTTACGGCAACTACTTCACAGGTCAGCTCCTCCCTCTGTCCAATCCCCACTCCCTAGCCTCTCCCACAGGTGTCGATTTTGACACTCTCCCCAGTAAACTTACTGCAGGAACATCTCTTGGAGTCTGTTTTTCTGAGAACCCCAAGCTAAGACAGCCAAACTACATGGACTGAGGTGGGGAAGGGAAGAGTCGTTCCCCAAAAGAAAACCAGGATGCTGATGCCAGAAGAGGGTCGGGAGCAGTCAGAAAAGATATACCCTACATCTATTACTTTTAATGACTGCATGATATTCCATTGTAAAACTGAATCTTAATTTACTACTGCCCTATTACTTAACACTATGATGACCTCCTTCAACATATAGCTTTGTGCATGTTTGGTTTTGGGGGTGGGGGCTTGGATGCATTCCTAAAAATAGAATTGATGGACTAAAAATATAAAGTTTCTTCCACTTTTCCCAACTTGATCCTCCAGAAGGTGATAGCAGCCAATTGCTATTCCCACCAGAAGACTGCTTATTTCTCTGCACCTTTACAATTCTATGTTATGGTTTTTAATCTTTACGATATTTCACCTAATAGGTGAAATATGGCATCTCACATCTTTTAAGTATCTTAAGTGTTGAAACTGAGTATTTTATTTTGTGAGCTACGTGTTCAGTCTTTGCGGTGTTAAAGTTTTTCTTATGACGAGCAGATTTGCAAATGTTAACGCCCTCTCTAGTGACAAGTTTCCTTACCACAAAGAACTTGAATTACATTCTAGTCAAAAGATGAAACTCCATATTGGAAACACTACTAGATTGATAAGTAAGACATAGTAGAACGGTCATGTGTCAAAAAGGTGTTGCAAAGAACTCAGAGCAAAAATACAGACTGGAGGTTAGGGAAAGCTCCTCATAAATGGCAGGACTGAGACTTTGAAAATATGAGTCCCGCATAAGGGACAGAGGACAGGGGAAAGCATTCCAATGAAGGGAGCGCAGGCCATGTGTACACGGAATGAATGAATGAATGAATGAATGAGTTAAAGAATGGAGAAGGCTCTAGGGAGCAATAGATACAAAGCTGATAAGACTCAAAGTCACAGAAAATCTCAAAAGAAACAGGAAAATCTGTGGCAAACAGTGGCATAGCCACATGGTAACATATTTTAGGAATATTCATCTGGGATGAGGATAGGAAATGAACTGAAAGTCAGATACAAAATAACTTCAATAATGGTTTTGTCTTTTTGGTGGAGAGAGTGGCTGAAATGAGGCCCTAGGTAGGACTATGAAAGTAGGACAGAGAATAAATTCAAAAGACTAAATCAGGCATATTCCATGGCGGTTATAAAATGCAAAGGAAAGGGGGTAAAAATTCTGAAGCAGAGAGCAGGCTAGAATTGGTGCCTGTGACAGATGTTAGGAAGCAGGCCTGGGTTTGAAGGAAGGAATAAAGAACAAAGATGAGTTTGGTTTAGGAGAAACCAAGTCTTCAGCTATAATGCTATGTGCCTCTAGGCTGTTAGAAATGTTAAGCAGCAAGATGTTGATGTGAGAGACATCTGCACAGCACAACGACTGCTGAAGCAGTGAGATTATCTCCAATTAGAAAAGGCAACTTTGGGCTTTTTCCGCCATCTTGGGGCCTGTAGAGGCCTGCTGGGAACAGGACTCCCCTAAAACGCCGAATAATGTCTGGAAGGCTGTGGTCCAAGGCCATTTTTGCTGGCTATAAGCGGGGTCTCCGCAACCAGAGGGAGCACACAGCTCTTCTTAAAATCGAAGGTGTATATGCTCGAGATGAAACGGAATTCTATCTAGGCAAGAGATGTGCTTACGTGTACAAAGCAAAGAACAACACAGTGACTCCTGGTGGCAAACCAAACAAAACCAGAGTAATCTGGGGAAAAGTAACTCGTGCTCATGGAAACAGCGGCATGGTTCGTGCCAAATTCCAAAGCAACCTTCCTGCTAAAGCCATTGGCCACAGAATCCGTGTGATGCTGTACCCCTCAAGGATTTAAATTTAATGAAAAGTAAATAAAGGTGTAGATTTGTTCTCTTGTATTTTTGTTAAAAAAAAAAAAAAAGAAAAGGCAACTTTGGGACTGCCCACAGTGAGGGGACACATGATGTAATACTTCTGTGTCAGCCATTGGTAGCAGAAAATGTTCAGAGGTGTGTCCCATCTGTCTCTTCATGCTGTACACACCCACCATTTCAGCCCATTTCCATATGATTGATTTTGCTACTCTTGGAGGAGTGGTCTGACTTGGAAAGAAACAACAAGGTTCTAGCATAGATCCTCCCACAATGATCCATGGACAGGCAAGCTTGATGCCACTGACCGATCTGTGTTTTGCTTTATACTTTACCAGAATGTCTTCTCATCCATTATTTTTGCATCATGGAACTTCAGAGTGAAGAGACCTTCATATAATGTAATCCATCCCAATTTTAGAGATGAGGAAACTAAGAGCCAATAAGGAAAGTGATTGATGTAGTATCTCACAAAGTGGGAGTAGGGAAAGAACTTTCATTTTAGCTTCCAAGAGAAGTCACTTCTCATTTGGAATCTATTCCCACAGATGTAGTTATTTCTAGAGCTCTGAAAGTGGGTGAGGCCCAGGGACAAAGAATCCCTTCCTTCTTACCCCAGCTAAAATGCACAGATCACAAATATATTATTTTAAAAATTTGTTACACATTTTTTTTCTTGGTTAAAATAAGAACTTACATACAAATCCACAATGAGTTACCACCTATAAGAATGGCTAAAATTGGGCACCTGGGTGGCTCAGTTGGTTAAGCAACTACCTTCGGCTTGGGTTGTGATCCTGGAGTCCTGGGATCGAGTTCCACATGAGGATTCCTGCTCAGCAGGGAGTCTGCTTCTCCCACTGACCTCTCCCCTTTCATGCTCTCTCTCTCTCTCTCTCAAATAAATAAATAAAATCTTAAAAAAAAAAAAAGAATGGCTAAAATTAACAACTCAGGAAACAGCAAATGTTGGTGAGGATGTGGAAAAAGGGGAACCCTCCTACATTGGTGGTAGGAATGCAAACTAGTGCAGCCACTCTGGAAAAGTGTATGGAGGTATGGAGTTTCCATGACAAGTTAAAAATAGAGCTACCCTACAATCCAGCAATTGCACTACTGGGTATTTATCCAAAGAATATAAACATAGTGATTTTAAGGGGCACATATACCCTAATATTTATAGCAGCATTATCAACAATAGCCAAATTATGGAATAAGCCCAAATGTCTGTCAACTGATGACTAGATAAAGATGTGGTAAATATATCTGCTGGAATATTACTCAGCCATCAAAAAGAATGAAATCTTGCCATTTGCAACAATGTGGATGGAACCAGAGGGTATTATGCTAAGCGAAGTCAGTCAGAAAGACAAATACCATATGATTTCACTCATATGTGGAATTACAGATGAACATAGGGGAAGGGAAGAAAAAAAAAAGAGGGAAGCAAAGCGTAAGAGACTCTTAACTATAAAGAACAAACAGAGGGTTGATAGAGGGAGGTAGGTAAAGGATGGACTAAATGGGTGATGGGGTTAAAGGAGGACACTTGTGATGAGCACTGGGTGTTACATGTAAATGATGCATCACTAAAGTCTACACCTAAAACCAGTTTTACCATATATGTCAACTGGAATTTAAATAAAAACTTGAAATAACAAAATAAGAACTTATTAATTTCCACTGTTTTTAAGAATCTCAGTACTTTTGGGGCACCTGGGTGGTTCAGTGGGTTAAGGCCTCTGCCTTTGGCTCAGGTCATGATCTCAGGGTCCTGGGATCGAGCCCCGCATTGGGCTCTTTGCTCAGCAGGGAGGCTGCTTCCCCTCCTCTCTCTCTGCCTGCCTCTCTGCCTACCTATGATCTGTCTGTCAAGTAAGTAAATAAAAAATCTTCAAAAAAAAAAAAAAAAAGAATCTCAGTACTTTTTAGAAAAGACAATGTCCTTGTAAAGACAAGTTTTGTTTCCCTGTAATGATGTATACAATTCTTCAATCCTCTGACCTGTTTTTTTTTTTCACCTTTTTACTAACCGTGGATTATTTTTCCAGAAAATGGACTTCAAATAAGTCTTCTCCATAAAAATAATGAGAAGTACCTGGGTGGCTCAGCTGGTCAAATAGCCAAATCTTGATTTTGGCTCAGGCCATGATCTCAGAGTCATGAGACTGAGGCCCACCTCGGGTTCTGCACTCAGCGGGGAATCTGCTTGACATTCTCTCTCCCTCTCTCTGCCCCACCCCCACTTACTCACTCTCTTTCTCAGCAAATAAATACATCTTTAAAAAATAATGATACAGGGGCACCTGGGTGGCTCAGTAGGTTAAAGCCTCTGCCTTTAGCTCAGGACATGATCCCAGGACCTGGGATTGAGCCCCGCATCGGGCTCTCTGCTTGGCGGGGAGCCTGCTTCCTCCTCTCTCTGCCTGCCTCTCTGCCTACTTGTGATCTTTGTCAAATAAATAAATAAAATCTTTAAAAAAAATAATGATACATATGATATATAATGGGAAGGTATGTCTTTCTGCCACGTTATGTCAAAATGACATATACCTTCAGTTTTCTAAAATGATTTAAAAGAAACAGGAAAACACATTAACAGCTGTATTTCATGTGACACGCAGTGTAATGTACCATAAAAAAACTATTTCACTTCTAATACCCACTGCATTCGAATAATGTATCAGGAGCTAAAGACTCAATAGCAGTTTTGTGGGTGCAGCTTCTCCAGAGAGATTTTCACAGGCATTTTTGAGACTTTGAGAGGCAGTGAGGAACTTCGGGCTATTTGTCCTTTTGAACAGCTGTTCCAAGCCTGCCTCTTTAGCTCACTGACAATGTCCCTGCAGCAAATATCAGTAGCTGATGTTTGTTGTCCCTAAAAGTTCAGTCTTTTTTTTTTTTTCCCTAAAAGTTCAGTCTTTCTTGAGTTGTCATCTCAGCTGCTTTAACTTCTACATCAAAGACAACAAGGGGCAGGTAGCTGCCTCTAAAATATACAATGCCAGCCCTAAGGGGCATCACTTTTCCACTCTAGCACAGTACCTTGCCCAAGGTAAGGGATTCAAATACCTATTAAAAGAATATAGAGGGGCGCCTGGGTGGCTCAGTGGGTTAAGCCGCTGCCTTCGGCTCGGGTCATGATCTCGGGGTCCTGAGATCGAGTCCCGAATCGGGCTCTCTGCTCGGCAGGAAGCCTGCTTCCTCCTCTCTCTCTCTCTCTCTCTGCCTGCCTCTCTACTTGTGATCTCTCTCTGTCAAATAAATAAATAAAAATAAAATCTTTTAAAAAAAAAGAATATAGAAACAAGGTGTTTGTAGTCATCACTAAACACACTCGTATTAACATGGATTTTAATAAATGAAAATGACTCTTCCCTGTTTCCTCTAAAAGCAAGAAAACCCATTTATTGAGCATTTAATAACATATGCCAGTACTTTACCCCTGTCTTGTTTAATTCTCACCAGAATCCTATGAAATAATTAGTAACCCTACTATTAAAAATGGGAAAATGAGGTTCACACGTTAACCTGCCCAAAGTCAAGTTACTTGTCAGAGCCGGAAACCAAATCTTAGTCTATCCGGCTGCAAAGTCTGAGCCCTTCCACTGCATCTGGCTCACTCTTCCTGAGGTTATAAAGGAGAACTGTCAAATGGGAGGAAGTTTCTCCATCCCTAATGATACCCAGAAGGATGGGTCTGTTAAGAAACCCCATTTGTGGGGCACCTGGGTGGCTCGGTGGGTTAAAGCCTCTGCCTTCAGCTCGGGTCATGATCCTGGGGTCCTGGGATCAAGTCCCACATCGGGCTCTCTGCTCAACGGGGAGCCTGCTTCCCCTTCTCTCTCTCTGCCTGCCTCTCTGCCTACTTGTGATCTCTGTCAAAATAAATAAATCTTAAAAAAAAAAAAAAAAAGAAACCCCATTTGTCATTGACCTAAGACCATGTGATCCATTCCATACATAATTGTCAGGGATACTCTGAATACTTTAAATATGAAGAATCTGATTAAAGTTTACAACTAATTAGGTAGCTTTTTAAATACCCATAACATTTCTCAATTGCAGGCAATCTAATCTACTTCAGACCCTAAATCTATATGAATTTTCAGGCTATATTAGAATGTTAAATCCTAATCATCTAAAAAGATCCCCTCATTTCACAAATGAGGAAATCAGAAAGGTAAAATAATTTGTTTAGTGAATTTTACTTAGTTATTAGGTTCTAGATTTGGCCCTAACCCATACTTAAATGTGAAGAGTATTGCATTTTGCAAATAAGATCAATTACACTTCATCCATACACTAGTTCGTCAATACCAATATTTAGCTCTGTCAAATGCACAACTGCAACTCAACAGAGATCTGACTTAATGTCCTTAAGTAGATATATTTATAATGATGTCTAATAAAGCCATTTATCTTTACTTTTCACAAAACTTTTGGTTCGGGCCAGTAGACTGGTTCATAATACTAGCTGAATGTTAGCTTAGTTTAGCAATGGCTGCCATCGAGGCAAAATATCTCCAAGGTTTGGGAGTTAAAAGTTTATTGCCCTGTCCAGAGTTAAAAAACCAACAAACAAAAAAACCTCAAAGAAAATGAACTGTGATTTTTTTTTAAGATTTTATTTATTTATATGACAGAGAGATCACAAGTAAGCAGAGAGGCAGGCAGAGAGTTGGGGGAAAGCAGACTCCCTGCTGAGCAGAGAGCCCGATATGGGGCTCGATCCCAGGACCCTGAGACCATGACCTGAGCCAAAGGCAGAGGCTTAACCCACTGAGCCATCCAGGCGCCCCTGAACTATGATTTTCTAAACATAAACTCAATAGTATTAAAATACTTGTTAATTCTCTAATCTCAACTATTTTTTCATGTAACACCTAAAAATCCTCTGTCAATTACAGTTTTTAACATGATACACATAGGTGTGCAATGAAACAGCAACCTCAGATTTGTAGAACTTAGAGAATTCATTAAATAGTAAGACCACTAAAGGGCACCTGGGTGGCTCAGTCAGTTAAGCACCTACCTTTGGCTCAGGTCATGATCCCAGGGTTCTGGGATCAAGCCCCATATGGGGGAGCCTGCTTCTCCCTCTCCCTCTGCCTACTGCTCCCCCTGCTGTGCTCTGTCAAATAAATAGATAAAATCGAGAAAGAGAGAAAGGAAAAGGAAAGAAAAGAAAAATGGCAAGACCACTGTGGAAAGGGTTAGTAGTGGAATCTCTTATGAAGATACTTGACATGAATATGATCCTGAGTAATTTTAGCACAGACCTTAATTATATGGAGTGATAATAGATAGCAATGAACAGCTACACACTATAAACCCTACATGTCAAACAAAAGGAAATGGTGACAGGATACCCTTAAAAAAGAAGCACAAGAAAAAATATCTAACTAGTGAGGTTGTAGGATCCTCTACTCAGGATTCTTCTCCAGAATGGTTCTAAAATTGAGTAGCTTTTGGTTTTTTGGTGGGGGGGATGGGCAGAGTATGAATAAATATTATTTATAGTACTTGAATGACACTTGCAACTAATGGCTCTTCCTTCACTCTAGGATTTTGAAGCCTATTTCGTTGAGGGAAGAAAAGAGAAGAATCAAAGTCCTCCTGTTAAGGAGAGTCCATTTATCTAAATTACCCTTATTCCCAAAGAACAACCAAACTTTTACCAAGTGAGAAGGCTGCTGGGGGTGATTTCAGAAATGAGGCTTCTATAAAGCCAGGGAAAAATACAACAATCTAGCAGATATGCAAAATAATTTCCAACACACATTGTTTGAATCAGCCAACCTTTATGAATGCTACATACCCAGTCCTTTTATTATTCCTTACTACTAGGTGTAAAAAGAAAACTCAGAATACCAGAAGTTTGAAATTTTAACAGAGGGGCAAATGCCTTAGAAAAATGTAACTATTTCAGAATTTTATAACAGCAAAGGGGTCCTACTGATAATCTAGTTAAAGTTCTTCCCCAAATTTCTATCTATTAAGTTAAATGAGGTCCTCACTCACAGACTAAATGACTCACAAGGTCAAAACTCTTCCCCCCTGCCTCTTTGTATATATCACATATTTGGGCTGAGCTCCTGAAAACACTAGTTTATTTTAGCTAGAAACAGTCTGTGTATCTTATCTACTTTAATCTTTTAAAGCTATATAATACAAAAGCAATTATGTTAATCCTTAATTTAAAATGTCATACCAACAAACTTGTGATATATTGCAACCATTTTATTAATATGAAGCAATGAGATAAATCCTTTAACAGGAGTACTGATTCACTATCATGATTGTGTATCAATACTTCGATGCAATATCATACTTGCTTCAGTCAATTTATGTGTGAATTACTTTCACTTCCACATGTATAAAACATAGATTTCACTGTTTGAAAGAATAGCACACAACCATGCACCTCCTCTTTCTGGTTTAAATGCATGTAAGTACACTCATGTACACTGGATTTTTCATGACTCAAGGACTTAATAATACATGAACAACTTTTCAGTACACTATTTCTGCTCTTTTTCTTTTTTTTTTTTAAACTGAAGGGGTTTGGGAAAGCAATACTGTGGTACAAAAGACCTTTTTAAGGTCTCTCCTGGAAAAAATGTTCGAGAATACAGTTATAGTCCTATAATGACTGTAATCAAGATCATCCTACAAGGACATGAAGGTTGATTCACTCTCCTGGAGAGTTTCTGATCTTACTAAGAATATTATGACGGGGAAAATAGTATAAGCACATTCTGGCAGAAGACTCTCCTAGAGAGATATTTTGAACATATTTCAATCCTAGAATGACTATAATGAGATGACATGACAGTTGAAATCATTTTGCCAAAGAAGTCCGTGTCTAAAGACACAATGTAATTAGAATTTTTTATGTTTTGTGAAAATATTAGAGGCCATGGAAGCAGAAAAATGTAGCACTATAACAAAGAATAAGGAAACACTTGTAAAGAATAAACAACACGTGAAAATTTTAAATGGTATCTAATAAATTTTCATGTCAAATCTTTTAACTAAACATATAAAAATTTTAAATGGCAACAAGTAAATCTTCATGTCAGATCATTTAACAAAATCCACAAATAGATTATAAAAATTGAACAATCATAATAAATGTCTTATGTATAAAGTTTTAAGGGAAAATTTAAATTTCTACATTATTCTGTTTAATCAAATATTTGAGGAATTTTAAGTACTGCTGAGGAGCAGTTGATACATTTCTAAAATAATTCAGTTATGAAAATATCACAATTAAGGTTTGGCATAGTAGCATTCCAGCAATCCTCAATCATCCACAAACGTTAACCGTCCAGGCCCTTCATTCTTCATCCATCTCCTGTATCTCTTCCATCTGGGGTCATTTGCCAATTTTTTCTTTAGTTCTTCCTCTTGTTCTTGTTTATAAACCTGTACATATAAATAACACTAAATGACTTTACTACCCAAAGGGAAACATTTGTCATTATCTTATGGCATATTTACATTTTTCAAATATAACTTTAGGTAAACGTTTCCTATGAATGTACTGGCTTGTCTTCTGAAGACCATGCATCTAAAAATACTAAGAAGTTAAGCATCTTAACACTTGGTGTTAAATTAAAAAAAAAAAAAAAAAGACAAGAGCTTAGTAATTTTTGTCACTGATTTCTGTAACCTAAGAATATATTCTTTTCCTCATTGACATCATACATCAGCTGAGTTTAATCATTTTCTCTCTCCAACTAATGTTCAGTCTTAAAGAATCACACTTTAGGGGCGCTTGGGTGGCTCAGTGGGTTAAAGCCTCTGCCTTTGGCTCAGGTCATGATCTCAGGTCCTGGGATCGAGCCCCTCATCGAGCCCCTCATCGAGCTCTCTGCTCAGCAGGGAGCCTGCTTCCTCCTCTCCTCTCTGCCTGCTTCTCTGCCTGCTTGTGATCTCTGTCTGTCAAATAAATAAATAAAATCTTTAAAAAAGATTTAAAAAAAAAAGAATCACACTTTACTTCTTTAATATGGTGCTCTGAAAAAAAAATTTTTTTAAGATTTTATTCATTTATTTGACAGAGATCACAAGCAGGCAGAGAGGGAGGCAGAGAGAAAGGAAGGGAAGCAGGTTCCCCGCTGAGCAGAGAGCCTGATGTGGGACTCAATCTCAGGACCAGGACCCCGGGTTCATTACCTGAGTCAAAGGCAGAGGCTTTAACGCACTGAGCCACCCAGGCGCCTTGTGCTCTGAAAATTTAATTGATGACTTTCAGTATTTGTTGATCCTAACCAAGGAATAAAATGACCTTATGTATATAACTGTCTCCAAATTCAAAGATAATTACTGGTTTTTAAAAATATTTTATTAAGGTTCCCAAAAAGGGTTAACAAACCACACAGGACAAAGAAAATCTTCATTTCTGTAACTTTTGTGGAAGTCAGATGAAACTAAATGGACAAGTTTTCATAACCAATTTCATCAAATTTTAGAAAGAAATGACTTTACTTCCAAATTCTGGGAAGTAATGACTAAGATCACCTCATAGAATAATATGATAATTCAGGAAAGTACTCCATGAAAGATGCAGTTTTGTGAACTGGGCTGCTTACCCTACTTAAGAGAAAACTTTTCAAGTACTTTAGGAGCAAAGTAGTATGTTACTTTCCATTTTTACATTAATTACAAGCAGGCTAACTATATCTACTTGCCAAAACATTCTGGCAATTCATAGTAAGTTACTTAAATATAATTCCAACTGGTACTCTACTTTCAGTAAAACCTATTTAGGATACCACATATAAAAAGGAATGTCTATGAAACTAAAAACACAAATATATTCAGATTTCTTAAGATTTTACTATACTGTATTCTTTTTATTTTTTAATATCTTTTTTAAATTAACGTATGTATTATTTGTTTCAGAGGTACAGGTCTGTAATTCATCAGTCTTACACAATTCACAGCACTCACCGTACCACATACCCTCCCTATAGTTTGTTTTGTTTTTTAAATAAACTCTACCCAGATGTGAGGCTCAAACTAACGACCTTGAGATCAAGAGTCACATGCTCTACAGACTGAGCCAGCCAGGTGCCCCATCACTGTGCTTTATTCTTATCTTTAATACATTAGCCAATTAATTCTGCCCAAAACCTAAAATAATATCATTATGATGAGATAAATAGTTCCTTTAAGACTTCAGCTAAGCAGCTGATCACCTCAAGGTAACTGGTATAGCTGACAATTATAGAATATAACATTTATTAAACTGCCCAAACTTTAGAGGCATTTTTAAGAAAATAAAAGTAACCTTTCATACATAAGTTAGTTATTATACAGAAGCTTCTGTGCTCTATTTTGAAATGAAGTTATTTCAACATTTCCATCTCCTCCTCCCTCCCTTATTCCCATGTTTGCTTTGTTTTTTAATCCCTGTAGCTAAGTTTATATGACTGAAAGAAAATGTGAGAAAGAACAAATTTTAATTAGAGCAATTAATAGAAAGTTGTTGTGACATGCTTGCAATCTTACATTATTATCCCACTGCTGTTTAACATAACAAATTAGACCATCATTAAGATTTTTAGCATGAGTCAGTTAAAATATTGGAAGTTCATCTTTTAAGACAAATTACAGGTTAAAAACCTACTGTCCACTATCAAATATCATCACACTTTCAATAAAAATAAGACCTTTATTCATAATTTTAAATCTTGGATTTCAGAAACTGGAGTGCATTTCTGTAATCACTTCTCCTACACCAAATTTTAATTTCATAAGTAAGATCACACAAAAACTCCAGCAAATAATTACTCACCTCATAATTCTCCTTTATCCAGAGCTCTCGTTTAAGAAAAGTTTCTTTCTGATGATCTTCTAGACTATCAAACTGAGATTTCGACATCTTCATGGATTTCCGTATGATATATAGTCTTTCTTCTTCTCCATATTCTTTGCCTTTGATGTTAAAATTATAGATCCACCGACAATACCAGACTATATATGAGCACAGGTGAAAAGGTGCTAAGAGAATTTGAAACAGGAGAAGATCACATATCTGGGGTTTCTGATAGCCTCCCTTTATATCTATTTTACTTTTTATAATGTTTTTTATGATATTCTCCTCCTCGTCACGAATTTCCTCTTTGGACTTTTTGTTTCTGCCCTTCTCTTTGGCTTTTCTGAGTAACCCCTGCTGCTTGGCAATCTCCATGGCTTGGATACGATATTTGGGCACTGTGGCTAGGTAGCTGATTGCCTTGTCATAGCTGTTCCACCAGCTGAAAAACTGAAATATTTAACAAAGAAAAATAGGTCATTTTTACTATCAAAGTGCACCTTGGTAAACACCATCCCCCCTACCCAAAGCAATTCTGATTAAAAACAGGGACCTCAAGGGGTGCCTGGTTGGCTCAGTCAGTACAGCATACAACTCTTGATCTTGGGGTCATGATTTTTTTTTTTTTAAGATTTTGTTTATTTATTTGACAGACAGAGATCACAAGTAGGCAGAGAGGCAGGCAGAGAGAGAGAGGAGGAAACAGGCTCCCTGCTGAGCAGAGAGCCGGATGCGGGGCTCGATCCCAGGATCCTGGGACCATGACCTGAGCCGAAGGCAGAGGCTTAACCCACTGAGCCACCTAGGCGCCCCTTGGGGTCATGAATTTAAGCCCCACATTCAGCATAGAGCTTACTTAATTTAAAAAAATAGGGACCTCAATCTTTCTCTGTAAGTAAAAGATAAACCTGAATAATGCCCACATGTACATGGGACCTGAAGCTGGATAAATCAAGTAAACCCTAAGCTAGGCCAAAAGCCATTAATTCAGAAAGGAGATACCCAAGATTAGGTGATAAATCAATAGAATCACATCACATCTGTGATTTCAAATCTACCATTTGGCTTTCCCTAGATCACCATTAAGAAATCTTTCTTTTGGGCGCCTGGGTGGCTCAGTTGGTTGAGCGACTGCCTTCGGCTCAGGTCGTGATCCTGGAGTCCCGGGATCGAGTCCCACATCGGGCTCCCAGCTCCACGGGGAGTCTGCTTCTCCCTCTGACCTTCTCCTCGCTCATGCTCTCTCTCACTGTCTCTCTCTTCTCTCAAATAAATAAATAAAATGTTTAAAAAAAAAAAAAGAAAGAAAGAAATCTTTCTTTTGTTTTTAAGACTGTGAGACTGTGATCTACATTCTTGGGGGGAAGAGTTACATGGCAAAACTAGCCAGTGAGGAACTTGTTTAAAAGAAGAAAAATCACAGGCTATAGACTAAGGCAACTATATTTATTGCCATCTCTTCCCTAAACCATCTCAATATATACAGTTAATGCTCATCATATTCTGAAGTAAAGGATTCTAACATGTTTGAACTCTTATTTGACTGGAAAACACATAACTTATTTGATAAATATACATAAAGGGTTTCATTAATTGTCAGGAAACGTCCTATTTTTCACATTTCCACATTTCATTTGCTGTTTTACTGAAAGAATATTGCAGTTACACCAATAATATCTTGAAATATTATAGTAGCACTCTATTAGGACTAGGGGGAAAAATGTTACCAGATATTATATCTAAAACAGAAAGGTAAAATTATCCCTGCTTCCTCTTTGAAAGGAAAATATTCCTGCAAAAGCAGATATATTTAAAATGCACAACCTTAGTATTCAATAGTAATTCTTTTTGTCATATAAAGTGAATCCTATTTCTGGGAATTAAACTAGAGAAGCATTTTTCAGACTAGCAAATTGATTCATTCTAGTCACCTGACATGTTCTTTTCCTCTAAAATAAGACATGATAGCTGTGGTTAATTTAACAGTAGAAAAAATTCATTTCAAGCTGAAGTTAAATTTTTGTGACATTTAAAACAACATCAAAGATTATTATTTTAATCTATTTCAGTAGTTTCAACCAAAGCAAAACTGCCCTTAGTAGGCAGTGGAAATGCATGGGACATTTTTGGTTGTTAAAACAGTGATGGCAAGCACTTCCTGGCATTTGGTGGATAGGTCCCAAGACTTGTCAGGTCATATTAAGAAATTCAGGTTTTTCACAAATATAATGGGCAATCATTGAAAAGTCCTACAAAAGTAATATTATCAGGTTAGGAGGGAAATGCTCCAAAGGAAACAATGAGAAAAAGATCTTTGTTGGGTTTTCTTATATAATGATGTTATTCATCAATTTCTTGGATTTGCCACTGACAAAGATTCCAATGTTAATAAGTTGGTTGAATAAATGATTATTTTTCTAGTCTAAAAAAAACCAAGTACAGGTAAAATTTTATAAAAAGGTACTTCTAATTCACTTTTAATAACCAGCATAGGCAATGTGCACTCAAGTACACACATGCAGACACACAACTCCATCAATACACACCTGAAACACTGAAATAGCACATACACTGACCAAAATCACAACTCTAACATCCACTTTAGGGGCTAAGCGCCTGCTGTAGTAGTGGTAGTAATGGCTATAGTACTCTTCTGGGTGATCCAGCATGTAATCATAATCTTTTCGTGTTTCTTCATCCTGTAAAATAACAAGATACCCAATTTCATAGGGTATTTCAGAAAATGGCCATAATTTATAATCTGTTAATTCAAACAAAATTTTATTACCATGTATGATTAATCTGAATAAAAGTGAAACTATCAGAATCAAAAAATTCCCTACCACTCTTCAAAAGCACATATAAACTGGTTTCTAGAATTTTCATATTAGGTATAACCATAATAAAAGTAATCTCTCCAAATTCTTAAGTATTGTTAGTCCTCCTGGAAAAAGAAAAACATTTTAATAACTATTAAGCATGCCGTTTTAGCCAGTGTTATGGTGGTAATAAGGATGTTGTGTTCTTGTAACCTGAGAACATGTTGATACCTTCTCTCAATAATTGTTGATAGGGGGCACCTGGGTGGCTCAGTGGGTTAAGACCTCTGCCTTCGGCTCGGGTCATGATCCCAGGGTCCTGGGATTGAGCCCCGAGTCGGGCTCTCTGCTCGGCAGGGAGCCTGCTTCTTCCTCTCTCTGCCTGCCTCTCTGTCTACTTGTGATCTCTGTCAAGTAAATAAATAAATAAAATCTTAAAAAAAAAAATAATTGTTGATAGGAACAAATGTTTGTCTCTACTACGGATATTCACAATCCTTTTCTAGCCTTGTGTAGAAAGTTTTCTGTTAAAAGCAATGATTAAGGGGCGCCTGGGTGGCTCAGTGGGTTAAGCCGCTGCCTTCGGCTCAGGTCATGATCTCAGAGTCCTGGGATCGAGCCCCGCATCGGGCTCTCTGCTCAGCAGGGAGCCTGCTTCCTCCTCTCTCTCTGCCTGCCTCTCTGCCTGCTTGCGATCTGTCAAATAAATAAATAAAATCTTTAAAAAAAAAAAAGCAATGATTAAGACAATAAAATGCAGATGAAGCCAGTCTGTGCCTATAAAACTGAATTATGCTCATCTCAAAGAAGCCCTGATGCAGTATAATGGTAAGTGTTTAACTCTGTGACTTCTAGTGATATTTTTAGCCTCTCTGAGCCTCACTCTTCCTCATTTGTAAAACAGATAGTATCTGCTCTACTAGTTTTAGTGTTTTGAATATCAAATGGCAACATTATACAAAAACACATTACAAATACATAACACATATTATAACACTATTATAACATTGTCACAGCCCAGCTCATAAATAAGTTAACATATACATACTTCTTAATCATACAAACACATTAAAAAAAAATCATAGCATTCTGAAATGCTACTCTGAGTGTTCACAAATAAAACACTTCTTAAAACCTTTAATTTTAAATAGGGATAAATGCCAATCTCTTACTGAGCTACATACACTGAAGAACAATTAAATTGGGTTATGATTTGATTTTTTTTTTTTGTCACACAGGAAACCTATTTTGTCTTTTTTTTTTAAAGTAAATTCTATTCCCATGTGGGGCTTGAACTCACAATCCAGAGATTAAGAGTTGCATGTTATATAGCCAGCCAACTGAGCCAGCCATGCACCCCCATTTTTTCTTTATTCAAAAAATGTTAGAGAAAAACCACAACAAATTCTTTACTCTTATATAAGGGAGTATACTATAAATCATTATGAAAATTTAAAAAACCTTTTTTAACCTAGAGGATGTCTTTCTAGGATGAAGTTTTCAACATTCATAAAGTTGCAAATACTTAACTAAAGGCATTTCAAAATCTACACCTAGTGCTTTCCTATCACAGACAGAGGCTCTTAGGTCTATTGTGGACTGCCTAATCCTCCAACATGCAGTTTCTTAGATTTAAAATAATGACAATGCTAATGACAAAATCTCTTCTGTACCATTAAAATCATATATTTTCTACTAAGAATTCTGAATTTGTGGGGCATTTGGGTGGTGCAGTGGTTAAGCACCTGACTTGGTTTTGGCTCAGGTCATGATCTAGGCTTCTGAAATCCGAGCCCCACTTCGGGCTCTGCACTCAGCATGGAGTCTGCTTGTCCCTCTTCCTCTGTTCCTTTCCTTGTGCACACGCATTTTCTCTCATAAATAAATAATCTTTTTTTTTTTTTTTTTTTTTTTTAAAGAATTCTGGAAGCACCTGGGGGGCTCAGTCAGTTAAATGTCTGCCCTGGACTCAGGTAAAGATCCTAGAGTCCTAGGATTGAGCCCTGTGTCATTGAGCCCTGTTTCTCCCTCTGCCCCTCTGCTCCTCCCCCGCCTTGTACATGCTCTCTCTTTCTCAAATAATTAAAATCTTAAATTTTTAAAAAAAATTTTAAAGAAATTAAAAAAAAATTCTGAATTTGAATGACAATTCTCTTAGGTTCAGTACATTCAAAGTATTTTTTACCTCTGACTAGAATTTCAAACTAGATGAATAAACTAGTATCTAGTAGAATTAAATATAAATATATTTAAATTCTATTCCATAGCACTATTTAGAGGGTCAGTATGAGAACTGTTATATAAGGAGGGCTGAGCTCAGGCTGTTATCATTTTCAAATTTACTCCTTGAATGTTCCTTTCTGTCAAAAAAGATTTTCTGTGGTAACTGCCACACACCTCAATTGTCAATGTATTATTCTTTCTATAAGCAATTATCATACTTTAGAGCTTCTAACCTAAAGAGGGTAAAACTTTATAGGACAGACAGAAACTTTATAGGTCACAGATAGCTCTGAAGACTAAAGCCTACAACTTTTTTTTTTTTAAAGATTTTATTTATTTATTTGACAGACAGAGATCACAATTAGGCAGAGAGGCAGGCAGAGAGAGAGGAAGGGAAGCAGGCTTCCTGCTGATCAGAGAGCCCGATGCGGGGCTCGATCCCAGGACCCCAGGATCATGACCTGAGTTTAAGGCAGAGGCTTTAACCCACTGAGCCACCCAGGCGCCCCTAAAGCCTACAACTCTTGATGTATCTCATTTTGAGTACCTCAAGACATCTTTTAAGAATTTTTCAATTTTTCCCTCCAGTTTTTGCTTTTTGGATTAATTTTATAGAAATGTTCTGCTTTTGGCCTAAAATCTGTGACTTTTAATTCAGCTTCCCAATCTTAGCAGATGACTTTTGAAATGTATTTCTTCAAATACGATTCTTCTCCTTGTTCCAACTAGATTACATGTAGTTTTGAAACCAACTGCCATACTGATATCAGATTCTAACAGATCTCCAGCATCCTTATCTATACAGAGCCATTTGCCCAACCTGACTGTATTCCTTCTGGTTAAAGTATACAGCAAGATCTTTGAATGTCATTAAAATCTACTATGTGAATGTCACAGATCCAATAATAATATCCTTCCTTCTTTGTTCCCTTATCTTAGTGAGGGTCACAATCCACAGAATGCAGAAATCCCTATTCGAACAGTTCACCCAGATCTTCCACTAGGGTCACCATCTTCTCCCTGGTCCCTAAATGTGTGACTTACTTTACTGAGTCTCGAGCTCCTCTAAAATAGGATGGTCAACTAACACTTCAGCAAACAGCCACTCCAAAATCCGTACCTTGTGTTTGGCCTCTCTACTGCAACCCGGACCCTCTAATAAGTCCTCAAATTCACTAATTCCCGAAGAAGATTTCAGGATCAAGTCTGACTTCTCTTAGGATGATTTTATTTTCCATGGTTGGGGAGGGGGTCACCATAAATTTATGATCTTGTTTTTAAAGACAAGAAGAGTTGACCACCTCCTTGTTACAGCATTAGTTAGCCATCATCTTTACTCTTGGGTTTACAGCTTTCTCTCCAGAATGAAGAAAATTATTTTAGGTTGAGACATGCATAATACACTGGAAGGTGTTCAAGGTTGGCACAAATTGGAGAGTTAGTTCTCAATAGTCTAAATCAAAATCCTACTCTCCAGTAACTTACAAAGTTTAGAATCAACCTAGTAAGAACACAAGGATAGAGGAATATTAGCAAAAAAGACAAGATAAGAGACTGGGACCCCATTGAGAGCTACAGGCACATACTTATTTTAAAACCATTATACTTATTTTTTCTCCTATCCATCTTAAAACTCAGGTAGTCCCACAATTTTTTTCATCTTCAGTGCTGCCCCATGGCTTATTAAGTAAGCTAAAAATTCCCTAGCATCCAACAAGACCTCCATAATTAATCCACTCTCACCTAGCAACATCTCATCACTTGCCCCTCTTCTGCCCCACAGCAAACATCAGGTAATTTCTGCAATTTGGTGTGTTCTTACAATACAGCACACTCTTTCATACCTATGTTTTTAAACATATAATTCTCTCTACCTCTAATATCCATCCCTTTCTTCCAGCCTCATGAGCTTCCATTAATCCTTTCAGACACAAACATTACTGCTTCAGATTTAGACCACTCTTATATTACACATGTCACCTATTTATTATAGCACTTATCACATTGTAATCATCAGTTTGTTTGTTTGTTTTCTTTTCCTTGAATAAGAACTTCTGGAAGATAGGTAGGGTGACTGACACTTTAATCTCTGTATATCCAAGGCCTACCACAGTGCCTGGCATTCAGTAAATGTCATTTAAAAAATGAGTACAATTTTATAAAGGCTCTCCCTCACTATAAACATCCCTTGAGCCATACAGGTCTTTATCTCACCAGGAAGGCTGGATGGGTGATTATTTCACAAAAACCTTGGCTTAGCGGAAATGACTGCTTGATTTCACAGCTTATGAAAACATGCTACTGTGGCTAAAATGGCTTAAACCTTAAAACAGTTTAATGTCTTACCTTTCAATAAGGTAGTACTTTTTCTTTCAGCAATTTTGTGGATCTTAAGGTCCCAGGGTCAGGAGATTCCAACTTCTTTCCAAAACCAAAACCTTTATACTTGTTTCTTCCTCCTCTCTGTCCTGAGCCTTGACAAGCAGGGCAAAAAGCTCCTTGTTTCTAATGTCTACAGGAAAAAATGGTGCTTCTGCTGGTGTCCACTCCACTCCCAATCCTTGTGGGCACATGCAGGAGGACTGGAACATAACCACCAATATCTAGATCAAAAGTGAACAAGAGGAAACCCACAAGCAAAGAAAGCACTGAATCCTTCCTTCTCTTAGGAAAATGATAATTCTCCCCCCTCCCCAGAGGCAAAAATATATTACGTTCTTGCCCTTGAAAGAAATAATGAACTGTTTGATCTCAAGATACATAATTGCAATAATTTGATATTGCAGCCACCCTTACAGTAAAATTTTTCAGTTACACAGATAGTAGAAACCATTTTAGGATGTTAAAGGCCAGGAATCAATAATATATGAAAATGTAATAATTTTTTGTACATTTTTTAAAAATTCTGTAAATTCAATTTAGTTAGCACATACTATATTATTAGTTTCAGGGCAGAATTTAGTGATTAATCAGTTGCATATAATGCCCAGTGCTCATTACATCAAGTGCCCTCCTTAATGCCCATCACCCAGTAAACCCTTACCCCCAACCACCTCTCCTCTAGCAACCCTGTTTGTTTCCTATCTTTAAGAGTATCTTATAGTTTGCCTCCCTCTCTATTTTTATCTTATTTTTCTTTCCCTTCCTCTATGTTCATCTTTGTTTCTTAAATCCCATATATGAGTGAAATCATAGGTATTTGTCTCTCTGATTTATTTTACTTAACATAATAAATAAGTTCCATCCACATTGTTGCAAATGGCACGATTTCATTCTTTTTGATGGCTGAGTAATATACCAGTGGAGATAGATAGATAGATAGATAGATAGATAGATCGATCGATCTCACATCTTTATCCAGTCATCAGCTGATGGACATGTGGGCTCGTTCCATAATTTGGCTATTGTTTATAATGCTGCTATAAATACTGGGGCACATGTGCCCCTTCAAATTACTGTTTGTATCCTTGGATAAATACCTAGTAGTGCAATCACTAGGTTGTACGGTATCTCTATTTTTAACTTGTCACAGAAAACTCATACTGCTTTCCAGAGTGGCTGCACCAGTTTGAATTCCCACTAGCAGTGTAAGGGGGTTCCCCTTTCTCCACATCCTCACCGTCTTGAGTTGTTAATTTTAGCCATTCTGATAGGTGTGAGGTGGTACACCTCATTGTGGTTTTGATTTGTATTTCCCTGATGCCAAGTGATTTTGAGCATTTTTTCATGTCTATTGGCCATCTGTATGTGTTCTTTGGAGAAATGTCTGTTCATGTCTTCTGCCTATTTCTTGACTGTATTTTTTGTTTTTTGGGTATTGAGTTCAAAAAGGTCTTTACAGATTTTGGATATTAGCCCTTTATCTGCTAAGTCATTTGCAAATATCTTCTCCCATTCCATAGGTTGCCTTTTAGTTTTACTATTTCTTTTGTTGTGCAAAAGCTTTTTATCTTGATGAAGTCCCAGTAGTTCATTTTTTAAGATTTAATTTATTTATTTGACAGAGAGAGACACAGCAAGATAGGGAACACAAGCAGGGGGAGTGAGAGAGGGAGAAGAAGCAGGCTTCCTGCCAAGCAGGGAGCCCGATGCGGGGCTCGATCCCAGGACTCTGAGATCATGACCTGAGCTGAAGGCAGACGCTTAACGACTGAGCCACCCAGGCATCCCCCACCCCAATAGTTCATTTTTGCTTTTGTTTCTCTTGCCTTTGGAGATGTGTCTAGTAAGAAGTTGCCATGGCCAAGGTCAAAGAGTTGCTGCTTGCTGGGCAGCAACTCCAAAAAATGCCAAATTTTTAATAGACAGGATTTTGATGGATTCCTGTCTCATATTTAGGTCTTTCATCCCTTTGGAGTTTATTTTTCTGTATGGTGTAAGAAAATGGTCCAGTTTCATTTTTTTACATGTGGCTGTCCAATTTTCCCAGCACCACTTGTTGAAGAAACTTTTTTCCATTGGATATTCTTTCCTGCTTTGCTGAAGATTAGTTGACCATAGAGTTGGGGGTTCATTTCTGGGCTCTCTATTCTGTTCCATTGATCTATTTGTCTGTTTTTGTGCCAGTACCATACTGTCTTGATGATTTTAGCTTTGTAATATAGCTTGAAGTCTGGAATGTGATGCTATCAGCTTTGGTTTCCTTTTTTCAACATTCCTTTGGCTATTTGGACTCTTTTCTGGTTCCATACAAATTTAGGATTATGTGTTCCAGCTCTGTGAAAAAAGTTGGTGGTATTTTGATATCTGAATGTATAGATTGCTCTAAGTAGCATAGACATTTTAACAATATTTGTTCTTCTAATCCATGAGCATGGAACATTTTTCCATTTCTTTGTGTCTTCCTCAATTTCTTTCATGAGTGTTCTCTAGTTTTCTGAGTACAGACCCTTTGCCCTTTTGGTTAGGTTTATTCCTAGTTATCTTATAGTTTTTGGTGCAATTGTAAATGAGACTGACTCCTGATTTCTCTTTCTTTTGTCACATTGTTAGTGTATAGAAATGCAACTGATTTGCCACTTTGCTGAATTCCTGTATGAGTTCTAGCAATTTTGGGGTGGAGTCTTTGGGTTTTCCACACAGAGTATTATGTTATCTGGGAAAAGTGCGAGTTTGACTTCTTTGCTGATTCAGATGCATTCTATTTCTTTTTGTGTCTGATTGCTGAGGCTAGGACTTCTAGTACTATGTTGGACAACAGTAGTGATGGTGGACATATCTGCTGTGTTCCTGACTTTAGGAGGAAAGCCCTCAGTTTTTCCCCATTGAGAACGATATCTGCTATGTTTTTCATAGATGGCTTTTATGATATTGAGGTATGTACCCTTATCTCTACACTGTGAAGAGTTGTAATCAAGAAAGGATGCTGTGCTTTGTCAAATGCTTTTTCTGCATCTACTGAGAGGATATGGTTTTTGTCCTTTCTTTTATTAATGTAGTGTATCGCATTGATTGGTTTGTTGATGCTGAGCCACCCTTGCAGCCCTGGAATAAATCCCACTTGGTCGTGATGAATCATCCCTTTAATGTACTGTTGAATTCTACTGGCTAGTATCTTGGTGAGAATTTTTGCATCCATGTTCATCAGAGATATTGGTCTGTAATTCTCCTTTTTGGTGGGGTCTTTGTCTAGTTTGGGGACCAAGGTAATACTGGCCTCACTGAAAGAGTTTGGAAGTTTCCTTCCATTTCTGTTTTTTTAAACAGCTTCAGAAGAACTGGTTATTATTTCTTCTTTAAAATGTTCGTAGAATTCCCCTGGGAAGCCATCTGGCCCTGGACTCTTGTTTGTTAGGAGATTTTTTATTATTGCTTCAATTTTCTTGGTGGTTATGGCTCTGTTCAGATTTTCTATTTCTTCCTGTTTCAGTTTTGGTAGTTTATATGTTTCTAGGAATGAACCACTTCTTCCAGATTACCAAATTTGTTGGCATATAGTTGCCCTGTAATATGTTTTTAAAAACTGTATTTCTTTGATGTTGGTTGTGATCTCTCCTCTTTCATTCATGATTTTATTTACTTGTGTCCTTCCATTCTTTTTCTTGATAAACCTATCTCTGTCTGTCAAATAAATAAATAAAATCTTTTAAAATCTTTTAAAGATTCTATTTATTTATTTGAGAGACTGAAAGAGATAGTAAGAGAGAACATGAGTGGGGAGGAGAGGGAGAAGCAGGCTCCCTATGGGAAGCCTGACACAGGGCTCAATCTCAGGACCTTGGCATCATGATCTGAGCCGAAGGCATATGCTTAACCAACTAAGCCATGCCGGCGCCCCCTCCCCACCCACCATTTGTTATTTAGTAGGATGCTCTTTAACCTCCATGTATTTGTGGTTCTTCCAAATTTTTTCTTGTGGTTGACTTCAAGTTTTAAAGCATAGTGGTCTGAAAATATGCATGGCATAATCTTGGATTTTTTTTGTACTGGTTGAGACCTGATTTGTGGCCCAGCATGTGATCTATTCTGGAAAATGTTCCATGTGTACTCGAGAAGAATGTATATTCTGTTGCTTTAGGATGACTATACATGTTAAATACACCTGGTCCAGTGTATCATTCAAAACCCTTGTTTCCTTGTTGATCTGCTTAACTGATCTATCTTTTGCTATGACAGACATTATTATTATTATATTGTATTATCATCAATAAGTTTCTTTAATTTTGCTATTAATTGGTTCATATATTTGGCTACTCCCAAGTTAGGGGCATAAATATGTACAATTGTTAATCTTCTTGTTGGATAGACCCTTTTATTATGATATAGTGCCCTTCTTTATCTCTCAGTATAGTTTTTCGTTTAAACTCTAGTTTGTCTGATATAAGGATGGCTACTCCAGCTTTCTTTTGATAGTCACTGGCATGATAAATGGTGCTCCACCCCTTCACTTTCACTCTGGAGGTGTCTTTTGGTCTAAATTGAATGTCTTATAAACAGTGTATCGATGGGTCTTATGTTTTTTTATCCATTTTAATACCCTATGTCTTTTGATTGGAGCATTTACTCCATTTACATTATTGAAAGATATGAATTTACTACCATTGTATTACCTGTAAAGTCACTGTTCCTGTACATTGTCTCTGTTTCTTTCTAATCTTTGTTACTTTTGGGCTCTCTCTTCATTCAAAGGATCCCCTTTAATATCTCTTGCAGGGCTGGTTTACTGTTCACAAATTCCTTCAGTTTTGTTTGTCCTAGAAACTCATTAGCTCTCCTTCTAATCTAAATTCTTGCTGGACAAAGTATTCTTAGCTGCATATTTTTCCCATTTAGCGCATTGATTATATATCATGCCAGTCCTTTCTGGTCTGCCAGGTCTCTGTGGACAGGTCTGTTGCCAGCCTTGTTTCTTCCCTTGCGGATTAAGGGCCTCTTGCCTCAAACTACTTTCAGAATTTTCTCTTTATCTTTGAAATTTGCAGACTTCACTATTATATGTTGAGGTGTTGAACTATTTTTACTGATTTTGAGGGGGGTGGTTCTCTGTGCCTCCTGGACTTAAATGCCTGTTTCCTTCCCCAGGTTAGGGAAGTTCTCAACTATAATTTGTTCAAATAAACCTTCTGCCCCTCTCTCCTGCTCTTCATCTTCTGAGACCCTTATTATTTGGATATTATTTCACTTTATGCAATCACTGAGTTCTCTAAGTCTCCCTTCAAGATCCAGTAGTTTTCTTTCTTCTTTTCAGCTTATTTTCCACCATTTAATCATCTATATCACTGACTCTTTCTTCTGTCTATTTCATCCTAATTTTTATAGCCTCCATTTGGGACTGCATCACAGTAATAGCATTTTTATTTTCAGCCTGACTAGATTTTAGTTCTTTTATTTCTACAGTAAGGGATTCTATAGTGTCTTCTATGCTTTTTTCAAGCCCACTAGTATCGTTATAATAGTTGTTTTAAATTTTAGTTCAGACATCTTACTTATATTCATACTGATTTAATCCCTGGCAGTGAGTACTACCTCCTGTTCTTTCTTTTGGGGGGAATTTCTCAGTCTCATCATTTTGTCCAGAAAAGAATAGAAGAAAGAATGAGAAAAACAACAATAAGAACAACAATAACAACAGAAAAAAAAAAAAGCACACACAAAATAAATCAGAAAAAGAAGAAAAACAAATAAGAAACAAAAAAATAAAACAAAACACTAGATCCTGGGTGTGTTTTGGTCTGCTTATTAAAGGAAACTAGATCTCAAAATAAGAAAGAAAATTTATACACACACACACACACACACACACACACATATACACACAAAAATAAAATACAAAGAAAAGAAACAAAGAATATATATATACATATATATATAAATAGAAATTGAAAATATAATAACAAGAAAAGGATACTGAAAGACTAAAGAATAAAAAAACAAACAAACCACAAATGCTATATACTATTTTCCCCAAGAGCTGTAGCCATCTATGATCAGTAAATTTGGTGCAAGCCACTTGTTCCTGCTCATCTTCTGGGGGAGGGGCCTGCTGCACTGATTCTCAAGTGCCTTGCCCTGTAGAAATGTGCCTCCCTCGCCAGGGGCCCAGGCTCAGCACAAGCTGCTCTGGGTTCCACTATGTGGCACTGTTTTGTTCTCTGAAGGCTTTCAGCACTGATGGGTGGGGGAAAAATGGCAGCACTCTGCTCTCTAGTCCTGGAGCTGAAAGTTCAGACCAGTGAGCTCTCACAGAAAAGCAGTCAATCACTCTCATCTCCCTGGTTTCTGTCTGAACTCTGCATTCACCCAGCCTGGGACCAAGCATTTTTATCCCAGGCACACCACTGAGTTTCAAAACTCCACATTTTACAGTTTCCAGTCACACAGACCTGTGCTATTCCTTCCACCATGCTTCTGCCTTTTGCTTGACACCAGCCAAGAGAGCTGCTACACAACTGTGTAGCAGTTCCTGGGTTTATGGCAACCCAGAGCAGAAAGCCAGCACCTAAACTTGCTGTTTTCAGCCATGTTCCCCACTCTTGTACCTGGGAAACCTGCAACACTCAGGCACCCCTGTTCTTCTTGTGACTCCGGGGACTCCAAACTGTCCCACCTGGGATTCTGCCCTGTTTTGCCACCTAGGCACCTTTAAACCAGGGACTACCTAGTAGCAGGATTCTAAAAGTTCTGATTTTGTGTTCCATGCTTATAATGCTTTGCAGTAGCCTTCTTAAGCAAGCTCCCTCCCCTTCATCATAGCCTCCAATATATCATCCCAGATTCAAGTCTCCCCATCTCCTACCTTGCAAAAAGTGATTGCTTTTCTATCTGTAGAACTGCATTTCTTTTCTCTGATTTCCAATTGATTTTGCAGGTGTTCAGAATGATTTGATAACTATCTAGCTGTTTGAGGGACCAAATTTAGGGTCTTCTACTCCTCCACTATCTTAATTCCCTCTCTTTTGTTCATTCTTAAAAATATGTACTAATCCCATTGGGGTGACTGGGTGGCACAGTCAGATGAGCAACCAACTCTTGGTTCTGGCTTGGGTCATGATCTCAGGATCCTGAGACTGGTCCCCTATCAGGCTCCACACTCAGTGTGGAGTCTGCTTGGGACTCACTCTCCCTCTCTCTCTCTCTCTCTCAAAAAAAAAAAATTAATAAATTTTTTAAAGAAAATTTATTAACCCCATTTTTAAAGAAATACATATATATAAATGATCCTTAAAAAAAAAAATCTGTGGGCGCCTGGGTGGCTCAGTGGGTTAAGCCGCTGCCTTCGGCTCAGGTCATGATCTCAGCGTCCTGGGATCGAGTCCCGCATCGGGTTCTCTGCTTGGCAGAGATCCTGCTTCCCTCTCTCTCTCTCTGCCTGCCTCTCCATCTACTTGTGATCTCTCTCTGTCAAATAAATAAATAAAATCTTTAAAAAATAAATAAATAAATAAAATCTTAAAAAAAAAAATCTGTTTCCCTAAATTTATTTCCAAGCCATTACATCTTATTAAAGAGGAAGAAAATTAGTTCTATTTCTCTTCTTGTTCCTTGACCCTAGTCACTAGTGGAACTATCTTCTCATATGTCTTCTCTTCTATCTACATGTGGCCTCAACAATTTCCATGATTTGCAGTATCACCTAATTACTAGTGACACTCAGATCTGCTTTTCCTGTGTCCTATTTTCAAATATCTCCTAAGCATTTCCTAAATGTAACGTAAATATCTCAACGTAAACATGCTCAAAACCCAAATCTGTCCCTCCATGTTTCAGTTAAGAGTAGAGTATCACCATCCACTTGGTTACTTGAGCTTTTAGAAAACTTAGTTATTTCCAATTCAGCAAATAATTATGCAGGGCATTAAGTCTTGTGCTGGACTCAAGGGAGAATAAAAAGATAAGATAATGTCCTGGTCTCAAGAACTTTCCCATCTAGAAGAATCTAACAAGCAAGAAAAATGCAATTTGATGTGCTAAGCAAGAAAGGACTAACTAACCCTGCCTGAGCTCAACTGGTAATGGGATCCACAGCAGAGAAGAAATGAGTACTGGATCCTGAAAAGCAAGTACGATGTAGTTAAACCTTGTTCCAGACCAAGGTAACAGCAAGTGTTAAGGTACAGAAGCATCAATGAATAGCATGAATTCACTGAAGCTAGAGCACTAGGGAAATTCAGGAAGAAAGGTGTACTAAATGTGGCCAAAAAAACTGATTTGGATAAGAACTGTAGAAAGGACATCATATGCCATCCTAAAGTGCTAGAGTGTTGTCTGTGCTATTCAAAAATGAATGTTTTTTTTTTTTTAAAGATTTTATTTATTTATTTGACAGAGAGAGATCACAAGTAGGCAGAGGCAGGCAGAGAGAGAGGAAGGGAAGCAGGCTTCGCCGCTGAGCAGCGAGCCCGATGCGGGACTCGATCCCAGGACTCCGGGATCACGACCCGAGCCGAAGGCAGCGGCCCAACCCACTGAGCCACCCAGGCGCCCAAAAATGAATGTTTTAAAGCATGAGAACAATAGCACTGAGTAGGTGTGTTTATTTTTTTTTAATGAGTTATTTATTTTTTTTTAAGATTTTATTTGTTTATTTGACAGAGAGAGATCACAAGTAGACAGAGAGGCAGGCAAAGAGAGAGGGAGAGAAAGAGAGAGGGAAGCAGGCTCCCTGCTGAGCAGAGAGCCCGATGCGGGACTCGATCCCAGGACCCTGAGATCATGACCTGAGCTGAAGGCAGTGGCTTAACCCACTGAGCCACCCAGGCGCCCCTAAATAAATAAAATCTTAAAAAAAAAAAGTATAATAAGTAAGACTTAATGATCAAGGGAGTTAAACAACCAATCATGTTGAGGATTAACAATGAAGTTTCTTTCTTTCTTTCTTTCTTTTTTTTAAGATTTTATTTATTTGTCAGAGGGAGAACGAGAGAGAGCATAAGCAGGGGGAGCAGCAGGCAGAAGGAGAAGCAGGCTCCCTGCTGAGCAAGGAGCCTGATGCAGGACTCGATGCCAGGACCATGGGATCATGACCTGAGTCAAAGGCAGGTGCTCAACTGACTGAACCACACAGGTGCCCTGAAACTGTCTAATTATAATCACTGTGTGGACCATGTTACTCTATGCCCCAAAGCGTATGTATATAATCTCTTAAGATTCTCATGACAGGGGTACCTTGGTGGCACAGTCAGTTAAGTGTCCAACTCTTAGTTTTGGCTCAGGTCATAATCTCAGGGTGGTAAGATTAGCGCCACATCACGCTCTGTGTTCAGCGCAGAGTCTGCTTCTCTCCTCGGTTATGCTTTAACAAACATAACAAGATTGATTTCCAAAACGTTTAATTTTAGGTAGCTGTGCCACAAATAAGACCACAACTGAAAATATGAACCTAGAGAATACATAGATTTTAGAGTTGTCACAGATATGATTGAGTTTCATCAGGAAGAGCTTGGAAAACAAAAAGAAAAGAGTACCCAAAGGACAGAACTCTAAGGAAAAGCAATGTTTAAGGTGTAGGGAGAAGAAAAGAAGACTATGAAGACTGAAAAGACACAACTAGAAAGATAGGAGAAACAGGAAAGAATTAACACTGAGGGATTCAAAGGAGAGCAGCTTAAAGAGCTACATGACCAACAACGTCAAATGCCACAGATAGTTCCAGGAGGGAGAAATGAAGAGCAGCATTCAAATCTAACACTTAGAACACCACTGTCCGCCTTAAGAACAATTCCATTACGTGTGCTGGTACACGACAGTCTACAATACCTTCTTGAAAGATAAGGAGATGAAGTGAAGATGGCTCGCAGTAAAAAAAAGAAGTAACTGTGACTGTAGCTTTAAAAGAAGCAAAATTAAGCGAAAATAATTGAAATACACCAACTAAGAGGTTTTCAAGTTACCAAAGAGGAATTGAGATTCCAGAAAATGGTGGAAATGAATTCAGACAAGAACCTTCCAGCCTTCCCGAACCCATTCTCAATATTGCTACCAGAATTTTCTTTCTGAAAGAAACATCAGACTGTGTTATTTCTACACTTTAAAATGTCTGGTCACTATTCAATACATAAAGTTCAAATTCTTAAACACAGATTAAAGGGTTGTTCATCACCTGATCCCAAACTAAGTTCTAGTCTCCTGAAACATTTTCCCTACCATTTACCTGACAGGCTTCTAACCTAGAAGTACTAGATCCTCTAGTAGCTGTGAAAAATGCAGTAAAGGTTTTTGTGCTGTGAATATCTCAAAATGTTCTTTTATCTATGATAAATCCCCACAAGCTAAATTAAAATCTCAAGTGCTCAGCTTCTGGCCAGAATTTTATCAACTCAGTAGTTTTTATGTTAATCAGATGCTCTGATTGATTGTTGATAACATCATGTATCATCACAGAACTAAAATTAAACATATTTGGTGTACAGTCAACCTTTGCCCTAAGTAGGGAATAACAGCTAAAATTATGTTACCAGTAAAAAATAAAGAGCACTTTTGGATTCACAGCTGAAACAGCAGGTGTGGTACATAAAGTACCACACCCTTCTTCTGGGCCCATGGAAGAAATCACTATCGAACATCTCATCTTTCCCACTAAACCCAGACAAGACTCAAAACCTTTGCAAATGTTTCAGGGAGTCATGACCAATCAGAGTTGACATGTGAAATGAAAACCATCTGCCATCAAGTTTACTTAATTTCTCTGTTTATCAGCATCACACTGTAATAGAAATTTACATGTTTATTATTTTTACAAATACCCAATTATTATGAATGATTAATCTGGATAGATGCTGAAAAAGAAACAGTAATACTAAGAAGTGCAGTTAGCTATTTTTCCCCAAAACAAAGAGTCCTTGGGAGAAATACAATAAAAGTGATCATTGGTAGAGAAAACACTCACTATTATATAATACCTCAGGAAACTACACCTTATTCCTGGATAAGTCTTGCACATTCATGTCTCCATGTTTTTGTTGATCAAGTTTTCCCTCTTCCAGAAATGTCCCTTCACTGTCAACCTTTGATGACTGTTCTAGATCCAGACCAAAGTGTACATTCTTCTCCAATCCCCAAAGAAGAAATAATTGTATCCTCTCAGTGCTGTAATATAATCTACACATATCTTTATTATATAACTTAAATAAATAATAACCAAACAATAAGTATCTGTCTTCTTGTTATGTTAAAAGCTTAAAGGGAAGAACTGTGTCCTCTTCATTGTTATGATTTCCTCCCCTAGCTCCCACCTCAGTACCAGTTACAGAAAGGATTGAGTAGAATAAACTAGGAAAGAACAATGAACAGTAACATAAAATGGCAGGGCATTCAGAATCCACACACCCCCCAACCCCGTGCCAAATTCTTCATAAGTGCTAAAGGTCTGCTACATCAATCATGCTGATAAAAAGAAACTAAAGGGTTCTGTGACTTCCCTGCCAAGACAAGGGTAGAGTAGTAAAAGGCTCTCACTACTTATGTTACCTTATCAGATAACCTTCAAGCCAGTAATACTGCCAAGACCTTTTCTGTTCTTTTGTGATTTTACAAAATGCTGTTAAAGTCTATTTTCCCATGTTCTAAGTACATTCTTTCCACCTGTTCCATCATTTGTTGATTTCCAGGCCATCCTTATTTCATCTACTTCATCTAACTCTTATCTATATTCAAAAAGGATCAATGTTCTCACTTAAAAAAAAAAAACAAACAGAACTTCTCCTTAAAAATAGAAGGCAATTCTTCTCTCATGTGGGAATTTTTCATTCATAGTCATCCAATCTACTTTATCTGTACCACTCTTTAAAACTACATTTAGGATAAAAATGCCAAAGTAGGCTTCACATAACAATGTCAAAATGTCAGAAATCCACTGAATCTATCTCCAGATCCCAGTCTTTCATTTAACAAACATTCATTATCCGATGTGCCAGACACTGGGCTAGGTGCCATGGATATACAAACAAAAAGGCAAGGAGATGGTTTAGTGGAGAGGGGAGGGCTTCTCAGTATTTACAATGCAGTGTGATAAGTGCTATATCCACATAAAAAGATCTAATGTTGACACAGCAAGTGAGAGTCCATTTACTTAACTTCCAAAGTCCACGAATTCCCTGAATTGCCAGTAGTCAAATACACTAAATACTATTTCATTGTCTTAACTTTGCTTATATTATGAAGCAAATATAAAGCAGTGTGTGAGATCATAATGGTTTAAAGTGCTGCTGAGAACTGCAATTTTAAGTTACTTGAGAATATGAACTAAGCATGACTTGATGAAAGCATCTGACCAGTGCCTTTGCCTTCCATTATTACCCATCCTTCTTTTTCTGGTTTTCCTCAATCTCTCTATGCACAGGTAGAATCTGTGTTGCTAAAATAACAATGATCAAGTGTGATAGTATCTTCTTGTCTCACCAACTGTATTTAAATCGTTAGTGTACTTTTTAAACAACCATCATCAAAAACAAAACAAAACAAAACAAAACAAAACCCTCTCTCTCTCTCAAAGAGGCATGTATTTGACCAACAAAACCTCAGAGCCATAAATCCACTATATTTCACAAATATAAATTCCCATTTTGGTGATACATGTATTATCAACATTCACAGATCCTTGATTATTAGAAGTTTTGATGCATACCACTATAAGGTTATAATGAAAATATAATATAGTTTCTTATATCACATACATTAAAAAGATTAAGAGAGTTGAACAAACTAATAAGAGAAATTAAAAGATTATCCAAAAATTATGGTGGTAGGGGCATCTGGGTGGTGCAGTCGGTTGAGCCTCATACTCTTTGACTCCTGTTGTGATCTCAAGGTGGTAAGCCTGAGCCTCTCATTGGGCTCTTCACTTAGTGTAGAGTCTGCTTGAGATTCTCTCTCTCCCTCTCCCTCTGCCCCTCCCGCACCGCTCGTGTGTGCACATGCCCGTGAGCTCTCTCTCTCTCTAAAATAAATCTTAAAAAAAAACTATGGGGGGGGGGGGGAAGACTCTCAGCTCCAGCGAATTTACAATTAAATTATTTCAGAGTTCAAGAAAAGGAACAATTTCTGTTGGATACACTGTTCAGAAATGGAATCTACTTGTGCACTTTACAAAACAAAACAAAATCAGCTTCTTCTTCCATCTGCCAGCAATAATTGCACATGGCTATGAAGGATGACATAGTCTTCCCGAGTCCCTCCCTCCTTTTTGGCTGGCTCTTTAGATAAGTATACCTTTCACAGGGCTTACTATTATTCTTTATGGAGAAAGATATAGCATAAAACAAAAATAGCAAACAGAAATGAAGCAGTCCCAGGTAGGCATCTGCTACCTCCATGAGATGATAGTGGAATTCCATATAGGCTTCTGTATCTCCATTCCAGAGCCATTGGAACTCATCAACTTCTCCCACTATTCTATCTGACCTGTTCTTAGCAAAGGCCACATGGACTTCTTGCCCTCATTCTAGCCTACAGATATAATTTGAGTAAAGTAGTGGTTACATCCTCATTGCCTCAAGGGGATAATTTGGAAAGATGAGGCTGTCCAAACTGGATGACTCTAGTTCATTAGATCTCTACATTATCCAGAAATGATATTCTCTGGCAGCTTACTCATAATTTTCCATTATGACAGAAATAAAATCTGACCACTTTGTTTGTTTTTAATAAATTCCACATACAGCAAATCAAAGTCCTTTTCCTCATTTTAGGAGAGAGCATCTGCAATGAAGTCTGAACAATAAAGTTTCTGGAGGTGTTCCACTTAGAAGTCCCTCTCTGTAACTTTAAAATAGCTTTCATGGAACTTAGTTAGGTCTGGTTTTCAAGGGTCCAAACCATCCCCAAACATCCCTTTCCTCTGACAGTAACACTGAATGGAGCTGAGGAAACTATAGCATTTTCTCTCACTCCCTCCTCCATCAGTGTAACTCCAATTTTTGTTTCCTGCTTAGAGACATTTGTAGTACTTTAAACCTCTTGTTGGGATCAAGATTAAACATGTTATTTTCTCCAGACATACCAGTTTTTAACTGCCCCAAAGTGGACAAATTATTTTATCAAGCTTTTATTCACTGACAAATCAGTATTAAACTTTAGGGGAAGAAACTTTTAGAGGCAACCATTACAGATTCATCAAATCAGCCTCCAAATTTGTCTCTTCGAGAAAATGCCAAGAATAGAGTGTTGGGGTTCCTCCCAGCAAAATTTCTCTACTGTCTGTCTTTCTTGGTTCATATCTTACTAACATGTTCACCACTCTCATGCCAAACCTACCCATTTCCAAACCCAACAGAAGGCAGCAGCTGCCAGAGTTTCTGCTGCCCTGTCTTCTGGAAGTTCTCCATCCTCCCAAGGCTTCCTTATGTGTCACCAGAGCCCTCTGGCTGCTTGTCTGGAGGACTACCTTTCTTCACTGCAGAAGAACAAAGATTGGGACTTTAGATGCTGGGTTTCCCTGGATGGAGAAGTTCTTTCCCATTTTTCTGAAGTCTTTCCTCCATCACTTTATACCCTAAATAATAAGCAACTAACCCTCTGGTGTCTGCACTTTCCCTAGTCCCCACCCATTCTTCAGTCAACCGCCAGTGAGAATTAAATCTCACCAATGCTAGGGAGAATACAGTGAACTTGGCATACTCATTAATAGGAATCTATATTATATAAACTGCTCTGGAAAGCATGAATGAAGAGCCTTTAGGTCCCTGACTCAGTATTTTCAGCTCTGGAAACCTATTCTGAACAAATAATCCATGGTTAAATTATAGTATACCCACTAGAAGTAGTCATTAAAAACAGATTACAAAGCAACATGGAAAACTTCACCTCAAAAAAAAAAAAAAAAAGCTAGAAAGAAACACCTTACAACTACAATTGCTATTACATTAGCATGATGGGACCCTTGAAGCAGTAACACTTCCATCAAATATGATTTATACTTTGTGATTTCTTTTATGGTTTGAATTTTGCAGAAGCAGAAGAAAACAGGAACAGGATAAATCTCCCCATCTCCAAAGGACTCGATAAAACCTTTGTCAAATGACTACACCCATATTCACAAAATTTTTCCTGACAGAACTTCTGAGTCTTGAGCCCCAAGTCATTAAGTATGTATTTGCAGGTCCTGTATAGGGGATTTCTCACATGAATTATTCAGTTCTCATTGAGGACTGAACCCTTGTGAGGAGACATCATGGCTTTAATTTTATATATGAAGAAACAGCTACTGTGACATATTAAGTCACTATCCAAGGTCATACTGGGGTATAGGAGCCAAGAGTCAAATATCCGGTCTTCTGAGTGCTTGTTCATTGTTCTTCTTAGTGTTTTTCTAAGTCGTTAAACCCAAGCTAAATGTCACCTTTATTTTTATTTTTAAAAAGACTTTATTCATTTACTTAGAGAGAGATCAGGGTGAGGGGCAGAGGGAGAGAAAGAATTCCAAACAGACTCCCCACTGAGAGCGAGCCTGATCTCACGACCCTGAGATCAGGCATGACCTGAGCCGAAACCAACAGTCCGACGCTCAACCCACTGAGCCACCCAGATGCCCCTAAATGTCATATTTAATACCATCCCCAGAAATCTAGTTTTGTCAAATTGGCGCCATCACAGTCATTCAATATTGGATCTATCACAGATCTTGGTAATAATAATCACCCTGCTTTCCAAGTGTGAGTTGCAAGTTTTTAAAGTGCTTTCACTAAACTGTAATATACCCAAAGCTTTGCATAACAAAAACTGTCACAAAAAGGAGAGGGCTAGCTGTCCTCCAAGACCCGAGGGGGTTCCCATCTTTGTCAATGACCCGTGCGCGTGGGTTCTTTCGCACGGCCACGTAGGAAATCCCGAACATCCTAGGGGTCGTGGCGGTGGCCCGCGTCACCGAGAACCCTGCTCCGCCGGCCAGGAGTCCTCGCTGCCAATCCGCGTCCCCAGATCTCACCTTAAGAGTCTCGTAGGCGGTCGCTACCAGCAGGAAGGCCTCTTCCGCGCTATGCGGCGTCCGTCCGGGGCCCTCGTCGCCAGGCTCAGGCCGGTAGCGGTCGGGGTGGTAGCGCCGGGCCAGCTGGCGATAGGCCCGCGCGATCTCCGCCTTGCCCGCCGTGCGGCTCACACCCAGCACTTCGTAGCAGTCGCGCGTGCCGCAGTAGAGCCCCTCCACCAGAGCCCCCGCGGACCGCGCTAGCAGCAGCGCCAGCAACAGGGGCGGCAGCAACACCAACCAGCACTGGCCGGCAACGCCGGCTCCCCCGCGCGGAGCGAGCGGCGCCGCCATCCCGGCCTCGGCCGCGGCTCCACCAGCCAAGCGGCTCTCCCGCACTCCGCGGTGTGCCGGGCTCGGCCTCCGGGACCTAGCTCCACGTCAGCAGGCGGCGCCTCCGCGCAGGCGCACAGAGCGCGACTGTAACAACCACTTCCTTCACGACCGTTGCTAGGGGAGAAGGACGCCTCAGTGGCCCGGCCGCTTCCGGTGTGTCACTGCCTTCCCAGCTCCAGCGGCGGGAGGGTTTGTACTTACGGGAGCTAAAGGATGTCTCAGTGTCTGAGGCACATGTAACCAATGTGTGCAGAGCGCGTTACCTTCCACCGTAGCCTTCACACGCGATCATTTCTACATCATTACTTCACCTGCGGCAATTGATAGTCTGGCTCCCTTGCCGTTTGGTTATCCATGTGAAGAAGATATGTGCACAGAATTTTAAAGCCGAGTCCCCAGGCCGGACGCCTTCCTTTCAGTAACCCCATGCCGTCTTTCCAAAAGGAAGATGAATTTAGAGGCTCTAGGCGCTGACTCTGCCTGCTAGGGACCTTTAAATTTCATGACCATCTAGCTCAGATGTGGAGATTCTCTCTCAACCTCCACACCATTAACATTTTGGACCTTATAAATTTTTTTTTTTGCCAAATAGGAGCTGTATTATGCATTGTAAGATGGTCAGCAGCATCCCTCTACACACCAGGTACCAGTAGTACCACCACGCCAGTTATGACAGTCAAAAATGTCTCCAGATATTGCTAAATGTGTTCGGGGTATAAGGTGGCCAGAACAAACACAGGTCACTCAAAATTTAATTTCTGACAAAAACAATTTGTTGGTATAATTATGTCCCAGATATTGCATGGAATTCTACAACTGCACGAAGAATTTTGCCTCAAAAATGTGCTTCTACCATTCAGTCAGTACGTATTCATTGAGTCTCTAATATGAGCTAGGCACTGTTGGAGGTTCTGAGGACATAGTGGTGAGAGTAAGGCAGATAAGATTTTTTTTTTTTACGGTTTTATTTATCCATTTATTGACAGCACAAGCAGGCAGAAGAGCAGGCAGAGGGAGAGGAAGAAGCAGACCCCCTCCCCCCGCCGCTGAGCAGGAAGCCAGATGTGGGGCTTCATACCAGAGCCCTAGGTGGGACGGAGCCAAGGCAGACACTCAACCAATTGAGCCACGCAGGCGCCCCTGTAGACAAGATTGTTGATCTCAGGGAACATATATTTTAGTGCAGGATGACAGACAATAAACAAGCAAATAATAAACTTTAAGATATAATAAATTCTTTTAAGAAAATGAAACAAGGGAGAGACATGTATGACATATAGCATACATATATAGATATAGATAGGAGAGCGAGTGAATTAATGCAAACACATAAGAGAGTCACCAAGCTGAAATTACTAGAGTCAGGATCAATCGTTAGAATCAATTCCAGGACATGTAAACTGACTCAAAGGACAAATAGAAGATGACTTGAAGGGTGTGAGGGAGTTTTGGAATAAGAGAGTAGTGAAGTAAATACCAAGAAGGGAAAAGAGGCAGAGGCAAGAAAAGAACGTGAAGTTTTTCAAGAAATAAAAGACAGCCCATATGCCTGGGAGTGGGAATTAGGAGTGCAGGGTATGAAATTAGAAGAAGCTAGATTGTGAGAGACCAGTTTCTTCCATGTTGAAGAAGTTGCTCTTTATCCTAAGAGCAATGGAAAGCCAGTGTGAAAATTTAAGTAGTAAAGTGACACCTCCAAATATGCACATCAGAACAATTACTCTACTAAGAGAACGAGTTGGGAGATTTCAGGACCACCATTATGAGACAGTTTTAAGAGTCTAAGTAAGAGGGGCACCTGGGTGGCTCTAGCCGTTAAGCATCTGCCCTCAGTGAGAAAACAAATAACATTATTAAAAAGTGGGCCAAAGGGGCACCTGGGTGGCTCAGTCAGTTAAGTATTTGCCTTGGGCTCAAGTCATGATCCCAGGGTCCTAGGATTGAACCCCAATTCGGGCTCCCTGCTCAGTGGGGAGTTTGCTTCTCCCTCTCCCTATGCCCTTCCCCCTGCTCATGCTCTTTCCCAAATAAATGAATTAAATTAAAAAAAAAAGATAAAATATGGGTCAAAGATCTTGACACCTCACCAAAGAAGGAATGGAAAATAGAAAAAAAAAAAAGAAATGGAAAATTAGCATATCAAAAGATGCTTCACATCTAATGTCTTCAGAGAAATGCAAATTAAAACAATGAGCTATCACTGCATACCTCCTAGAATGGCCAAAATCTAGAAAACTGCCAATACCAAATGCTAACAGAGATGTGGAGAAACAGGGGCTCTCATTCATTGCTAGTGGAAATGTAAAATGGTACTGTCATTTTGGAAGATGTTTGGCATTTTCTTATAAAACTTAACATATTCTGGGACACCTGGCTGGCTCAGTTGGTAGGGTATGCAACTCTTGATCTCAGGATCGAGAGTTCATGCCCCATGTTGGTTTATAGAGATTACTTTAAAAAAAAAAAAAAAACTAAAAAACTAAACAGTGTCTTACCATATAATCCAGTAATTGCACTCCTTATGCAATTTGTCCTTTACCCAAAGAAGTTAAAAATTTATGTCTGCACAAAAACCTGCACATACATGATTATAGCGGCTTTATTCATACTTTCCAAAACCTGGAAGGACCAAGTTGTCCTTCAACAGGTAAATGGATAAATTGTGGTACCTCTAGACCATGGAGTATTAGCACCACAAAGAAATGAGCTTCCAAGCCATTAAGAGATATAGAAGAAGCTTAAATGCATATCATAAGTGAAAAAACTAATCTGAAAAGGCTGCATACTGTATGACTCCAACTATATAATATTCTGGCAAAGACAAAAGTATGGAGACAGTAAAAAGATCAGTGGTTGCCAGGGGTTCGAGGAAGGGATGAAAAGGCAGAACACAGAGAATGTTTAAGGCAGTAAATGTACTTTGTATGACACTATATTGACAGATCCATGTCATTATATATTTGTCCAAACAAAACGTACAACACCAAGAATGAACACTAATATAAACTATGGATTTGGAGTGATTATGATGTGTCAGTGTATGTTCATTAATTATAGCAAATGTACCTACCACTCTGGTGGGGCATATTGATAATAGGGGAAACTGTACATGTGTTGGGGAGGGGACATATGGGAAATCTCTGTACCTTCCCCTCAGTCTTGCTGTGAACCAAAAACTGCTATGAAAAAAAAGTTTATAAAAAAACCACTAAGGCCATGCCTTGTAATTCTTTGTATTCTTATAGTGTCTTTATGTAACTAGCATCCAATAAATATTTTCCAACTGATGAACAAGTTGAATAGACCTGGTAAAATAATTTGGAGTTGATTGGGTTTTTCTATATATCCAATGGTGAAACAGTAAAAATAAGAAACTACTACAACCATGGATTTTAGCCTAGTAGATATACACTGTCCAACTAGATCAGTAGGGTGTCATAATTCATACTTCCAGATAGGTGACATTTGTACCACCATGCTGGATGACTACTAATCAGTCTGACCACAAGTCCGAGGCCAGTGAGCATGTATGTACAAGGAAACGGCAGATGTTGGTGAGGATATGGAGAAGGTGGAACCATCCTGCACTGTTGGTGGGAATGCAAACTGGTACAGCCACTCTGGAAAACAGAATGAGGGTTCCTCAAAAAGTTGAAAATAGAGCTACCCTATGACCCAACAATTGACCCCAAAGTTACAAATGTAGTGATCTGAAGGAGCATATACACCCACAATAGCCAAACTATGGAAAGAAGCTAGATGTTCATCAACAGATGAATGGATAAAGAAGATGTGGTATATGTGATTTACACACATACACACACACACACACCCATTTATTAAGCAGCCATCAAAAAAGGAAGTCTTGCCCTTTGCAATGATGTGGATGGAACTAGAGGGTATTATGCTAAATGAAATAACTCAATCAGAGAAAGACGATTATCATATGATCTCACTGATAAGTGGAGTTTGAGAAACAAGGCAGAGGATCATAGGGGAAGAGAGGAAAAAATGAAATAAGATGAAACCAGAGAGGAAGACAAACCATAAGAGACTCTTAATCTCAGCAGACAAACTGAGGGTTGCTGGAATGGAGGGGGGTGGGAGGGATGGGGTGGCTGGGTGATAGACATTGGGGAGGGAATGTGCTATGGTGAGCGTTGTGAAATGTGCATGACTGATGAATCACAGACCTGTGTGTGTGTATATATATATATTTATATATATGTTATATATATTATTATTTATATATATAAATTTAATATATAAATAATATATAATTTATATATTTATATATGTTATATAAAATGTATAATATATAATTATATATCAATTAATAATATATAATTATATATTTTACATTTTATATAACATGTATTATATATGTTAATAAAAATAATAAATATATAATATAATAAAGATATAATATAATAATAAATATAAAATAAATAATTGTTACAGAACTTTGTATCCAACAAAAAGAACATATGTTCTTTTCAAATACATAAAGCAGTCACAACAATTTACCATGTATTAAAAAATAAAGGAAATGTTGATAAATTTCCAAAAAAAAAAAAAAAGAATGTATCTTCACTCTCCATTTACCTGAAATGAGAGAAAACCTCATTATAATTTCTGGCTATAAGACTTTTATAAGGTCTTTCCAATCAAACTGAGCATACTTTTTTCATACCTACATTGACTTGCTTGGTTCAAAAGTTGATTTAAATTATGTAAACAAAAGTTACACCTACATATCCACAAATCAATAAATGGTTGAAAAACAACCATTCCAGAGGCACCTGGGTGGTTCAGTAGGTTAAAGCCGCTGCCTTCGGCTCAGGTCATGATTCCCGGGTCCTGGGATGGAGCCCCAAGTCGGGCTCTCTGCTTAGTGGGGAGCCTACTTCCCTTCCTCTCTCTCTATCTGCCTTTCTGCCTATTTGTGATCTCTCTCTGTCAAATAAATAAATAAAATCTTTTAAAAAATGACCTCAAATAAAAAAAACAGCCATTCCATATACAACTTGAGATATTATACTATTTTAAAGTTATCTATACTTATAAGGCAAGGAATAAGTACTACAAGACCTTTTTTAAAAAAATTGAATATTACAAAACTAGGAAGGGATAAAAAAAGAAACTAATTCAAAACCAGCATTGCTTTTGATCTTCCTTTAGGTCAAATCTAGTAGCCCAGAGGTCTGCTAGTGTGAACGAGGTGGTTTATGGAGTTAGAACACCACAAATTCCATTGCCAAACTCATTTTAACAGAGGGAGAGGGAAAGGGAATCTTAAAACAGGCTGCATGCCCAACACAGAGTCTGACCTGGGGCTCAATCTCACAACACTGAGAACATGACCTGAGTCGAAATAGAGTTAGACCCTTAACTGACTGAGCCACCCAGGCACCCCTGCCAAACTCGTTTTTGAATTTTTCAGAATTCTATGAATATAACCTCTCTTCTGCTTTCTTGATATATGCCTACTTTTTCGAAAGAGGTAATATCTGTTTCTTCCCTATCACTTCTATCAGCCATCCACTTGAAGGATGGGGGAAGGGACATTTCTGACTGTATTAGTTCTTGTTGTTTCTCACATCCATTTTCCTTTTACCTGTTCAGCCCACTCAGTCACTTCTGTGGAGAAATTCATTTTGCAAGTCTTCCATCATCTGGCATTCTTATTTAAGACAAGAAAAATCACACAACTCCCACAACTCACATACCCCATTCCTACTGGGTTTATATCCTGGTCCCACTTAGTCATCAGGTAGAAATTTTTTATTTGTTGACCGCCAGAGAGCCACCAATAAAATCTTGTTGAGCAGAAATTCTGGAGAGAACTCATACTGGCCCTCTACCTCTGACTGTTTCCAATGAGCTGGAAAGAGACTATGCCAGTTCCAAACTGTCCACCAGAGGGTGCTACCCATTCCTGCACAGTCTGTTAGAGATGTGTGACGGCTAAATTCCACAATTTAAATGGCTTCAATTTTTCTCAGCCTTCCCTCAGAATTCTTGAATGAAGCACTTTTTAAAACCAAGGGTCTAAGTAGGGAAAATAAACCTGATTGGTTGCATAGACAGAAGAGAAAAGCTAATCATAGCTCCAATGCCCACTCCCCTGGCATGCTCCATAATGGGATGATAGTTATAAGGATTTTGCAGCAATCATGTAATTTAAACACTGGCATTTGGCTCTGTTTTTAAAAGGAGGAAAACATTTGTAAAGAAATATCTCCAATATGCAAAGGTAAATCTATTTACTTTTTGTCTAAATAATGTGTGAAATTAGGTGAAGAGTTATTTCAGAAATAATCACTATGATAAGGTTTTACATGGGAAATTTAAGGACATATGAATCTACTAATTAGCGTAATACCCACTCAGATCTGTCTGGCTCCTGAGTGTGGCCAGGGGATAAAAATTTGAGAGCCTTTCGTCTACAAGAGGTTTTTGTCTTTTTGTTATGGAAAGCATTCTAGTTGATACAAAAGAGGTTGATTATGCAGGAGAAAATAACCCAAGTAGCTTAAGAAATTTAGAAAAGATACAGTCTATGTTCATTAACCTTTAGTAGGAAGAGAGAGCTTCCCCCATCATCAGAGGAAGAAAAGAGAAGATGGGTACAGATGCAGAGAAGTTTGTAACTTTGACCATGAAAAGACAAGGTCTCTGTTCTAATGATTTTTATTTTCTCAGTGAAGCCTAGAGTAAGATTATCTCTTGAGAACTGAGGTTTGAAAACAGAAGTAAAAGTGTAAAACTGTTATCACACTCTGTGGAAAAGCAGATTCATTGGAGAATGACTGGGATTTCTGGGTGGGGTTGAATGTGCCAATATGTTGTTTGTGATCATTCAAGTAAAACCAGTCAGTCTCGTTGTGCGAATTTCTCCAGTAATGTTCAGCTGCTCATGAGAATGCATGGAAAAGGCAATAGTTGGTTTTATTTGGGGTTAGTTTTATGCCAAGGTGATTGATAAAGGAATAGAGAAGCAAGGAAACTGGAGGCACTTGCCAGGCAGTAATTATAATGAAGTACCTTGAAATCTTACATGAACTAGATTGAACTAAAATTCATACCCACTATGATAATAGTAACGAAAGGCCAGCAAGTCAAGAACAGGGAAAGAAGAGTGCATCAATAAAAGATCTATAGGTTACAGGGGCACCTGGGTGGCTCAGTGGGTTAAAGCCTCTGCCTTCGGCTCAGGTCATGATCCCAGGGTCCTGGGATCGAGCCCCACATCAGGCTCTCTGTTGGGTGGAGAACCTGCCTCCCCCTCTCTCTCTGCCTGCCTCTCTGCCTACTTGTGATTCCTGTCAAATAAATAAAATCTTTTTAAAAAAAAGACAGGTTATGAAAACTGAGTCTCCTAGAGGGCCTTCTTGGTGGCCTGTGTTTCTTTTAGGAATAGGTCAGCCACCAGGATGTCAGTGGTACTGAGTGGACTGAGGAAGTGACAGAGACAAAATTCTATTTTGTTTGGTGTTTGGGAGTAAGATGCTGGGAATTGCACATCACATGCTAGGATGCTGAGCAAGGGGTGAGTTGAGATACTGGAGGGTATTCAGAAATGCCAATTCTCTTAAAACACTCTGCAACTCTATCACTTTGCCACTGATCAGTGGTTTTGGATGATGGCCAGATACATTTAGATTTCATGGGTCATTAATAGTATCCTTCAAACCAGGAGAAAAGTGGGGACCATATGTGTATGTGGGAGAAGCTAGATGGTGCCATCGTTGTGCAATAAGATAATTATGAATTGAATCCCTTAAATACACATTTAGCGATAGGAGTGAAAAATGAAATTCCTTCTTAATCACTTTTGGTTGCCACATTGTGCTTCTTTATACAGGACTGCATGTTTTTATACTTTATAATTGTCAAGAACTATGAAGGAGCAGAGATTTTTACCTTCCTTTGCAAACTAGCCAGTTAGCCTGGCACAGTTTCACAGATGCTGGCAGAAAGCACAGACTCCTGGGTCAGAGACATGGGACTTTATCACTCACGGCACAGCAAGCAGCACCACGTTCATGTCCATGTTGGCTCTCTACCTGCACCCCCCAACCCACCATGGGTAACACAGGGGGCCCAGGTGAATGCTGTGATGAAGTAGATTCGCATCCCAGTTGAGGAACTCTGAGCTTAAGGCGCCCAAATCTTTTATAATAGACACTCGCACCAAGGGGAGACATTACACTAGACAGAAAACAAATCTACCCCTCTGATCTGGAGGGAGAACTTATGTCTTCCCAGGCTGTCTGGCATACAAATACCTGGAGAAAATAGTCCAGAACACAAATGGTCGGTGCCCCTGCTCGCAAGCATGAAGAAACAAGGAGAATTGTCTCCTGACAAAAAGAATAGTAGTCACACTCACGTAGTGCTTACTGTGCATTAGGAACAGTTCTACGTAGTGCTTAATATACATTAGTCTTTAGTGCTTAATATACATTATGTCACTTCATCCTCACAACAGTTCTATGAGGTTATCCCCATTTCACAAGTGAGAAAATGGAATTTTATGATAGTACAGAATGGTAGACAGTCTGTAATGATTTAGATCACTGGAGACTCTGACTTCCTAAGGTCTGAAAGGGGCATGATGCTTGTTTGTTTGTTTGTTTGTTTGTTTGTTTGTTTTTAAAGTAGGCTCCACCCCCAGCATGGAGCCCACCGCAGCAACTGAACTCACTACCCTGGGTTGGGGACCTGAGCTGAGATCAAGAGTCAGCCACTTAACCAACTGAGTCACCCAGGTGCCCCAACATGATGTTTATTTTTTAATAAGCCCACAGGTGATTCTGATAGACACCAAAGCTTGAGAATCACTAATTTAAAGTGCCTGGCTGGGGGCACCTGGGTGGCACAGTGGGTTAAAGCCTCTGCCTTCGGCTTGGGTCATGATCCTGGGGTCCTGGTATCGAGCCCCGAGTCAGGCTCTCTGCTCGGTGGGGAGCCTGCTTCCTCCTCTCTCTCTGCCTGCCTCTCTGCCTACTTGTGATCTCTGCCTGTCAAATAAAAAAAAAAATCTAAAAAAATAATAATAAATAAATAAAGTGCCTGGCTGGCTGGAGTGTGAGACTCTTAATCTCAGGGCTATGAGTTCAAGGCCTATATTGGGTCTAGAGATTACTTAAAGATTAAAAAAAAAATGATAAACATCATCTTTCTAATTCCCTCAAATATTTAGCAAAGCTTTCTATTCCTTTCTAATTTATACCTACAATTTTTCCCTTTTATTTTTTCCATTTTATTTAAAACAAATGATTTTTGAGTTCTTGCTGTATAAGGGAGATTCTGAATCAAAAGAAAGGAAACCAATTTCTTTCCAATGAAGATGTTTAGAGAAAGTACAGACTTTAAAAGGACTGGCTCAGTAAATTTAAAACACAACATGTATTTAAAAGAAAAGAAAATCACAAAATTGCCAACATTTCCAAGTTCCTAGTGGAAAAAACATACTTTCTCACATGATGACGATAGCCACAGATGTTGCATATCCACAAAAGTTCAGTACTGAAAATGTCATGGATAGAATTATGTTAGTAAGTAAGTGACTTACAGGAAAAATTCAAGTTTCATTCATTTCGGGGACTAGAATAATGCAGGGCAAAAAAAAAAAAAAAAAGCATGTAGGGTGATGACCCTGTTTTTCTTTTTTACATTTCAGAGTGTGAAGCTTTCTCTACATGATTGAGAGATGTGATATCCATACTTACCTGCAGCGGTGACAGGACAGGGTGTCATTTGCATCCATATGTGTGTCCTTTTAACAATTTTTGGGAGTGTGTGTGTCCTTTTTACAATTTTTATTAATTTAAACCATTTGTCTAAAATTCCTTTGAAACTTATTTTCTCTTTCAGAGTCCATGAACTTTCATATCTGTGGGTTTTTTAAACAATAATTACATATGTTATTTAGACTGAGCAGTCTCCTAGCAGGAGACAAAGGGCCACCCACCAAAGGGAAGTATGTAGGGGAAAGGGAAACCAAGTAGGAGACGCCCTCCTACTTGAGCCGGAAGGGGTCAGGGGACAGAGGTGTGCTCAGAGGCTGCCTGAAGGAGCTGTGCTTTTAAACAACGCCAATCCAAAGTAATCTAACAGGAAGAATCAACACCAGACCCACCAAAATCAAGTGGAAGTTTGAGGGAAGGGGGCAGGATTTGTGAAAACAGCATGGAGAGTGGATCTGGAAGGCAAATGAAGAAAATCAAATAGAGTTGCTCCTGTCTCTCCTTGAATGTTAGTGTTTTCAATTGCTTGTTCTTAACACAGTGCACTTTGGTCCCTATATTAATAATTATAACCCTTACTTATATAGTCCTTTGAGGTTGGAAGTTGTTTTCAAGTACACTATGTCACAATTCTGTTTCTTGGCACAGAAACATGTACATCATGTTTGTGATTATATACAACATGTACATAAACAGGTCCATAAACATGTATCATCCTGTGATACAAATGAATCAATTTAAAAGAAGCAAATTAAGGCACATTAAAAAAAACAAAAACTTTTGGTTAGGGTTAACTAAATAATAACCAATGAATTCCTTATTCATTCCCCTAAAATGAGGTTTTTTTCCCCCCACAGTAAATTCCCAAGTCAGAGAGGCTGCTTCAGAGAGAATCCTGTCTCCTGAACTTGAGCAGAACTGCAGGGTGGCTCCCAATGTAAATTTACCTTCCTTCCACTCCACAAATGCCTAGTCACAAAAGTACTACACCTACTTGTATTATTTTTAATGCAATAGTTTGCCTTCAGCCAAAACTCTTTTGATTTAAAGCAAACTAAAGAAGCTTTGAGTCAGAGTTTATTCTATGATGATGAGAACGTAAAACAGATTTAAAATGTCTCTGAATCCAGGGGTACCTGGGTGGCTCAGCTGGTTAAGTGTCTGCCATTGGTTCAGGTCATAATCCCAGTGTCCTGGGATCGAGCCCCTCATCGGGCTCCCTGCTCAGCTGGGAGCCTGGGATTCTGCTTCTCTCTCTGCCCCTTCCCCCTGCTCATGCTCTGTCTCTGCCTTGCTTTCAAATAAATAAATAAATAAATAAATAAATAAATAAATAAATAAGCCCCAGTGCACATTGTGCAAGAACAGTTGCAAAAAGGACAAACAATACATTAAACACATCACAACAGTTCCTATAGTAGTAGGAGGAGAAGAGTAGGGGATGGGGCCTTTTTTTTTAAAAAGCATACAAATTATTGACAGAGAATTTTTGGCAGACCGGTGGTGATAATACACCATAAGCTATGAGTATGAAGACCTCAACCCTCTGGCCCTGAGGTACAAAATCCTATACAAACAGTGAAAAAACCATGACCCCTCTCTTTTTAGCAGGGAGACAGAAAGTTTTGCCACAGTCCAGCTCCATGGACACAAGACAACATAGGTCTTTCTTTTTATTTTATTTTATTTTTTTTTAAAGATTTTATTTATTTATTTGACAGAGAGATCACAAGCAGGCAGAGAGGCAGGCAGAGAGAGAGGAGGAAGCAGGCTCCCTGCTGAGCAGAGAGCCCGATGCGGGGAACAATCCCAGGACTCTGAGATCATGACCTGAGCCGAAGGCAGCGGCTTAACCCACTGAGCCACCCAGGCGCCCCATGTCTTTCTTTTTAATCTGAGATATTTGGCCCACGTGATGACATCCAATTGCAACATTTCCTTGCCCCGCTGACTCTACCAACTGAACCACAGTTGGGCACCCCTAGACATGCATCTTCTGTCCTTTGTCTTTCTTCCTGCCTGGAATGTGGAGATGCTGCCCAGTGGTACAATAAACATTCTGTGACCATGGAAGAAAGCCTTTCACTACAGATGGCAGTAGAAGAGTCTGGTTTCCTGTGCAGTGTCCTGGGATGGAGCCCTGTGTTGAGTCCCGCATCGGGCTCCCTGCTTAGCGGGGGAGCCTGCTTCTCCCTCTCCTTCTGCCCCTCCCAGCTGCCCATGTTCTTTCTTTCTCTCTCTCTCTCTCTCTCTCTCCTCTCTGTCTTTCCCATGAGCTCTCTCTCTCAAATAAATAAATAAATAATAACCACTCCAGGTCAACCAGGATCTCTTTCCCAGGTAGTGATTGTGACTCAGCTTAATGGCTGAAATGAGCTGTCATGATGATTAAGCTCGGTACTGGCTGTTGCATGATCACAGAGTCAGTTAGAATATGGATTAGAGGATCAAGGAAGAAGATTTGCTCTTTACTTTGCTCTAAGACAAAATCTTATTCAATTCAGTGCTCTGACCTTAGGTTTCAAAGAACTCTGATCTAGCAAGCTGAGGGAACACGTCACTTACACTTGATCTTAGCCAAAAGGCCGAGAAGCGATGGAACACGTCACTTAATACAATCGTGCAAGTAATAAGAAAATGTATCTCTTCAAATAATTCAGATAATACAGATGTGAACAGCGTAAAAAGCAAAACTCATTGTTATCTGGTAACAATTACTTCTGATGCTTTTCTATGGCAATGTACTTTAAAAATACACCTTCTTGGGACGCCTGGGTGGCTCAGTTGGTTGGACGACTGTCTTCGGCTCAGGTCATGATCCCGGGGTTCCGGGATCGAGTCCCACATCGGGCTCCCAGCTCCATGGGGAGTCTGCTTCTCCCTCTGACCTTCTCCTCGCTCATGCTCTCTCTCACTGTCTCTCTCTCAAATAAATAAATAAATAAATAATACACCTTCTTTTTTTTTTTTCTTTTCTACAACTTCCCCTGCGTTGGTCTGGTGAGATAATGCTTGTGAAATAATTATAAAACTGGATAGTAACATTATTCTCATAATTGAAAGAATCCCTTAATACATGTAAGATACTACATCTGGAGAGAGAACAATTATGCCTCTTCCCACAACACAATGAAATGTGGCCAGTGCAGCACCAACTAGGAGCCCTTAGTAGCTAACTTCTAAGTCTCACAACAGAGAGACTTTTAATTATCTTCCTCAGAGCCTAAGGGATCTGAAGTTCAAGAAGTGAAATCAATTAGAGATCACAGAGTTAGTCAGTAGGAGGGTTGAGATTTGAATTCGAGTTAACATGCTCAAAGCCCTGTCCTTTTCACTGTTCATTTTATCTTCCAATATAGGTGAGAAGGGTTCCTCTTGCAGGTAAGAAGAACTTTAGGAAAGGTCACACTTATGGGACCTCTGTAAACAACTATTGGTAATGTTATTTTGGATATACAAATATACTGAATGTCTTGGAATGTCACTCTCTCATCCTGGTTTCCCCTCTTAGTCCCTCTTCCCATCCTCCTATCCATTTGGCTAGTGTCTGATACAATTACTTCTTTAAAAAATTTTATTTATTTGAGAGAGAGAGAGAGAGCATGAGCAGAGGGAAAAAAGAAGCAGGCTCCTTGCTGAGCAGGGAGACCAATCCCAGGGACTGGGATTCATGACCTGAGCCAAAGGCAGATGCTTAACCAACTGAGTCATCCACACAGAGCTTTAGAGAGGTAACTGAAGTTAAATAAGGTCATAAATGGGTGCGCTCTAATCTGCGATTGTATTTGGAGACAGGACCTTCAAAAAGATGACGAAATTCAATGGAGACTGTTAGGTGGGGCTTAAAGAAGAGAGATACACCAAGCATGTGCATGCGCAGAGAAAAACCCTGTGAGAACACAAGAAGAAGGTGGCCATTAGCAAGCCAAGAAGCATGGGCTCAGGAGAAGCCAAACTGGCCAATCCTTTGATCTGGACATCCAGCTTCCATAACTGTAAGAAACTTAAATTTCTGTTGTTTAAGCTATCCAACCAATAGTAATTTGTTATGCAGCTATAACAACCAATAGACATTCTCAGAGACACCCAGATTTCTTTCAGCTCTTCTGTTGAAAGCTTTTTTTCTTTTTTAAAGATTTTATTTATTTATTTGACAGACAGAGATCACATGTAGGCAGCGAGGCAGGCAGAGAGAGAAGGGGAGGCAGGCTCCCTGCTGAGCAGAGAGCCCGATGTGGGGCTCGATCCCAGGACCCTAGAATCAGGGCCTGAGCAGAAGGCAGAAGCTTAACCCACTGAGCCACCCAGGTGCCCCCTCTGTTGAAAGCTTTTCAAGTCACCAAACAAACCAACTTTCCTGCAAAGCTGATAATACTGCACACCTAACATCTGATTATCACTAAATTTTATGTTACTATTTTATGTTGAAAGCTGAGAAGTCTTTCTCTTGGAGTTCTGAATCTTTGACTCAGTGCCTTGTTAACTGAAAGCCTAGCAAAGAGAAGAGAGGAATCCGACCCCTGATGACATTGACTAGTTTAGGTAACCCAGGCCCAAGCTTTTCAGTCTTTAATTGGCCCCTGATTTGGTTTAGAGACATTTCAACCAACGAAAGGTGGAGGAGTCTTGCTAGGAATTTTGTGACATGGATATTTTTCTTTCCTTTAGGTCCGTAGAGCTACTGCAGCCACTGTGTCACTCTGAGGGAAGCAAGCCTTTCTGATGCCCAGAAAGCAGTGTAATAAGGATAAAATATGCCAGATCTTGATTCAGACCAGACCTGAAGCCCATCCTACTTCCAGTCACATGAACCAGTAAATCTCTCTTATTTTTTAAGCCAATATGAGTCTGATGTAACGTGCAAACCACCCCCCCCAAAATAACCCCAAACAAAAAACCCATTCTAAATGATACAGGTAGGTGCAAGGGTACAAATCTGAATAAAGCCAGATCTCATCCTTTGAGGGGCTTAAATTCATTTGCACTGATCAAATTGGCAAAAAGTGAATACAACAATAATACCAGTTTTGATGTTAGCTTTAGGTAACAGAAACTCACCAACATTGATGGTAGGAATGTAAACTGCTATTTTTGGAAAACAATCTGATAATACATTAGGTTTATTAGTCCCTGGCTGGATCAGAACTTAGTGGGAAGTCTGCTTGAGATTCTCTCTCTCCCTCTCTCTGCCCTTCCCCGCTTCTCTCTCTCTCTTTCTAATAAATAAATAAATAAAAAGTAAAAAAACTCTGCCCTCTGCTCAGGGATCCTGCATTTGTCTCCTTCCTGCCTGAGCGGGGAAGGCTGCGGCTGGTTCTCCTGCACACCAGCTTTGCACCCAGTTCCCAGTTAGGAACTGTTGTAAGTACAGTTCCATCTGGGCAGGGCTCCGATGGAGACCTTTGCTATTGGAAGCACACCCCTACATACACACACACGCGTGCACAAACTTGCAGGAGCAGCTCCGCCCTTGGGGGAAGCCCCACCTTCTCCCAGACTGCCTTAAATTCAATCGGTGGGCGCTCTGCTGCACAACCCCAACCACATTCTCTGTCTGGGTAGTGGAACCTGCGGACTTGGGTAAGTAAACATCTCCGCCCCGCTCTTTTTTTCCTGCTGAGTTCCTAGAATTCATGGAATATCATGGAACGTTTGCGCGTTGTTCTCCCTCTCTTGCTTAATAACTTCTGAGTCTTGCACTACGAGGAAAGGGAAAGCCAGATGTCCCGATCGATGCCCGCGGGCCCCTCCTTGTTCTTGGAGGGTTTGGAGACAAGCTGGAACGAAGCGCACCGCCTGTCTCCATTTGGGTGCCTGGCAAAGCTGCCTTAGCCAGGGCGGCGGCTGGCCAAGAAACTTGAGGGACTGCAAAACTGGGACCATTGTGGAAGGAGATGAAAGAAAGGGGTCGGAATTTGGTTAGTGGAGACGGGCGTGTGCGGGAAAGGAGGTGGGAGCCAAGGGCGAGTGTGCCTGAGGGCACTGCACCCGGACACCCTCCTTTGGTGGGTGGGACTGTCCCTGAACTTCGTCTGCCTCTGAGGCCACATCCTTTCGAGGGGGGCGGAGGACGACTTCTGAACTTGCAGCGAGGTCAGAATTCGCACATGGCTGCCTTTTTGGGAAAAGAGACCTTTAGAAGAACGGGGCTGCGGATTCACTGCCGGGAAGGCTCCCTTTGCAAAGCAAAAGGATCCAGGGCGCTGCAGTTACCCGCGCCCAACATGCATATTCATGAGGGGGGCTGGGCAAAAGAAAGTTCAGTGTGGAACTGGGGCAAAGGTCGTCCGAAATCCAGGGAGTCCAGGTCCTGACTGACTGAAGTCTTGACGGCATCATCAGCCCTCTGATCCAGTTCGCCCGGAGTTTGCGCGCTCAGACAGCCCATGTTCTTCAGCCCACGTGAGATCAGTCTTTGCTTTTGAAACAGCGCTGGGAGTTTTGCCATCGATACGCTGCGTCCGATTTGGTTGGGCTAATTTCCCGCCAGGTGAAGACCATTCGTTTGTGCGTTGCCTCAGTTTCCATAAAACCCGAAACTACTGAGGTTCTTGCAGTCCCTTGGAACGCGAACACGCAAGCGGGATCGGTAGGGCGCGGATCGCAGAAAGAGCTGACGGCCAGAAATGACTTCTCCTGCGGCCGGAAAGCTCCGCCTCAGTTTTCTTTGTTCCGGGGACCCCTAACTCTTCCCTGCTTGCTCTGCGGCGGGACCGCGGAAATAGCGACCGCAGACCCGTCCGCTAGAGGTAGGCACACACGTGGGGAAGGGGCGGCTCCCGGGGGACACGGGGGAGATCCGTCCAAGCAACACGTCCCGATCCCAAAGCTCTAGGGCCGCCTGAATCATCTCTCTCCGGTTTCCTGTGGAGGCGAGCGTAGACCCCGGATTTCCTATTTGGTGGCAGAGTCACCTCGCCCCGGAGCGGAGCGGAGCGGCAGCGCCACGCCGTGGCGTCCGGAGGCTGAGACTGGTGGCCTTGGTGGTGTCTCCCTCTGAACGACGCGGGCCCACTTCCGTTCGCTTCTGGCGTTTGACGCTCTTTCTCAGGATTCGCTGTCTGTGAGGCGAGGAGCGGCGTGTTTGCCCGCCGCGGAGCTGTCCAGTGCCCTAAGGCAACCCCAGCGGTGGCTGGGAAGAATGTGTCACTTTTAACAGTTTGCCCCTGTCTTGGAGATTTCTGAGGAAGCCTCGGTTTCCTCATTCGTGCTCTCTCCACTGGCAGTGATAATAATGCCTTCTGAAAGGGAATTTATGGGGGTAAAATGAGATGATGCGTCCGAAGTGCTCAGCACAGTAACAGAAATGTAGTAAATACTTAATAAATGTGGTTGGCGTTAAATGGTACTGGAGAGAAGCAGGCGATGAATGGATCCTGCTGCCGGGCTTCAGGGCAGGGGCTGGGAAGTCATAAGAATCCAGTCACGTCCTGGTAGTCGGCTGTGTGTTGACTGTGTTCCAGAAACTTCAGGATGGTTCGTGCTAAGAGCTGGACCCTGAAGAAGCACTTTGAAGGCAGCCCTACTCACAGCAACTTCGAGTTAAAGACAGTTGAACTCCCATCCTTAAAAAATGGAGGTAAGTCACACATTTGAGCTGGAAAAGACTCTATCAGTGAGCCTTTGCTGCATAATAAAGTACCTCGACATTTAGTGACATCAGACGACATGTATTGGCTCACAATTCTGTGGGTTGGCAATTTGGGCTGGGTTAAGTTGGTGGTAACTCTGTAGGTTTCATCTGGGCTAACCGTTTAACCGAGGATGGACCTCACTCATTTGTCTGGTGGTTAGCAAGCTTTCTGCAGATGTGTGTGCCTGAGGCCTCTGGGTGGCCTTTCTAGCAGACTGGCTTCTAGCCGGCTGTAAGCTCTGTCTTCTCAGTGGTCCCACTGATCTAGAGCACCCGGTGTTAGCAAGTACATTTCAAGCCTCTACTTATATCATGTTTGCTGCTATGCAAAGCAAGTCACATAGCCACGTCCAAATTCAAAGAGTGAATTTTTTTTTAAGACTTTATTTATTTATTTGTCAGAAAGAGAGAGAGAGAGAGCACAGGCCGACAGAGTGGCAAGGAGAGGCAGAGGGAGAAGCAGGCTCCCTGCAAGGAGCCCGATGTGGGACTCGATCCCACGACGCTGGGATCATGACCTGAGCCGAAGGCAGACACTTAAAACCGACTGAGCCACCCAGGTGTCCCGAGACATAGACTTCTTGATGGGAGGACGGCAAGGAGGTCCCACACAGCGATGGGACATCTTTGTGACAATTTTGCAATCTGCCACAGAGACTTTCTCAAGGTTTTCTGTCTGAAGCCTTGATGTCATGTGGGAGGAGGATCCCTCTGATTTCTTTCATAATTGAAATGGTACATTGTTTGTGACTTCAACGAACGCTAGGGAGGATTTCCTCTCTGTCCTGGTAAGCCTGGTGATGGCGTAAGGAAGTGGGGTAAGTAGAGCCTAACAGCCATGTGCAGAGCTCAGATTATCCTGTGCACAGACAGGAGGGAAAAACTCTCATCCTTCACTGAGGAGTCTCCCATCCCGTTGGGGGAAGTGGAAGGACAAGGCAACCCCCTAAAGAAATCTAGGGGAGAGAAACAGTAGCACATAGCATGTTTGGAGATTAATTTAGTAGAGCAGACAATAAGGGGTATTTACAGGCGGGTAGGCAGGCTTGGAGAAAGGGGCATGCAATTAAATAGCATGGTCAAGTTCAGTCCCATCTAAGTTGGGATAGATACCCAGGACCCAGATTCAAAATTCCAGAGAATGTGTGCATGAGGGTCACTCCAGCAAAATCTATACTCTTTAGTCCTAACAGGGGCTGTCAGTGAAACATTATGGGAGACGGGAACATAGTGATTATAAATGTGGCCCTGACCAAGTTCCTTAATCTAAGCCTAAATGAAATGGAAACAGTAATAGTTGGAAATATCATATGAAATAATCCATGTAAAGCATGGAGTGAGTTCTGAGAAAATCACATGATGATGATGGTGATGGTGAGGTTGATGATGGTTTGGGCTGGACCCCACTTGTCTCTTCAATAGCAAGCACACAAGGGCAACCGTGAAGCAGAAAGACGATCTTATTTAGAATGTTTACGTAGAATGCCAAAGTCAACGAAGGCATCAAGCATTGAGTTTCTAATTGCCTGTGGAATGCTTTATTTTATAGAGGTCCTGCTGGAAGCTTTGTTCCTTACTGTGGATCCTTATATGAGGTATGATTTTCCTCCTAAAAAGTTACGTGTTGTGCTTTGGACCCTGTTTTGAAATAGTCCATCTTTTAAAATATCCAACTGATTGTCATTCCCCCTGTTGTCCCAGTATAATATCAGTGATAAGATTCATGGATGCTCATCTTTGCCAGCAAAGGTTTGAGAAGTTTGATGAGAGATTCCCTTGGCCCCTCTCTTTGACCACCATTTCCTTTCTTAATATCCACAATTTGCCTCTCACTGTTCCCGAAAAAGTAAAAGACTAAAGAAACCCAAATCCAATTTGTCCATTTCACTACTGACAACTAATTTGGGTAGAGGAAGATGGTAAGACTAAAATAAGCTTTTTTGCCTTCTATTTAACTGTATTCTTTTAATTTAATCAAATATGTGTACCTAGTAAACAACTCAGGGAAGGGAGGGAATAAAAGCATTTATGCGGCACTAACTTCTCAGTAATTTTGCTTATTGGTATATAATGTAGTCATCATTCTTTAAAACAATTGTTTTCAGAGCTGATCAATAGAGATTCAAATCTAAGGTTAAAAAAAAAAATGTTTCCAGATGTTAACTAACATCCCTTTTTGAGTGGTTAGTAGGATTCTGTGACGATTCCAATTTGTAAGCCTTTCCAATCAATTCTCCTGCAATACCAACCAATTCCCCTGCCAAAATCAAGAGTCAGAAATGCAGCCCACTGAGCCACCCAGGTGCCCTTTCCCAAGAAGTCTTTATGTATTAAAAATGTTTTTTTTTTTTTTTTTTCCAGAGTGGCATCCAAAAAATTGAAGGAGGGTGATGTGATGATGGGGCAGCAAGTGGCCAGGTATTTCTTTGTGTCTCCATGTCTGAGAAATATGTCTCTCCTTTACCTCCTTCTGGGTCTGCTTCTGTCTATCATCCCTATAATTTCTTGAGCCCATGTGATTCACTCACTGATCTTGGAAGCAGCTTGGGAAACCTTGCCCCTTTCCTGACTAATTGGGATGAAGGAAAGCCTGTGAAATTACCATCGCTACTTAAAAATTACTTAAAAAATTATAATTGTCCAACTTACAATTATTGCAAAAATTCGAGTAAATCAAAAATTAGTATCATGGAAACCGGAAGATCCCTCACCAGCTGAAACTTAGAAGAGACTGTTGTTAATGTATTATTATTTCAAGAATTGTTTAGTACACCAACTAGTATTTATAATTTTTCTTAAATAATGAGATTATATACCCTTCAATAAATTGCTTTTTCTCACTTAATATGTTATGGATATCTTTTTGATAATATGTAAATATTCTACCGACCTTTTAATGGCTGCAATTTTTTTAAAATCAATCTTTTTTTTCCTCCCAAAGATTTTATTTATTTGAGAGAGACAGAGCACACATGGAGCGGGGAGGCACAGAGGGAGAAGCAAACTCCCCACTGAGCAGGGAGCCTGACACAGGGTTCAAACCCAGGACTCCAGAATCACAACCTGAACTGAACTTAGACGCTCAACCAACTGAGCCACCCAGGCATCCCTTAATGGCTGCAAATTCATCCCATTGTTATCTGCTGTGTAACTAATCTGCTCCTGGTAGCAACTGTTTCCAGTTTTTTCTATCACAAATAGTTCTACAAGGAACATGTATGCCTCTTTATGTGTATGTCTGTGTATTCTCTGCCTACTTGGATGAATATTGCTTCACATTAAATTCCCAGAAGTATAAATTATAGGTCAAAGGAGATGCATATTTATTTATTTATTTATTATTTTAGAGAGAGAGAGAGAGCACAGGTTTGGGAAGGGGCAGAGGAAGAGGGAGAAAGTCTTAAGAAGACTCCATGCTGAGCACAGAGCCCAGTGCAGGGTTCAATCTCAGCACCCTGAGATCATGATTTGAGCCTAAACCCCATCAGATGCTTAACCAACCTTGCCACCAAGATGCCTGAGAGATGCCCTTTTTTTTTTTGAATGTGCAATCATCTAATTTATAAAAAGATGCTACAATATTTAAAATGATAGAAAATATCGATTTCAAAATGACATCAAAAAGTGAGTGTATTTAACCATACTCAGCTCGTAACAGAGCAAATGGGTAAGAAGAGTAATTCATGCTATAGCATATTGTTAATACGAACTGGCAACAGAAAAAGTTGGTAAAGGAAGGCAGAAGAATTCCATCTTTTAAGAATTAGAACCAAAGGGCTCCATTATTTTCTAGCATCTGTTCAGTGTTGTACCTATGTTAGAAATGTACATGATGGGAACTCCAGGGATCTTCTGGATCCTTCCTTTAAGGTCCTGGTCAACTGTAGCCACAATATAACACTTGTGCTCAGTTCCTCTCTGTACTAAGCAGGCATCTGCCTAGATTCCTTTGTGTGTGCATGGTAACCATTCAAATCTTGGATCCTTGGCAGTCCTTAGAAGTACTTAATACTTTTGCCCTAGTTTCTCAGTTTCATCCATTACACAGTCAGTTATACAAGGGATACACTTAGCATACAGACCATCATTGATTGTACTAAGTCAAGTTTGACTTTAATGGAAAAGTTGATGAAGTTGGTATCAACCAGGATGTGGTATGGTAGGCCCAGCTGGGTGTTATCCTGGAAAAATAAGCAGAAGAATTTGGGGGGACTTGGGATCTTTCTTTTCAGGTTTTAATCTAACCTTCTCCTTAAGCCTCTGATCTCAGAGACTAAGCATTTCCTTCATGGTCTCGTGCTTTCTTGATTTCTTTTGCTTCCCCATGTTCACACCTTACTCTTGTTTCTTCTGGAATCACCAACCTGAAAGAAACACATTTTTTTAAAAATTTTTTTAAAAGATTTTTTTAAAAGATTTTATCTACTTATTTGACACACAGAGAGAGATCACAAGTAGGCAAAGAGACAGGCAGAGAGAAAGGGGGAAACAGGCTCCCTGCTGAGCAGAAAGCGGGGCTCGATCCCAGGACCCTGAGACCATGACCCGAGCCGAAGGCAGAAGCTTAACCCTCTGAGCCACCCAGGCACCCCGAGAAACACATTTTTAATTTGAAGTTTTGACGTCAAATTGCTCTTTGAAAAGATTGTATGAATATCCACTCCCTCCAATAGCATATTAAAAGAACTTGTTTCCTCATACCTATATGCCTATTGCTTATCATCTTGGCAATCTGAGGTGAAGTCACATGGATGTTTCCGTTTAACTTCCATTTCTTTCATTATTAGGAATGTTGACTTTTTTGGTAATTTATCAGTTTTCTTCTGTGAATATCTTTATGTCCTTTCCTTTATTCCTTTAGGTCTTTTCATCTCTTACAGTGATTCGTGAGATCTTCTTACATGTTAGGAATATTAGTGTTGCAAATATTTAGGTCTTTATTTTTATCTTTCTCCCATGTCCAATCATAGTTTAAAATTTTTATGTGGGGGCACCTGGGTGGCCCAGTTGGTGGAGTGTCTGACTCTTGGAGCATCTTACGCTTGGTTTTGGTATAGGCTGTGATCTGAGGATCGTGGGATTGAGCCCCCCCACCCCCAATATGGCTCTGCCCTCAGCAGGAAATCTGCTCGAGAGAATATTTTTTTTTTTAAGATTTTATTTTTTTATTTAGTTGACAGAGAGAGATCACAAATAGGCAGAGAGGCAGGCAGAGAGAGAGGGGGAAGCAGGCTCCCCACTGAGCAGAGAGCCCAACTCGGGGCTCCATCCCAGGAGCCCGGGATCATGACCTGAGCCGAAGGCAGAGGCTTTAACCCACTGAGCCACCCAGGCGCCCCTGCTCGAGAGAATATGAAGCAGGCTTTGCACCCAGGATGGAGCCCAATATGGGGTTTGATCTCACAAACCTAAGGTGAAATAAAGAGTCAGATGCTTCACAGACCGAGCCACCCAGGTGCCCCTAAATTTATTTGTTTTTAAAGGATTCTTACTAGCATAAGTATAAGTCATATATACTAATGTAGTGTTGGGAAAGAAAAACTGGGTTGCAAAACAAAGTGATTTCAATTATGTAAATCATATAATATACATTTAAAAATGCATTTATTTGGTTTTTTAAAATCCAGTATAATTAACATACAGTATTATTCATTTCAGATATACAATATAGTGATTCAAAAATTTTATACATTATTCAGTGCTCATTACAATAACTGTACTCTTGGAGCTCCTGAGTGGCTCAGTCAGTTAAGTGTTTGCCTTTGATTCAGGTCATGATCCCAGGGTCCTAGGATCAAGCCCTGCATCTGGCTCCTTACTCAGCAGGAAGCCTGCTTCTCCCTCTGCCTCTGCCTGCAGCTGCTCCTGCTTGAGCTCTCTCTCTCTCTGTCAAGTGAATAAATAAAATCTTTAAAAAAAATTAAGTGTACTCTTAATCCCCCATCACCTATTTCACCCATCCCCCCAGGGCCCACCTTCGCTCTTGCAACCTCCAGTTTGTTGACTTCATTTAAGAGTCTATTTTTTTTGTTTGTCTGTCTCCTTTTTTCTTTGTTCATTTGTTTTGTTTCTTAAATTCAACATATGAGGGCACCTGGGTGGCTCAGTCAGTTAAGCATCTGCTTTTGGCTTAGGTCACAAGCCCAGGGTTCTGGGATTGAACCCCACATTGGGCTCTCTGCTTAGCAGGGAGTCTGCTTCTCCTTCTCCCTCTGCTCCTGCTCTCTCTTGCACACATGCTCTCTCTCTAATAAATAAATTAAAAATCTTTAAAAAAAAATTCCACATATGAGTAAGATCATATGTTATGTGTCTTTCTCTGACTGACTTCTTTCACTTTGCACTATGCCCTCTGAATCCATCCATGTTGTTGCAGATGGCAAGACTTCACTCTTTCTGATGGCTGAGTAATATTCCATTGTGGAATGGAATATTCCATTGTGTATGTATGTATGTATGTGTGTGTGTGTTGTTAATGTATTATTATTAAAAAATTGTTTAGTACACCAACTAGTATTTATAATTTTTCTTAAATAATGGGATTATATACCCTTCAATAAATTGCTTTTTCTCACTTAATATATACACACACACACACACACATATATAAACCACATCTTCTTAATCCATTCTTCTATAGGTGGACACTTAGGTTGCTTCCATAGTTTGGCTATTGTAAATAATACAGGTTAACATTGGAGTGCATATATCTTTTTGAATTCAGGGGTAAACATGAGAGTGCATGTATCTTTTTGAATTAGTGTTTTCATATTCTTGGGGCAAATACCCAGTAGTGGAATTACTGGATCATATGTTAGTTCTATTTTTAATTTTTTTTTTTTAAAGATTTTTTATTTATTTATTTGACAGAGAGAGATCACAAGTAGGCAGAGAGGCAGGCAGAGAGAGAGAGGAGGAAGCACGCTCCCCACTGAGCAGAGAGCCCAATGTGGGGCTCGATCCCAGGACCCTGAGATCATGACCTGAGCCAAAGACAGAGGCTTAACCCACTGAGCCACCCAGGTGCCCCCTATTTTTAATTTTTTGAGAACGCTCCATAACTTTGTCCGCAGTGGCTGCACCAGTTTGCATTCTCATAATATACATTTCAAAATATATCATTAAGATTGCCGTAACACACCCCAGAATATTAGCAGTTATCTTTGTATTGTGGGATTAGAACCGATATATTTTTTAAATTTTTTATTTTTTATAAACATATATTTTTATCCAGGGGTACAGGTCTGTGAATTGTCAGGTTTACACACTTCACAGCACTCACCATAGCACATACCCTCCCCAATGTCCATAACCCCACCCCCTCTTCCAACCCCCCACCCCCAGCAACCTTCAGTTTGTTTTGTGAGATTAAGAGTCACTTATGGTTTGTCTCCCTCCCAATCCCATCTTGTTTCTATTACTCTTCTCCTACCCCCTTAATCCTCCATGTTGCATCTCCTCTCCCTCATATCAGGGAGATCATATGATAGTTGTCTTTCTCCGATTGACTTATTTCGCTAAGCATGATACCCTCTATAGAACCGATATTTTTATTTCATATATCAAATTTTCTTAAAATAAGTGTGTTACATAGCTTCATGATCGCAGGGGCGGGGGGAGACAGTAAAAAATGGTAACGGTGGGAGAAGGTGGGAGAAAGAGAGTCCGCAGATGAGACTAAAAAGAAGCAGCTTAGAGGGGAGGCAAAATTCCCAGTGAAGTCAGTATTATGGAAACCAATGAGGAAGAGTCTGGGTAGCCCAGAGTGTTGAAGACAGTAGAAGGGTAAAATCAGATAATGAATGAGGAGTGTCCACTGGATTTTGCAATCAGAAGTTGTTGTGACCCTAGTGGAGTAGCAGGGCTGAAAGGCTGCGCTGGAGAGGACAGTGCTATAGTTTCGGGAAAGAGGAGGGGCTAGGGATGGAGGGCGGCCCCTGAAGAACAGAAGAGGCTGGTGTCCAGGGCACCTTGAGCCCGAGGACACATGCCTCTTAGAGAGAAGTGGGTGAGGACTGGGACAGATGTGGAACCAGTTCAGAGAGTTCCTCTCTAATGGCCCATATTTTCTCTCAAGGAGGCAGAGGAACCAGCGGCGAGGAATTACGATGGAGAGATGTGGTGGGATATTTAATCATGGATTATTAACTTTAGTGCCCTTTTAGGAAACCACCCATGCAGCATTCCAACTCCCTTGAAAAAGGTTTCCCATGTCGTAATGTGCTTTATCTTGCAGAGTTGTGGAAAGTAAAAACTCAGCCTTCCCAGCAGGCGCTCTGGTAGTGGCTCGTTCAGGCTGGACGACGCACTCTATTTCTGATGGGAAAGATCTGGAAAAGCTACCCGCAGAGTGGCCGGACACCATCCCAGTGTCTTTGGCTCTGGGAACAGTGGGCATGACAGGGTGAGTTTCATGGGTTTATTTCATTTGTTTAAAAACATGACATTCTGGTTTTCTAAAATAGTTTGTTCAGAATGTGGTCAGCACATAGGGTGTCTTGTGGCTCCCCAGGCTCCAGAGATTTAACATTCCCCCAGCGTTTGTGTTGCTTCCTTCATTCGACCTCTGTTCTCTGCTAAGCTGGAGATGTTCGTGTGTTTTGCTCTCCAATCTGTTATTGATTGAAATCCCCCTTAGACCAAAGTGTGCCTTTAATTTTCCCTCTAAGATTCCTTTTCTGTTGACTTCATCTTACCTCTTTTCCATTTTTAGAAGGGTGTGATGTTTGGGAAAGGCCTTGTGTATCTCAGGTCAATATGTCTAACTGAGAGCTGATTTTAGAATTTTCTAGAATGGAAATTGGGATGGGAGGGGTACTGATTGTCATGGGTAGAACGACATAATCAGAAAATGCACCTTCTGCTTTGCATTTGAGGTTACGCTAACTTGTCCAGCACACTCTGGCTTCAGCGTTCATTGGGACGGTGGTTCTGTTGATTCATAAGAATCACCTGGTCGTATAAAATCCAGGTGTTCATGTTCCAGCATCTCTGAATCAGTGGGTCTGAGGTGGGGCTTGGGAATCCAAATTTTTCATAAAACTCCAGTTGATTCTGAGGCTGGTGGTACTCCATCTGACTTTCAAAAAACACTGAACACTGTGGGAATATTAGCTTTTGGGGCCTCAGAAAAAGTGCAGATTTCTGTGCCTTTCACTGCCTCACCTTCAATTTCCAACCCTAATGGGTCCCCAGATATATTCAGAGGCAGACGTATAATCTCTGTTTTGTATGGAAATAACTTTACATGAATTTGTCTGAAATTTTGCAAGCGGCTTAGCAATCACCATAGTGGATACAGATTTCATTGGCTCAGACTCAGGGGTGCAAAAACATAATAAATTCAGTGATTGTTCACATTGTTCAGGTTTAAAACTCAGGATTTCCTTTTTTTCCTATCCCTAAGGTTGATGCAAAGCTCCAAGGGCTAACACAGATTCTGTGTCAGGAGAAGGGAGACAACAACTTCTTGAACTTGATCTGTCTTAGTCTTACACCAGTCTCCTTTTCCCACTGAGTCCTCTGCCACATCGCCTTCCAGGCTGGCCATCCAAGGTAGTGGATTCTTCACCCAGTATTTGTCAGTACTGTCTGAGCTGCATTTCTGTAGACCCCGTAGTTCTTTCTTTGCAAGCTAACTTTGACATCCCCTTTGGGATGAGATGGGGAAATGGCACAAGTTCTTCCATCCCACTTAGGAGCCATGGAAAACTCCCGGGGTCTCTCCAGGACCCCCTTGTGCCTAGACACTGCATACCATTCTGTCTGTCCTGTTGATGACATGGAGGCTTTGCTCATGAAGTTCGCCCTCTCCCTAGGACACACATGTTCTAGGACACACTGTTCTAGGAGCCCTCGAGTGGATCTTCTCTTGCTTCTGAGACTTGACCTAGGGATTGACAGGTGCAGCCCCTTTACATCCAAGTCTCCATTTCTTCTCTAGTTCCCATCATCTTTATTCCTAAGGAGGAGATGGACCATTAGTGGTCAGTAATATTCATTTCCTGTGGGTTTTTTTGTTGTTGTTGTTTTTGTTTTTTGTCTTTTACTTGGACCCACAGCACTGGGCTGTCAAGAAGGCCTTCAGGATGTATCTGAATGAGTTATAAGGGAAAGCAACAAATCTATCCACATATCTTTAATTTCCTTCCCTCAGGCTAACAGCCTACTTTGGTCTACTTGACATCTGTGGTGTGAAGGGTGGAGAAACAGTGATGGTTAATGCAGCGGCAGGAGCGGTGGGCTCTGTGGTGGGGCAGATAGCTAAGCTCAAGGTAAGTGGCTTCTTCAAGTGCCAAACATTTACTCAACACCCACGTGTGCAATGAGAACACAATAGTGAACAGAGTAGACCTTCCCCAGTCTCACAGAATTCAGTGGAGTGGGTCTTGTTTAGAAGTTGAAGATACATTCAGAATATGAGAGATTTCTGAAGAGCTACTCTCTGTACCAATACAGTCTCTAGTCTCATCCTGAAAGTGCTTTTCAGAATGTTCTCTAGTTCCTCTATGATTAGACAGGATCTAATCCAATGCTTTAGCCCAAATCAAAGAACAAGGGGGCAGTCACTGGGAGGGCTGACAAAGGGCCTGAGAGTCCCAGAACTGAGCCCAGATTATAGTCTAAAGGACCACTGTACCAAAAGATAGCATGCAAGTAACTGCAAGAGAAGACCAAAAATAAAGAAACAAGAGAGTCAAATATAAAGGTTGTCAAGCCAGCAACTTAAAACGAGCATAACCACAGAAACTGGAATCTACTGATTGGTCAGAGGCAATCAGAAGTTACAAGTTGGGTTGTAGGCTGATTCAAGGACTAATTTCACCTATAGACCTATTGGCCCATATGGTCATCTTCATATATAAGGCTCAGCACTTAGGGTGTTATTGGGGAACCTGACTGTACTAGCTAGGAGGGGGATTAGTCCATGCTTTTGACTTATAAATGGTTTCCATTTTTCCCTCCCCATTTAGGGCTGTAAAGTTGTTGGAGCAGCAGGGTCTGATGAAAAGATTGCCTACCTTAAAAAGCTTGGATATGATGTTGCCTTTAACTACAAAACAGTAGAGTCTTTAGAAGAAACTTTGAAAAAAGCCTCTCCTGATGGTTATGATTGTTACTTTGATAACGTGAGTACAAATTGGACTTAATATCTTATTTACTAACAAACTACTATACAAAAAAATATGCTTTTAGAGTTTCCACCTAAAATATATAAAGAGAGTACATATGCCTTTAAAAGAACAGGTGTATTGAGATAATAATTTACCCATTTTTAAGCTTTGAACCTAGTGGGTTTTTTATTTTTTTATTTTTTTATTTTTTTTTTGAACCTAGTGGTTTTTAGTACATTCACAGAATTGTACGATCATCACCACAATCAGTTTTAGAACATTTCATTATCCCAGAACGATGATGCTATACTCATCACAGTCACTCCCCATTGGCCCCCAAAAGTGGTCTTTTGTGACTAGCTTCTTATGCTATACTTTAGCATGTTTTCAAGTTTTATCCATGTTGTAATGTGTCTCAGGGCTTCATTCCTTTTTTTTTTTTATGACCACATAATATTCCATTGCCTGGATATACTGTATTTTATTTATCCATCCATCAATTGATGAGCAGCTGAGTAATTTTTACTTTTTGGCTATTATGCTTAATGTTGCTATGAACATTCCTGATCAAGTTTTTGTGTGGATATATGTTTTCATTTTTCTTGGGTATATACCTATACATGGAATTATTGGGTCATGTGGCACCTCCATATTTAACATTTTGAGGAACTGATAAGCAATTTTGCAAAATGGCTGCACTATTTTACATTCCCGCCAGCAGTGTATGAGGGTTCCAGTTGATGAGGGTTCCTCATCAACACTTACTATCTATGATTTTTATTATGGCTATCCTTGTGGGTTTGAAGTAGAATTTCACTGTGGTTTTGATTTTCACTTCCCTAATTGCTAATGATACTGGATGGCTTTTCATGTGCTTATTGTCCATTTGTATATCTTTGGAGATATTGGAGATATTTGGAGAGATTCAGATCTCTTGCCCATTTTTCAATTGGGTTGTTCAATTGAGTTTTAAGAGTTCTTCATAAAAGCTCTGATAAGTCCCTTATCAGACATAGTCAATTCTCAATATTCCTGGTAGTTATATTCTATCAAGCACCACAAACCCTGAACCATTGCTTCTAGGGGAAGTATGTACATTTATGTACATATTTCAACTTGATTATCATCTTAAATACTAAAAACAGTTCTTCCTTACAAGCTTCTATTTTCTTTATTTTTCTTTTCCTTTTTAAAAAGATTTTATTTATTTGACAGAGATGGGGAGAGAGGAAACACAAGCAGGGGGAGTGAGAGAGGGAGAAGCAGGCTTCCCGCTGAGCAGGGAGCCCAATGCTGGGCTCAATCCCCGGACTCTGGGATCATGACCTAAGCCGAAAGCAGATGCTTAACGACTGAGCCACCCAGGTGCCCCTTTCTTTATTTTTCAAAAGAGAAAAGGAGGTTCAGAAGTGGTAAGAAGCTTACCCGAGGCTGCCCCACAAGTTCATCCCATATTTGGGATTCACACTCCATCTAACCAGCCCCAGAGCTGGAGCTTTTTTATCCACTCTGCACTTCCTTCCTTCTTTTCCTTCCCCAGTAATCTCTGGGAGAGCTGACAAAAGAAGACAGAGCCTTGGCCCTTGTTGACCTTGCCTGGGAACTTTGTGTCTCTTCCGTGGCTCTAGGCTTGTCTCCAGATGATTAGGCAAGCTCTGTGAGTGTTGATTTCCGGGTTATAAATAAATGTTAGCAAGTAATCCCATTCTCAAATACGGAATATACTAATAAGGAGGATTGGCTCTGGTTTGCAATTCTTTTCTCCAACTCATATGTTCTATGAGTTGTTTTTCACTTTCTTTTTTTGCTTTTCTTTCACTTTCTTGATGGTGTCCTTTGAAACACAAAAGTTTTAAATTTTGATGAAGGCCGATTTATTTCTCCTTTTGTTGGTTGGGTGTTTGGTGTCATATCTAAAAAGGCCTTGCCTTATCCAAGGTCACAAAGATTTACTCCTATTTTTTTTTCTTTTTTTCTAAGAGTTTTATGGTGTTAGCCCTTATATTTGGGTCCATGATACATTTTAAGTTAATTTTTGTGTATTGTGTAGGAAGGGGTCTGATTTCATTCTTTTCCATATCCAGTTCTTCTACACCATGTGTTGAAAAGACTGTTTTTTCCTCCTATTACATTGTTTTGGCCCTCTTGTCAAAAATCAATGAACCATAAAGTAAGGGTTTATTTCTGGACTCTCAAGTTAGTGCTGTTGATCTATATGTCTGTGCCCACACTGTCTTGCTTGGTACAGCTTTGTAGTAAGTTTTGAAATTGGAAAGTGTGAGTCCTCCAGGTTTGTCCTTGATGTGGCTTTTGAGTATTTTTTCCATGCTCTTCAATAGGGGCGATGAGATTACTGAACTGATCAAAGAACTCCAAATGAATAATAAAATAATAAAATAAAACATATAAGTTATATATGGTATGTTCCTACAAATAGAAATGCCCAGCCTCTCCTGTCTTTTATTAACTGCAATTTTCTGCACTGCTGTGCTAACTCAATCAGGTTTTTTTTTTTTAATTCTAGAATAAATTTTGTGAAATGATGGATGTGACTTCTCCTGAGTCTTCTAGTGTTTAGATTATTTAACATGGGTTTTGTTTTCATCCTGTCTGTGTAGGTAGGTGGAGAGTTTTCAAACATTGTTATTCCCCAGATGAAGAAATTTGGAAGAGTTGCTATATGTGGGGCCATCTCTACATACAATAGTACTCGCCCGCTTCCTCCAGGTAATGAGCTCGTGCACGTGATCACAGAGGTAGAAAGACGGGACAAGGAGAAGATTCACGGATGTGCTATAGGCTAGTGACTATCAAAATGTTAAAAAGCCTTCCTGATATTCTTGATGAAATAGTGTTTATTAAACTAAAACTATGTAATTTCATATATTTGTACTAAATAGCTTGTATCATATTTTGATATCGAGAAACAACAGAATCTAAAAATATAGAAGCATGTTGATAATTTTTAAAAGTTTTAGTTTTTTACCTATTGTTTTGGGCAAAGTTGTAAAAAGGAAACCATGATTTGGTTTAGAAACAGAACACCTTGGTCTGGCTTGTGCAGTGTAAGGGTTCTGTAGGATACTTGAGACGTTGCTGGGGAGGTATGGGATTGGGGGGAGGATGACTTGACGGGTGAAGGGAACAATGAGCTTTCATTTCCTTCCGATGGTAGTGGTGGTGGTTCCTAGAGCAGCAGGACACACTGGCTCCCCCAAACTGACCATTTCCAATGAGAGGGAAAGGAGTGTGCATTTCCCCTCTGTTCCTGGATTGTCCTTGTTTTGTTTCTGCTGTGCCTCTGTCCCCCACTTCTCCACTCTCCTATGCAGACACCGCCCCCTCCCCTCCATACCACAGAGATCCAAAAGCAGTATCAACTAGAGAACTGTATTCCTTAAGTCCTGCTTCTCTGAGAGACATGATACAGGCCTCTTACTCCGTGGGTGGGGAGATGAATGACAAGAGGACCAGAGGCTTTTTTTTTTTTTTAAAGATTTTATTTATTCACTTGATAGAGATTATAAGTAGGCAGAGAGGCAGGCAGAGAGAGAGAAGGGGAAGCAGGCTCCCCGCTGAGCAGAGAGCCCAATGCGGGGCTCCATCCCAGGACCCTGAGATCATGACCTGAGCCGAAGGCAGAGGCTTAACCCACTGAGCCAACCAGGTGCCCCGACCAGACGCTTTTTAAATCCTATCAGCAAGAGACTAAAAGACAGGTCTTCTGAACTCCTCATACAGAGTCCTTCTCTACTACAATTCTTTTTTATTTTTTGAGATTCTTTTGTTTTGTTTTGTTTTTTAAACTTTATTTTAGAGAGAGAGGGAGCCAGTGCAGGGGAGAAGAGGCTGAGGGAGAGAATCTCAAGCAGACCCCAGGCTAACATGGGGCCTGATCCCACAACACTGAGATCAAGACCTGAGTGGAAACCAAGAGTCAGTCACTCAATAGACTGAGCCATGCAGGCGTCCCTCAAGACTGCCACAGCTCTGTGCTGTTCGTGAGATTACAGATTTATCTGTAGTCCAAAAAAAGGAGAAAAAAGAGCAAAAAGGAATCTTGGAGAGTGTCATTGGGATCTGGGAGGATAGCCATAAATAAATTGGGTGTTCATTCCATGATGGGTTTCGCTTATGGGAATGAAACCCTAGAGCTAGTCAACAACCCCACAACCACATTGAGACAAGTGAGCGAGACTGGAAGGGGCTGAGAAAGGACAGCTTGTAGATTCCCTCTTGGTTGTGAAAAATCAAAGACACTACCTTCTCTAAGACTCCAGGTACATTTGGCAGTCTTATTGTCAGGGACTTTTCCCCCTGTATTTTCCTAACGGATGCTAAGCTAGAATCATGGGAAATCTTCTGCCTGCCCATTGAGCAAAGCTCCAGGATGCATTTTCTTGACCGTAGTCCAATTAGGTACAGCCAAATATTTTGGGTCCAGTAACTTGATCTAGTCTTTTTAGCAATTAGGGTTTGGAAGTTCAGCTGCTCAGATAGGTCTTTGAGACATCAGCTGGCCTTGTCCATCCATTTTAGACGAGATTCTGCCCTGCCTCTGATCTCCAGAAATTCTGACATATTTCACTGTTAGGATAGCTCAGGGGTAATTAATTATTTCCCGGCTTTAATGCCACATTAAAGTGCCACATTCTTTTTTTTTTTTCTTTGATGGGTTTTAACTATATTTTGTTTTATTTTTTTAAGATTTTATTTATTTCAGAGACAGAGCATGAGTTGGCGGGGAGGAAGCAGAGGGAGAGGGAGAGGCAGACTCCCGCTGAGCAGGGAGCCCATCATGGGGCTCAGTCCCAGAACCCTGAGATCATGACCTGAGCTAAAGGCAGATAGTCAACTGAGTCATCCAGGTGCCTCAACTTTTTTTTAATTTAAATTCAATTAATTAACATATGGTGTATTATTAGTTTCTGTGATTCATCAGTTGTATATAATATCCAGGGCTCATTCCATCAAGTGCCCCCCTTTAATGCACATCACCCAGTTACCTCATCCCGCCACCCCTCCCCTGCAGCAACCTTCAGTTTGTCTCTTATGGTTTGTCTCTTATGGTTTGTCTCCCTCTCTGATTTCATCTTGTTTTATTTTTCCCTCTGTGCCTCTGTGTTAAAATGCCGTATTCTTATTGATCCCAATAAAGAAACCGTATTCCCATCAGGTGGATAAGCCCAGAAATAGTATTTCATCCCCTTCCAAGATGAGGAAATAAGGATTCCAATCCCTAACCTAAAAAGAAATATGGTTGCTGTGGGTCTTCTGAAGAAGCCCTCTTTGTGCCAGAGGAACCTAGCGTCTGGACGTGCCACTCTCCTGTGTCACCCTCATGTCTCACTCATCTTGCAACAGTTTCTTTTGATTTAGGAAAAAGCCCCATTTTTCTTACTGCTCCTGTGACTTTCTTCAAAGTACTGAGTGGGAACCTTCAGCTTGAGTGATGCCAGTCACCAAGGACGTCACAAAAAAATTCTGCCAGTCACCTTGGCTCTTCTTCCTGGGCATTTTCACCTGACTTCCTGGAACTTTTCACACTACGCTCAGGGGTCATTCCCTCGGTTTCCGGTCCCTTCAGATCCTTGGGAAAACAAGCCAGACAACAACACAACCTTTTTTCTCACACACAGAAGTGTACTACCTTCTTAATAGGCTGCCCGGTAGCCTAGGGCTTTTTCTAGGCTGGTGGTTCTCAAAGTGTGGGCCCAGGATCAACAGCATCATCCTCTCCTAAGAACTACAGAAATATAGATTCTTGGGATCCACTCCATATCCACAATCAGAAATTGGGGGAGCAGCCAGAGTCCTCTTTCCACGAGCTCTCCGTGTGATTCTCATACACACCAAATTGCGAGACTGCTGTTTGGGCCGACTCTTGGTATCCCAAAATGATGAGGCCCAGGACAGGTAGAATCACTGAGCCTCTTGATCTGTTCTCTCTTGGTTCTCTCAATAGCTTTTTTATATCTGCCTTGAGAAGAGAACAAGAGACAGGGCTATGCCATAGAATGAGTGCGGTAAGTCATAAAGAAAAGAACATGTGAAGTATCGGGACTATCAGGGTATTTATGCCTGAGTAGCACAGAAATATTTCCATAGGTTACCTTCAGGACCTCTTTCTTTTCCATAGAACTGTTCGGGACATTTTTGGTGGGTCTTGCCCCTAGCAGGTGAAGGCTGAACATCTGCTGGCTGCCTGGCCTGTGTAAGGGCTCTGAGTGTGTGTCAGTCCGATTGCTGTGTGACAAATTATCTCAAGTTTAGTGGCTAGCAACAACACAGATTTATTGTCTTATAGTTCTGGGGATCAAAAGTCTACAATGGGTCAGTAGGGCTGAATTCTTTCTGAAGGCTCAACTGGCTGTTAACTTGCCTTTTCCAGCTTCTAGAGGCTGCTGCATTCCCTGGCTCGTGGTCCCTTCCTCCATCCACAAAGCCCACAGCACAGAGTCTCCCAGTATCTCTCCCTCTCTCTCTTACTCACTCTGATCTGTGTTTCCAGCATTGCACATTTTTTCCTGCTTCTGACTTTTCTGCCTCCCTTACAGGGACCCTCGTGATTATAATGGGCCCACTGAGTAATACCCAATAATCTCTTCAGCTAAAGGCTCTTAACCTGATCATACCGGCACAGTCCCTTTTGCCACGCAAGGCAAGAAATTCACAGCCATCTTTGGGGACTGTGATTCTGCCTGCCTCAGAGGCCAGGTTGATTTATGGAGAGCCCCATGGATCAGAAACGAGTGGAGAAATCTAGAACAGTGACGTGACTTGTACTGCTTGTGTTTTTGCCACGGCCACCTCCCTGGACCCTGTCACCTAAATTTGTCCTCCCATTCACAGGCCCACCCCCAGAGAACATAATCTATCAGGAGCTCCGCATGGAAGGGTTCATCGTCACCCGCTGGCAAGGAGAGATCCGCCAGAAGGCTCTAAAAGACTTGCTGCAGTGGGTCATGGAGGTAACTGTCCCCCCCATTGCACACAAGAGCCCATTTCCTCTCCACACTATAGGTTTCACCTCCACAGCGAATACAGGTGCATCTCCCTGGTCCCCCTTTTAGAATAAAATCCCAAAGAGAGTTGTTTACACTCACTGTCCACAGTTCCTCTCTGTCCATTCTTTCTTAAACCCACATATCAGGCTTGTACCCTCTTGCCATTCTACCAGATTGCCTTTGTCAAGGCTGACGATGTCCTCATGCTGTGAACTGCAAGGGACAGTGGTTCACATCCTGTGGCTGTGGCGAGCATTTGACAGAGGTGATCACGCTCTCCTCAGTACACTTTCTTCCCTGGGCTCTCGGTTTTCCTCGAAGATTTGTCCTTCTCCTCTGCCAGCTCCTTTCCTGCTCTACAAATGAATAACAGAGTGTCCCAAGGGATGGGACTGGGTTCACTGAGCTTCTTTTCTTCTCTACCCACAGTCTACCTATCCCTTACGTAGCTCAGCCTGGCTCTTGGCCTTAAATATCCTCCAGATGCTGACGGCTCCTGAACGTCTGTCTCCAGCCTGGGGCTCTGCCCCGGACTCTTGGCCGCTCAGCAGCAGCTGCACGCGTATGAGTAATACACATCTTTGACTCAACACGTCAAGAACTAAATATGTCTTGATCTTTCCTGCCAGACCCATTCCATATACAGATCTCACCATGTCAGTTACAGCAATTCTATCCTCCTAGTTGCTCAATCTAAAAACCTTGAAATCATCTCTTTGATTCCTTTCTTTCTCTCCTACCCACACCTCCTCTGTCAGCAAATTCTGGTGGCTCAATCTTCAAGATACCCGCAGAATCTGGCCAGCTGTTCCACCTCCGCTACTTCCACCCATGTCCAGGCCGTCATCCGTTCTAGCCTGGGTGTTGCAGGAGCCTCTGGGTGATCTCCTGACTTTATGTCCCAACAGACAATTCCCAACACAGCTGCCAGAGTGACCTTTTATTTTATTTTATTTTTTTTTAAGATTTTATTTATTTATTTGACAGAGAGAGATCACAAGCAGACGGAGAGGCAGGCAGAGAGAGAGAGAGAGGGAAGCAGGCTCCCCGCTGAGCAGAGAGCCCGATGCGGGCCTCGATCCCAGGACCCTGAGATCATGACCTGAGCCGAAGGCAGCGGCTTAACCCACTGAGCCACCCAGGCGCCCCAGAGTGACTTTTTTTTTTTTTTTTTTTTTTAAAGATTTTATTTATTTACTTGACAGACAGAGATCACAAGCAGACAGAGAGGAAGGCAGAGAGAGAGAGAGAGGGAAGCAGGCCTCCCGCTGAGCAGAGAGCCCGACGTGGGACTCGATCCCAGGACCCCGAGATCATGACCCGAGCCGAAGGCAGCGGCCCAACCCACTGAGCCACCCAGGCGCCCCCCAGAGTGACCTTTTAAAGCACAAATCAAACCATGTCATTTTTCAGCTCAGATCTCTGCAAAACTCCCCATTTCATATAGAATAAAACCTACAAGGCTATACATGATCTGACCTTCATTACCTCTGCAATTTTATTTCTTAGCGCTCACCCCCTTGCTCACTCTGCCCAATCCCTCCCCACCTCCCTCTGTCCCTCTGTAACTGCTTCCTTAATTCGCTTGTTCCCTTTAGGACTTTGTTAAAAACTACCTGCTGAATGAGGCAACTTTTAAAATGGCCCTATTTTAAATTGCAATCCCCCCTCATTTTAAAAAATTTATTTATTTTGGGGGAGAGAGCATGCATGTGAGTGTGTGTGCTTGCAAGCCAGGGTGGGTGGGGGGAGGACAAGCAGATTGTACACTCAGCACAGAATCCACTGAGGGGCTCGATCCCATGACCCTGAGATCACAACCTTGAGATCATGACCTGAGCAGAAACCAAGAGTCTGTTGCTTAACCGACGGAGCCACACAGGCGTGCCTGCAATCCCCCTTCATTCTTGAGCCTCCTTATCTTGCTTTTACCCATAGCAATGATCACCTTTTAACATAATGTATTCTATAATTCACGCATATTTGTCGCCCGTCTCCCTGTGGTGAGAATGTAACCTCCACAAAGGCGGTAACATTCGTGCATTGTCGAATACATCCGGAGATGTATATAATCGTGCCGTGGTCTTCCAGGCTCCCGGTTGGTGTCTTCTTAGGGCCACGGCCTCAGATCCACAGGAGAAGCCTATCCCCTTGTCCCGTGCTGTGATACTGTCCCACCGTACACCACATGGTTATTCAGAACACTGCATAGCAACCAAGGGCCATCATTTTAGTGTTAGAGGGGAAGCGGTATCACACTTCTAAGCTCCTGGCTTGATCATCATTTCCCAATCCAGAGCAAAAGATTGCTCTTCTGGCAGCCACGGAGCTTGGTGCGTTTCCCAGTCCAGCACTTGGAGTGCTGAGCTGGGCTCTTTCCAGGAAGCTGAGAAGAGCTGAATGATTTTTAAGTTCCCAGTGTGGAGCCTCTTTGTCCCTGTTGGTGAAATCTGATCTATCCCTCCCTCAGTCACAGCTGATGATACGAAGCCACTGTGCTGGGGTCCTGCATGCCTCCTTCTGACAGAGTGGACCTAATGACAGTTTTGTTTTCAGTAACTAGTAAATTGGCCTAATTTCTCTCTTATTTTTTTTTCCTCATCACTTCCCCTTCTGAAAAATACACTTTTCTTTTAGAATCGTTTTCAATTTACAGAAAAATCACAAAGTTAGGGGGTCCCTGGGTGTCTCAGTTGTTAAGTGGCTGCCTTTGGCTCATGTCATGATCTCAGGGTCCTGGGATCAAGCCCCAAATTGGGCTCCCTGCTCAGTGGGGAATCTGCTTCTCCCTCTGCCTCATCCCCTGCTTGTGCTCGCTCTCTCTCTCTATATATCTCTCACTGTGTCTCTGTCAAATAAATAAATAAAATCTTAAAAAAAGAAAAAAAGAAAAATCACAAAGTTAGTACAAAGAGTTTCCATAGGCTCTGTATGCTGTACCTTTTTTTTTTTTTTTTTTTGACAGACAGAGATCACAGGTAGGCAGAGAGAGGGGAGGAAACAGGCTCCCCGCTGAGCAGAGAGCCGGATGCGGGGCTCGATCCCAGGACTCTGGGATCACGACCTGAGCCGAAGGCAGAGGCTTAACCCACTGAGCCACCCAGGCGCCCCCCTGTATGCTGTACCTTAATTTACCATATTATTAACACTTTTATATTAGTATTCATCCTCTACTTTGAACTTTTAAACTTTGGGTTACAGCTTTTAACCCCTTTCCAGGTTCTTTGCCTCTTTAAGAACAGGAAAAAGCTGGGGCTCTCTAGTCAAGGGTTCAAATCCCAGCTCCCATACATATTAGTCGCACGACCACCAGGCAAACAGTCCCTCCGTAAATCCATACCGGGTGCTGAGCCATCACTGGAATATATTAGGAAAGTAAGTGATGTCAGTATATTAGGAAAGTAAGTAAGTAAGTAACTCCGGTCTCCACATAAGGCCCCTTTAAAAAAAAACCTTGAAAATGTAAATTAATTCCACTTAGTAGACTGCCTTGTAGTAGAATGAAAAATAAATCCTCACTAAATGAACCCTTCCCTCCCACACTCCTAAAGGAATATTCAACATATATTGAAAGAATCTGGGCTGGATGTGAGGGCAGACTATTACACTACCATGGTATTTACATTTGCCGAACAGGCTCAGCCTCTTCAGGAATCAAAGAGGCAATGACGCTACATCATGAAGCAACCGGAAGGATTAAAGCAGATAATATCCTGCAAGGGGGCCCCTTTTTCCATCTTCTTCCATCTCCTCTGAGATCATGACCTTATTAAACTTTCCCATATAATTTACTTAGAAATTGCTTGTTCACTTCCTGTGACACTTCTCCTATTATTATGCTGTGATCTAATACCTATTATCAAAGTTTTATTTGTACTTTGTGGATCATGCCCCAAGATCGATTATAAGTTCATGGGGGGACAGAGCCTCCATCTTAGATTTCCAGGTTTCCCATAGTGTACCTGACTAATTTGCTGCTATGATGAGAAGAGTATCATTTAGAATATGAAATTAATCTGTTATATTTGTTGTTGTTCTGATACAGGGTAAAATCCAATACCACGAATACATCACTGAAGGATTTGAAAACATGCCAGCTGCATTTATGGGAATGCTGAAAGGAGATAATTTGGGAAAAACAATAGTGAAAGCATGAACAAAATGACACATGGAATCTAGCATTTGGATGATTAATTTCTTTTTAACCATTTAGTAAAAATGTGTATTACCTTCATTATCTAAGAAACAGTCATTGTGATGAGTTTGATCTACCTGATAAAACACATTTAACTGGTATGTAATTGGAATAGAGATTGAAAATTTCACAGTGAATAATGGCCAATCACCTCACTCCCTATTACTGTTCCTTCTGGCTTATGGTGCAAACTAATGGTTTGGAGTCCAAAAGTTTACTGCTTCTGTGACTTTGAAGTTCTGATTTTTTTTTTTCTGATCTGTAAAGTGAGGATAGTATCATCAGCTTTATATACATATTACAAATTTATTTAAAACACCAGCATAGGGGTACCTGGGTGGCTCAGCCCGTTAAACAACTGACTCTTGATTTCAGCTCAGGTCATGATCTCAGGGTTGTAGGACTGATTTCTGCGTCAGGCTCCAAGGTCAGTGGGAAGTCTGCTTCAGATTCTCTCCCTCTCCTTTGATCCCTTTCCCCTCACTGCATACACACTGTCTCTCTAAAATAAAAAATTAAAAAATCTTCAAAACAAAACACAAACACCTGCATAATGCGTAGCCTGTATTAGGAACACAGTAAGTGTTAGCTACCTTCCTGTAGAAATTAGTGAAGTCATAAAGTTACCACCCTCATTGCTTATTACATGAGAAGAAATAATCATTGCTAATGTATGGTGGTCTCAAGGCAGCTGAGTCTAATAACATCACACCAAGGAAGGGATTTATTGTTCCATACGTATGTATCAATAAGTTTTGATACAATTTGTCTCCAGGGAAGAGAACTGAGGAGTGCCTGAAGGGCAGGGATAAGAAAGAAACTTCACACTATATAACATTTTGTGCTTTTTAAATTCTGAATCTTAGAAATTATTTATCCACTATTAAAAATACAATTAAAGAAACAAAAGTCCTTGCCCTCCCCATTCCACATGGGGAAAGTAAAACATATGTATGAGTGAAAACTCAGGAAAGTGTGGGGGTACACTCACCCAAGATGGGCGCCTCTGGTGTCTCTAACTCAAAGATATCCATACTGAACCTCCAGCAATTACAGTGCAAGTTTTCCCACCATGGTGCTACTGGTGCCCATGGAGATTTCTGTTCTTGGGCTTCAACTCCAATAGCACAAGTCTCTGTTTCCACCTGTCTGACTCTCCAACTCTGGGGGCAGCCATTTGTGACCTCAGTTCTCTGCTGTCTCTCAAAAGAGTTGATCCTTCCGTTTCCTCAACTTACTTTTTGTCTGGACAGTGTGATGACTTCCAAAGGCAACACACCGCTGGCCCAGAAACATAGTCCAGAGCATTTATTTTTGTTCTAAGATTTAGTTATTTATTTGAGCATGAGTGGGGGGTGGGCAGAGGGAGACAATCTTCAAGTAGACTTCCCTCTGAGTGTGGAGGCTGACTTGGGGTTCAATCCCACAACCCTGAGATCATGACCTGAGCCAAAATCAAGAGTCAGATGCTTAACTGACTGAGTCACCCAGGTGCCCCAACAGCATTTATTTTTAATTTTGATAACACTTATCTTTTTTTCCTTTACAGTTACTGATTTTCGTGTCTCACCTAAGAAACCTTTGCCTAGCTCAAGGTCATGAAATCTTTCTCCCATATTTCATTCAGTTTTAGATGTTATGTTAGATCCGTGACAGAGCTTAGAAGGGGACTGAGATTGACAGCAAAGGAGCAAGAGAGAATTTTCTGGGGTCATTTCAGTGTTCTGTTGGAGTGGGGATGACATAAGGGGAGATATTTGTCAGAACTCATAAAGTGGTATATTTAAATGTGCATCTTATTATATGTAAATTATACCTCAACACACTTAATTTTTAAAAAAGAAGAAAAAATATGTCCAGTGCAAAAAACATAGGCCACAAGACAGGAGCTTTCCAGCTACCAAACTACCACAGACTCCTGACTTACTCAGAGGGAGAGAGACAGACAATAATCAGCCAGAGTAAGGCCGAAGTCTGAGAGATCCACAACCACACAGTATGTACTTTTTGGGAAAGCCTCCCAAGCAGGCATTAATATTTTCAACTTCAGAGGAGACAGGAGGAACACAGGGCTTCCTGTTTCCCCCACTTCCATCTACATCTTCTGGAATTTATCTTGGTCCCAACAGTAAAATAGGTATCTGTCTTAATTTTTTCCAAGTTATAAGCCAGTTTTCCCTACATCATTTATGTAATCCATCTTTCCTTCATTGACTTGAAATATATCTTTTACTATGTTTTCTATTTGTAGGTACTTGGTTCCATATCTAGACTCACCCACTCAAAACACAAAGATGTGTGTTTCATTGTTTTGCTACTAATGTGAATAGGATTTTTTTCCATTGCATTTTTTAGTTATTGCTAGAGCTTGGAAAGTTTTAAAATACATCTTTCAGTCTATGCACAATTATGCATTTTTGTAATAAAGTATTAAAAGAGTGCCTTTTTTTTTTATTAAGATTTTTTATTTATTTATTTGACAGAGAGATCACAAGTAGACGGAGAGGCAGGCAGAGAGAGAGAGAGAGGGAAGCAGGCTTCTTGCTGAGCAGAGAGCCCGATGCGGGACTCGATCCCAGGACCCCGAGATCATGACCTGAGCCGAAGGCAGCGGCTTAACCCACTGAGCCACCCAGGCGCCCAAAGAGTGCCCTTTTTAATACAGTATTTCAGAATAACTCATTTTTAAAGTTTTATTTTACTTAAATTCAGTTAATTATGTATATCATTAGTTTCAGAAGATTAACTCATTTAAAATACTTGCCATAGTGTTTTAGCCTGATGCTTAACACAACTATTGCCAAATGGCTAATTGGACTTGATATGATACAACTCATTGTGACGTTTGCCAGCATGCAATAGTCCACAATTCAAGTATTTGGAGTTTACGTTCTGTGAACTTGTGTATGTCTCAAGAATATAATTTTTTCAGTGCAATTTCATAGTAAAGTGACAGTCAACAGCCTACAAATGAAGGATGAAGAATTTCCAGATAAAGAACCAGGCAGGACATCAACACTGATAGTGTATTATCAGCCCAATTGAAAAAGTTTAACAAGATCTACAGAGCTTCTAATTTTAAGGGAGTAAGAAATCTGCCTTCTTGTCTGGAAAATCATCCAAAACAACCTAGGGCATAAGAAACAGAAAAACAAACTCCATTTAAGAAAAATTAAGAGGAACCAGTAGGATTTTTGTAACCCGTTGTTATAAGAAAGACAGGCAATAACAAGCGATGGCAAAGAGGTGAAAAACCGATTCTGCCAATTTACTCACACATTGCTGATGGGGATGTAAAGTGGTGGGACCCCTCTGGGAAACAGTTCAGGAATTCTTCAAAATGCTAGGCAGAGTTGCCGTGTACACCACACTCACAGTTTCACTCACTGGTATACACCAAAGAATTGAAATCATACGTCCACACAAAAACTTATACCCAAATGTTCATAGCAGCATTATTCATAATAGCCCAAAGAAGAAACAACCCAATGTCCATCAAATGATGAATGGCTGTAATGTGGTATATCTGTACAATGGAATACTATTCAGCCATAAAAAGGAATGAAGTACTGATACACGCTACAACATAGATAGATTTTTGGAAACATCAGTCTAACTGAAAGAAAACAGACACAAAAGGCCATTCATTGTATGATTTTTTTAAAAAGATTTTATTTACTTATTTGGGAGAGAGAGTGAATGAGAGAGAAAGGGAGAAGGAGAAGCAGACTCCCTGCTGAGCAAGGAGCCTAATACAGGTCTCCATCCCAGTAACTCCCAGATCATGACCTGAGCCCAAGACAGGCACATAACTACTGAGCCACCCAGGTGCCCCTGTATGATTCTATTTATATGGAATGTCCAGAAAAAAAACAGGCAAATTTAGACACAAAGTAGATTAGTGGTTGTACAGATTGGGAAGGGGGAAGTAGGAAGTGATGGCTAATAGGTATGGAATTGATTTGGGGAGAGATAAAAATATTCTTGAATTATATAGTGGTGATAGTTTTTTTTTTCTTTTTTTTAAAAAACGATTTTATTTATTTGAGATAGCAAGCATGAGCAGAGGGAGGGGCTGAGAGAGAGGGAGAAGCAGGCTCCCAGCTGAGCAGGGAGCCCCATATGGGGCTTGATCCCAGGATCCCGGGATCATGACCTGAGCCAAAGGCTAACAATTAACTGACTGAGCCACACAGGCACCCCTATAGTGGTAATAGTTGCACATCTTTGTGACAATACTAAAACCACTAAATTGTACACTTCAAAGAAATGAACTTTTGCAGTATTATTCACGATAGCCAAGGTATGAAAACAACGTAGTGTCCATTAAGAGATGAATGGATTAAGAAAACACACTCACACACACAAATATCCTTCAGCCTTAGAAAAGGAAATTGCTATTTGCAACATGGATAAAACAGGGCATTATGCTTAGTGAAACAAGCCAGGAAAAGACAAATACTAGGTGGCATCACTTATATGTGGAATCTAAAAAGGAAAGGAAAAAGTCGAACTCATGGGAACAGTAGAAAAGTAGTTGCCAGGGGTTGGAGGTGGTGAGAAATAGAAAGAGGTTGGTAAAGGGGTACAAATTCAGTTATCAGATAACTAAGTCCTAAGGACTTGTTAGTGTGTAACATGATGAGTGTAGTTGATAACACTGAATTGTATAATTGAAATTTGCTAGGAGCAGAATTTAAAATGTTCCCCTCAAAAAAAGGTAAATATGTCAAGTGATGGATGTATGGATTAACTCAACTGGAGAGGGGGATCATTTCACAATATATATACCAAATCATCACTCTGTATGCTTTTTTTTTTTTAAGATTTTATTTATTTATTTGACAGAGAGAGATCACAAGCAGGCAGAGAGGCAGGCAGAGAGAGAGGAGGAAGCAGGCTCCCCGCTGAGCAGAGAGCCCAATGCGGGGCTCGATCCCAGGACTCTGAGATCATGACCTGAGCCGAAGGCAGCGGCTTAACCCACTGAGCCACCCAGGCGCCCCATCACTCTGTATGCTTAAAAAATTAAGAAACACATGAAACCCCAAGCAATATTGTATGAAGACACATACTGTTTAGGAACTTGCATTGACAGGACAGGCAAAAAAAAAAAAAAAAGCACAACTGCCTTCTTCCAAGGGTACTGATAAAACCTATGAAGATTTGGGAAGTGTAGATGTCAGGTACTCTGACAACCTGAGGTGAGGAGGCAACCAAGGGGGCTACAAAGATAATACTTGAAAAGTACAAAAAGAGCAGTTCAAGGGGCACCTGGGTGGCTCAGTGGGTTAAGCTCTGCCTTCAACTCAGGTCATGATCTCAGGGTCCTGGGATCGAGCCCCACATCCAGCTTCCTGCTCAGTGGGGAGCCTGCTTCCCCCTCTGCCCCTTCCCCTCCCCCTGCTTGTGTTCTCTCTCTCTCTCTCTCTCTCAAATAAATAAAATCTTAGAAAGGAAGGAAAGGAGGGAGGGAGAAAGAGAAGAGAAGGAAAGAGGAGTAGTTCAAGCCCACAGTACCACTCCTACCTTGCCTGGCATTTATCTATCCATAACCCCCCAGAGAAAACTGAAGTATGAACTGTTACCAAGTGGAACCTGAAAGGCTTTTAACTAGGGTCCCTTGGCCCTGGAAGAAGGTGGAAATGAGATGTCAGGCTGAAAACAGATTAAGTGGAAGTCTAAGGTGGGGGTGTGAGTGGACTTCAACTCCCATCCCACAAGGCTGCTTTCTTCCACCTAGCCCACAATAGCTAGCTGTATAAACCCTGGCAGTTTAGCTCCCTCTCTAGAATCCTATATATCCTTCCTGAGAAATTACACTGCTTCAAGGATGACTGACAGACACTGACATTTGGGGGTCCCCAAGGCAAAAACTAAGTGACAATCGTCCTTCTGTGAAGCCCACAAATTGACCTACCACTCCCATGTACTCAAGCTTCTAACCCAGAGACCCTGGACTTGCAGGTGGAAACATTCATCAACAGACTTTGGATTGCCTCCCTTAGGAAAAGAAGGTAGGTACTGCGTGGGGGGAATCACGAAAGGACATAGTGATCAGGACAGGTTGTGGTTGACGCAATCCATGTGCTCACAATGAGGGGGAGACAATTTCCCAGCCTCCTCTGGGAGGTGTCATGTGACTGATTTCTGGCCAATGGAAAAGAACAGAAGTGATTTCTAAGCCACATGTTCCCAGTTTCCAGGTTAGAGCATTCTTAGCACCACAATCAGCTTTTCACAGTGCCCTTAGGCACAATTAGGTAAGAAATACCTAACTGCCCCATTTGCTAAAAAGGTCCAGACAATAGTAGTTGGTGCTATGCCCAATAGCGATAGCTGTGTTTTCCTAAAACGTAAAATATCCTGGGAAACCCCTATGAGTTCTCTACAGTGACCTGGGACATCTTGGCACCCAGTGGGGACCCATGGTTCCTTTTGATTGATTTCTTTAAAAATTTTATTCATTTATTTGAGGGAGAGCATGCAAGCAAGAAAGCAGCCGGGGGAGAGGGAGAAGCAGACTCCCCACTGAGTAGCGAGTCTGATATGGGGCTCCATACCAGGACCCTGAGATCATAACCTGAGCTGAAGGCAGATGCCTAACCAACCACAGGAGCCCCAGGACCCATGGTTCTAAGCTGCTTCCAGGTTAGTGTTTAAATATATACGTATAAATGTATAATGCTCCCGTTCTTGATTTCTTTGCCTCTGGGGCCTCCCAATGGCATAGCTACAAAATGTTGGAAGGCAACAAAATGCAGGAAGCCTGCCTGGGAAACGAACTGTTATTCAGTTAAGCCACTTGGATCTCTTGGGCTCCCTGGCTAGCGCTGCTTACTCCGACCCTGTATTGTCCAATACGGTAGCCACATAAATCTACTGAGAACCACGGGAATGAACACTGTCACATTCTGAGACTGAAAAAAACCGAAGCAGAGTCAACGTCTTCCCATTAAACACAACTTTATTGTTTTCATAGAACTACAATTCACTTTAACTGTTGCATCGCATAGGATGTTGTACTGTAATGCTTAGACAGGAACGTGCATTAGTTCTAGGATTACAGATAAACACTTCACCAATCTAGGCAGTATCGGCAGATTGATTCGGTTCAGATGATTTTCTTCTATGCACTGGAGTAACATCATGATGTGTTTACTTGGATATTTTATGTGGCTAGCACAAGTTCAAGTATACCAAGGCAGACAGCACAAGTTACAGTGATACTTATGCAAATCAGAGTCATCAACTGAGATATGCACTATTTTAATTTTAACTATTTTCTAGATTAAAAAAATACGGGAAAACATTTAAAATTTAAACAAAGGCATAATACTGAGGCAGAATTCAGTGCACTACAGAAGCGAGTACTACAACTAGTAAAGAGAAAAGGGGAAGAGGGTCTAGTGCACATTTAACGCTGAATGGCGATTGCAATTTACCGCAGGCACAGTGAAATGAAAAAGCTGCTCGTTGTATACAAAAGTGTTAGATAGAGTAGACAATATTTAAGACAACAGCTAGCATTTATCATTTCCAGCAACAATCTAGTGAGTTCAATAAGTATTCTAACATTTAAAAAAAATCCATGAAATTAGTCACATGAAATGAGCAATTCCCATCAAAAAAGTTTAAACACTTTTTAACAGGATTTTTGAGCTTGTAAAGTTGGCCAGTTATACAATACTTGAATTCTTGAACACACACACACAACACAAACACAAAATCTTCGCTGGAAAGATGGTAAAAAGGAATGATTATTTCAGTTATGATAATTTAGTTAGAAAATTATAAGACTTAAAAAGACATTTACAAAAGTTGAGATTTTCAATTAACCTTCTAAACGTTGATCATAGGATACAAGAAGTTTCTAATACTATCAAAGATTAATTGTTTCACAATTTTAAAAGTTGCAAGTATGTACTTTTAGCTTTAGATGAGTCATGTGATGTAAGACAGTGACTGTTGAAAATTTTGGTACATTTTGTCTCAAAGAACAACCAAATTTATGAAGAAATGTCAATTCATTGCCTAGAAACTCAAACTCATGACAGGTTTAATTTTTGATATTTTTTTCACCTGTCAAAGAATTTCAGCTAGACATAGAAAAATTAGTTTCTATCATAAGAATGAGACTCCAGCTATGTTAAATCAAAAGATCAAAAGTACTGGAATTTTAAAGCAAGAGAATGTTGTTTCCCTCATTGCTTTGTTCCACTGTCTGATAACTATTGAAAATATTTATGTTGTTTTCCAAAGCAAACTCTAATGAGTCATGAATACAGATGTTAAAATTCTTCAATATATATGTGCAAATGCTATAAATTAACCATTGCCAGGTTATGGAATCAGTAGTGTTTTTAATGATCTGTGTTTTTATTAATGTTCCTTGGTTGAGTCATAAGAGAATTTTTACAAAGACTTCCTGTACGAGGCATTCCAATTCAAGGGTTTCTTTCTTTTTTTTTTTTTTTTAAAGTTTTTATTTATTTATTTATTTGACAGAGAGAGATCACAAGTAGACAGAGAGGCAGGCAGAGACAGAGAGAGAGAGGGAAGCAGGCTCCCCGCCGAGCAGAGAGCCCGATGCGGAACTCGATCCCAGGACCCTGAGATCATGACCCGAGACGAAGGCAGCGGCTCAACCCACTGAGCCCCCAGGCGCCCAATTCAAGGGTTTCTTAAAATGAAAGGAATGCCTGGCATATAATCAAGGACAAAAAGTGTCAGTATGATAATTCTCCTTAACATAACACTGTGCACGAATAAGCTGAATTTGAAGCTCCTTACGACAGGAAAAATTTTACCTACTTAGGTGAAAAATTTAGTTAAAATAATTTAGTTAAAATGGAAACATTTCGTAATACAAATTAAAAAATGACAACTGTACACATTTTTCTAACATTGGGTCAATATGCAAATTTTAAATGTAATCAATAGTGCTTTATGCAAGTTAACTGCAAAAAAAAAAAAAAGACAAATGTAAAGACTGGTTTGTTGATATGAATAAGTTCAGCTTTGTTTCCATTTTATGTAATGCCTTATGCCAAATTTGATGATGATAATACTGAGTTGAATTTACCTGAACAAATAAGTTTTCAAAATGATATGCTTTTGGTTCAAAATCAAATCAATTCTTCCAATAAAAAGATGAACAGTTTTGTCAATGTGGATGCAAATATCAAAGTTATTCTTCTGATACTTGATGCAGTTATCGAAAATTTTAAGTATATTTAGAACAAGATATGTTTGCAAGAACTATGTGAATCCACTTTTCAATGCTAAGTTTTACAAATCTAAAAATGGATCAAGTAATTCAGATGAAAATTTAGTGTATGAATTAAAATGTGCTGCAATGTTTATAAAATATGCACTGGGTTTTGAAGACAATGGAGAAAGAAATATAAAATATCTCATCAATAAGTTTTACGCTGGTTAAAATATGTTGAAATAATATTATGCCTCTATTGGGTAAAATAAAATATATTGTTAATTTCATCTGCTTTTTTTTTTTTTTTAAGATTTTATTTATTTGACAGAGAGAGATCACAAGTGGGCAGAGAGGCAGGCAGAGAGAGAGGAGGAAGCAGGCTCCCCGCAGAGCAGAGAACCCGATGCGGGACTCGATCCCAGGACCCTGAGATCATGATCCGAGCCGAAGGCAGAGGCTTAACCACTGAGCCACCCAGGTGCCCCTGCTTTGCTTTTTAAAAGTAGCTACCAGAAAATCTGAAATTACATATGTGGCTCACATTATACTCCTCTTGGACAGTGCTGTAGTAATTAAAACACTTTCCAGTCAGCTTTTAGAACCCTCTTGTTAAATGTGAACAAAGATTACTAGAAATTTGAGGAAATTTGAGGAAAGCCTCCATTGTGAAAGATAGAAAACAGGTTAAAAACAACCCAGAGGAAAGACAGATAATGCAGGGAGCAGAATAACATGGAAAGACACTGTATTAGCATCTTCAGAGGAAAAACAAAGTTCACCCGTGAAAAAACAGATTATCCAAAAAAACCCAAAAAAACAACAAAAAAAAAAAAACCCCAAAACAAAACAAAATCAGAAAATGCACTTAGAATTATAAATATGACAACAGCAACAAAACATTCAAAACATTTAGTAGCAGAGTTGGAGGATAAAGCTGAAAAAATTTTCCAGAAAGCAAGATAAAGATCAAAGATGTGGAGGAAGTGATGTCAGGGAAGATGGCAGAGTAGGAAGCACCAGAAATCCAACTTGCCACCTAGACAACTGTACCAGAAGAAAGTATCTAGTGATAACTCTGGAGTACAAGATGTCTATTTGAAAACTTACAGCTCTCAGGGGAAACCCTGACTGGTAAACTGCAATGATTAGAGGTGGACGTAGGAGTTACCCAGACTCTACTGGCCAGCCCAATAGATGAAATCCACACCCACAGTTTGTCTTGCTGGAACCAGAGTAGGCAATAAAAACCTTTGCCTCTAAATACTAGAGTTCTGGGTTCTGCCTGTGGGTGGTTGTTTCTGATCACGAAGGAAGAGCCTTCACAGAAGCCAGCCACTCTTCCAACCTCCAGAGTAACAGAGCTTCTGAAGGTCCTTGTGGACAGCACCCGGTTTTTCTAGACATTGAAAAAGAAAATCACATATGGGAAAATTTAGAAAAACACAGCTTCTGCCCAGGGAAATACAGCCAGAAAAATTTAAGCATTCATCGCAGACTGATCCCCAGCACAAAGACACCCTAAAACAATCACCTAAAACTCTGAAAAGAGGGAAAGCCTAATTTCCAGAGCTACTGAACTAGAAGATTCAAATGTCGAGTTTTCAACAACAAAAAATTCACAAGGTGTATGAAGAAAGAGAAAAGTAAGGCCCATTTGAAGGAATAAAACAAATCAACAGAAAATGTAGCTTGGGAAGCCCAGAGGCCAGGCTTCCTAAACAGAACCCTTATTTTATTTTTTTTTGTCAGAGAGAGAAGGAGAGAGAGCGAACGCAGGCAGACAGAATGGCAGGCAGAGGCAGAGGGAGAAGCAGGCTCCCCGCCGAGCAAGGAGCCCGATGCGGGACTCGATCCCAGGATGCTGGGATCATGACCTGAGCCGAAGGCAGCTGCTTAACCGACTGAGCTACCCAGGCGTCCCTAAACAGAACCTTTAAACCAACGGTCTTAAAGATGCAAGAGCAGAAAAAAAAATTTTTTTAATAAATAAAAAATAAATAAATAAAAATTAAAAAATAAAAAAAAGATGCAAGAGCAAAAGGAAGGTTCTGATGAGGCTGGCAGATGAAGTGAGAAAATGAAGACGATTCTTCAAAGCGGCGGGGGTGGGGGGACTAGGCATCCATGAATTACTACTTTAGAGGGGAATGCTCTCCTTGGTTCCATTTTACAAAAAGGCTATAAACATCTTGAATACCAATGGCAAAAACCCCAGAAGAGCTACTGATAGATTGGGCAAAGCTTGTAGATTATCAGAACCACTCTGTAAGGAGAGACCCTTGAGGACTCTAACTGGAAGAATCTTGACCTTGGAACCTGTAAGAGTCCAGCAGAGATCTCACTGATGCTCTGAGGGTAGAAAATAGTAATTTCCAACTTCCTAAGCACCAGATTGACTCAGGAGAGACACCTCACAAGCGTCCTGGTTTGGGGAAAAGCTTCCTTAGGTCAGACCTTTATAGACGTCCATAGTTCCGTATAAAGGAGAGACCCTATGAAATATGCTGTATTTTACAGACAACAACTTGACAGTACATTTTCAGAATCTTAAAATGCATCTCCGTTTTCATCAAGCAGTGCCACCTCAGAGAAACAATTCTGAGGAAAACACAAAACAAGAAACAACAAAAATAGAGACTATCAGGTAATACACACACGCAGGAAGAACCTGCAGTGGTTCCGGCTTGGTAATAAAACACAAACTTCTCAAAAGGGTTGGGAAGAAAGGTCTTTAGTTGGGCCTCAACTTTGACAACACGGGGTGCAACGGCCTCCTACCCCCAAGTGTCAGAGTCGCTTTCCCGTGGGCTCCCACCCGCTAGGCTTACACTTCATTTTTAGAGCTGCACACAGCTTGCTATAGCTGTCAGTTGCAATCCTACTCTGACCTGCACCGTACCCACCCCTCCAAAATTCATCGGTCTTACCCACCCGACTGGATTTCTACAGGGCGGAGAACATGTGCTATTCATCTCATCTCTTAAAGTGCATTGCATATACTAAGCATTAATGAATGTTTGTAGCATTTCCAGAAATGAACAGAGGCATTATTTTATTGTGCTTCACAGATATCGTGTGTGGTTTGTTTGGTTGGTTTTGTTTTTTTATACAAATTGAAGGTTTGCGGCAACCTTGAATTGAACTAGAATTGAGCAATTCTACTAGCATCATTTTCCCAACAGCATTTGCTCACTTTATGTGTCACGTTTTGGGAATTCTCACAGTATTTCAAACTTTTCAATTATTACTACCATCTCTGCTACGTTGTTTTCTGATGAGTGATCCTAGACAGGACTACTGTGTTGTTTTGGGGCACCATGAACCACACCCACATAAGACAGTGAACTTGACTGATAAGAGTGAACTTGACTGCATGTTCTGACTCCTCCATGGACCCACCATCCCTGGGTCTTTCTCCCTCTCCTTGGACTGCCTGACTTCCCTAAGACACAACAATACCAAAATGAGGCCAATTAATAACCCTACAATGGCCTCTAAGGGTTCAAATGAAAGGAAGAGTCACACATTTCTCACTTTAAATTAAAAAACAAAAACAAAAACAGAAATAGTTAAGCTTCATAAGGAAGGCATATCGAAAGCTGACCTGCCAAAAGTTAGGCCTCTTCCAACAGTTAGCCAAGCTGTGAACACAAAGGAAAGGTTTCTGAAGGAGATTAAAAGAGCTACTCCAATGAACACATGAATGATCAAAAAGCAAAACACCCTTCTCGGTGACAGGAAGAAAGTCTGAGTGGTCTGAAGAGAAGATCAAACCAATCCCAACATTCTCTCAAGCCAAAGCCTAATCCAGAGCAAGGCCCTAACTTTCCTGAATTCTATGAAGTCTGAGAGAGGTAAGGAAGCTGCAGAAGAAAAATTCAAAGTGAGCAGGGGTTGGTTCATGAGATTTAAGGAAAGAAGTCACCTTTGTAACATAAAGAAAAAAGCAGCAAGTGCTGAAGTAGAAACTGCAGCAAGTTATCCAGAAGATCTAGCTCATTAATGAAGGTGGCTACACCAAAGAAGAGATTCTCAGTGCAGACCAAACAGCCTTATAAGAAAACGCCATCTAGGACTTTCCTAACCAGAGAGAAGTCAGTGCCTAACTCTCTTGTTTGGAACTAAAGCAGTTGGTGACTTTAAGTTGCAACCAATGCTTATTTGCCATTCTGAAAATCCTAGGGCCCTTAAGAATTATGCTAAATCTGGGGCGCCTGGGTGGCTCAGTGGGTTAAGCCGCTGCCTTCGGCTCAGGTCATGATCTCAGGGTCCTGGGATCGAGCCCCGCATCGGGCTCTCTGCTCAGCATGGAGCCTGCTTCCTCCTCTCTCTCTGCCTGCCTCTCTGCCTACTTGTGATCTCTGTCTGTCAAATAAATAAATAAAATCTTTAAAAAAAAAAAAAAAGAATTATGCTAAATCTTCTCTGCCTAATGCTTTATACAGGGAACAAGACCCAGATGGCAACACATCTGTTTACAACATGGTTTGTACCGAATTTTGTAAGCCCACTATTGACACCTACTGCTCCGAAAAAAAATCCCTTTCAAAGTATTACTGCTTGGGGCGCCTGGGTGGCTCAGTGGGTTAAGCCTCTGTCTTCAGCTCAGGTCATGATTCCAGGGTCCTGGGATCAAGGCCTGCATCAGGCTCTCTGTTCAGCAAGGAGCCTGCACGCCCCCGCCCCCGCCTGCCTCTCTGCCTACTTGTGAGCTCTGTCTGTAAATAAAAAAAATAAAATCTTTAAAAAATTTCTTTTTTCAAAATATTACTGCTCATAGTAATGGACCTGGTCACCCATGATGGAAGATGTACAAAGTTGTGGTTTTTGTCACTGCTGACACATTATCCTCTCTGCAGTCCCTGCATCAAGGACTGATTTCAACTTCCAGGTCTTACAAGAAATACATTTCCTAAGGCTAGGACACCCATAGACAGTGATTCCTCTGTTGGATCTCAGGAAAGTGAACCAAAAACCTTCGGGAAGAGTCTCTGTTCTAGATGACACTGACATCTTTGAAGAACTGAAAACAGGGACTCTGCTATTTTACACCACTAACCGTAGTCAAAATGGTAGAAATGACCTAGATGTCCGTTGATGGATGAATGAACAAAATGTGGTATATACATATGACGGAATGTTGTTCAGTCTTGAAAAGGAATGAAAATTCTGACACCTGCTACAACATGAACCTTAAAAACAGTTTGCTAAGTGAAAGAAGCCAGACACAGAAGGACAAATATTCAATGATCCCATTTATAGGAGGTGCCTAAAATATTCAAAATTCAGAGAGACACAAAGCAGAATAGTGGCCCCCAGGGGCTGGGGGCAGGACAGAATGAGGGGTTACTGTTTCATGAGCTTCAGTTTGGGATGACAGACAACTTCTGGAGATGGAGAGGGGTGATGATTACACAACAACACGAATGTTCTTAATGCCACTGAGTCATACTCCCAAAAAGGGTTAAACTGGTCCATTTTAGGTTATCTATATTTCACCATGTTAAAAACTAATTCAAAAGTAAGTAAATAAAAGAAGAATCACTGACAGGCGAAGCTTTATCCTGTCCTGTAACCTGACAGTAGTTTCTTCAGTGGAAACTCATTAAGAAGAAACATTGTGAAAAACAAGGTCTTCATTTTAAAGTAGACAGAATATGTTAAAGGGCTGATTTTTAATACCTGTCAATGCACATAAACAGCATAAAGTTAAATACTGGTTTTAATAGTATTATTAAATACTGCTAATTTAATTAATAAGAACAATTTGGTAAGAGATCAAAAGAAGTTTAAAATCTTAATTATCTGATAGGACATAAAAAATGAATTTAAGTACTTAAGATGATGGCCCGCATCGAATATCCTTTAGGCAATTATAGATAAGTAGTTATTGAAAACAAGCTTTTTATAAATATCATGCAGTAGAGTTTGAGGCAGCTCTCTACAGCTAGTATTTCTCCATACTGGAGAAAGGACTTTCACATAAAATATAAAATATGACAACTCAATAAACCTAACTCTTTACATGGAAAAAAACCTTGAATAAACATTTTGCTGAAGAAGATACATGAATAGCTATTGAGTACATGAAAAGATTCTCAACATCATTAGCCATCAGGGAAATGTAAATTAAAACCACAAAGAGATAGCATTTCAACCCTTAGGACGGCTATAATGAAAAAGGCAGACAATACCACAAGAGTCGGTAAGGATGTACAGAAACCTGACTGACTCGGGGCTTTAGTTCCCTTTTCATTTAGAAATTACTATTCAGACCTTGCCAATGAAATTCTTAAGAAATAATCCACTAGTACCTGTATACTCTATTTCTCTGAGGTCTAATTTCACAAACAAAACTGAAAAGTTACTCTGTATGATTTTTCACATTCTCTTCCTGCATTTCACTATCAGTGGAGTTTCTTTAGATTTTAAGATCTATATTCTCCAGACTGTAGGGGTCATCCAGCGCTGCTCGGAACGAAAAATGATGTACTCACCTACAAAACAATTTGGCAATATCCTAGGAAGTTAAACAAAATTTACCCTGTGAGCCAGCCACTCAGGCATCTACCTAAGAACAATGAAAATGTGTCTACAGAAAGACTTACACATCAGCGTTCAAAGCAGCATTATTATGAACAGCCAAAAACTGTAAACAACCCAAATGTCCTTCAACTGGTGAATGGACAAAATATGGTATATCCATAAAATAGGGTATCATTTAACCATAAAAATAAAGGCCTGATGTGCTACAACATGAACTTAGAAAATACATTAATGAAAAACACAAGACCACATATGATCCTATTTGTATAAAATGTCCAGAAAAGGCAACTCTACAGGGACAGAGAGGTTGCCTGAGGCTAGGTGTGGGAATGGAGGTTAACTGTAAACGGGGCTGAGGGATCTTACTGAGTTTATAAAATGTTCTAAAAATGGATTGTGGTGATGATTGTACAATTCAGTGAGTCTGCCAAAACTCACTGAATTGTACACTTGAAATGACCTTTATATGTAATTTACACCCCCAAAAAACTTGCTAAAAAAAAAAAAAAAGAACCTCTATGTTCAGATACCCAGCTGGTACTGGTATAAAACCTCCTCTTATGAATGTTGGAGGCTGTAACTAGTCAACATCCTGGAAGAAGCGTCTCAAGAATTTTACATATTTCTCTATAAATTGTATCTTTTAAAAAAAATCAGGGTTTATGTATGTTTGGAAAAAAACTTAAGACCAGAAGAATGATCCTCCTAAGCCATTTTCTTTTCATGGCTAGAATGTCTCTGGTTGGTCCATTTAGTGACAACTATGCAGACCAACATACCATACAGCAGTATCTGAACTACAAGCCTTTGGGGCGGGGAGCAGGGAGTGGGGGTATAAGGAAGAAACCAAAAGCATTATCCAGAGGTAGTATCGCAAACCTACTCCCATTAAATCGCAGCAAATATTGCTGAGTCTCCATCAGCATTCAGGATCTCTTCACTTCCACAAGCCAAGTTTTCTGTTTTCGTTCTCATTTATTAGGGAGCGACCTCAGATTTCAACTTTATGAACTTCTTGGTACCATCGCTGAATCAGAAGGGCGCCTCCAGAACCCTAGGACTTGAGACCTACACTTGACTCAGGGTTTTAGCTCCTCTTTCAGTCAGAAATGATTATTCACACTCCACCAATGAGATTCGTCACAAGAAATAATCCACTAATAACTGCTCTCTCTTCAAGTCTAATTTCACAACAAAGCACTTAACTGAGAAGTTATTTTGTGGGACTTCTACATTCTTCCGCTGTATTTTACTATCGGGGGAGTCTCTTTAGATTTTAGGATACATATTCTCTAGATGGCAGGGGACCATAGTATCAAGTTCCTATATTCAGGGCAAATCAAGTCCTATAAATCAGAGAACTTGGCTGGTAGAAGGGTAGATTCCCTGTGTAAAGGCAGCAGCTGCTACCCCAAACCAGTGGACTACTCCACTGAAGTATGGGCCAGGGTTAACAGCCCTTATAATTTTTCAAGGCAAGCCTTTTTTTTTTTTTTTTTGGTATGAAATCTCCTAATTTTTAAATTTTAAATGGTGACAACAAGTTCCACCCACCCACCCGCCCACACATAAACACATCTTACCATGCAGATCAACCAAAACATCAAACGGCTCAATCTTAGCTTGTGACCTTTGCCATACATCATGTTTGCACTCTGATTATAGGGGGGCTGTACTTAGGATAAACAAACTTTTAAAAAAATAGAATTTTCTTTCGCAAAAGATAATCCATCCAGAATAGCTCTGTTTTCAACACCCATTTCCTTCCCCACCGCCCCCCTCCCCAGCCCCCAACCCATTTTCCTAGGACTGGTACTCTCACAGCTGAGATGGCTCCAATGTTTGCCCTCTAGATTCCTAATCCCCTCAGTCAGAGCCCAGAGGGGAAAACAGGTTGGGGTACTTTGTCCAATTAAAACATTCCCTGAAGACACACCGTGTGAGCTCTGCCGACTCGTTCCTGTTGATATTCTAGGGATTCCAGCATCTGGCATTTGAAGAGTATACCACATTCCCAGTTCAGAATCTTAAATAATTGCTTTTCTACTATAGAAACTTGCAAATTCCAATTTAGCTTATTCCCACAGCTTCAGAGAGGATCGGAGGTAAACTTAGAAATTGTGAGCCCCACCCCCTTCCTGCCACCAGTGAAAAAAACCCAAATTTAGAAAGGTCAAATGATGCGTCCAAGGTTATACAGTGAGCTGGTTGGCAAACTGGGACAGAACTCAGAACCTAGGTTATGACTTGAGACCAGTTCTTGCTAGAAGAGGGAAATCTCTTGAAGAAAGAAAGGTTCATCAGTGGGTCTCGTGCACTCCTCTTGCTTTTTAAATCTGCATTTGGCCTTTCAGAATCATTGCACATCTCATCCTTTCTTCACTTTTCATCCATTTACCAACTCTACTAACTTTACCAACCCTACTTACGATCTACCAAAGGAGAGTGGTGAATGGCAAAAAGTGTTTTTCCCAGCTGCCAACCCATTAAAGTTGTAGCTACTGATCAATGTGGTGGTAGTTTCCACCCTGGGTTTTTAATAAGGGACAATTTGATGAGACTCCACCCCCCCACCACCTTACTGTATCTCAAGAATTACTCTCCAGAATGAAATCCCCGATGTCTGATGAGGCCTGAGTTACTCTTAAATGTCTTTTCACATTCGTTACATTCATATTCTCTCCTCCCAGTATGGATTTTTAGGTGTTCCACAAGGATCGAGCTCCGGCTGAAGGTCGCTCCACAGTAATTACATTCATAGGGCTTCTCTCCGGTATGAATCCGATGATGCTCGTTAAGAGATGAACTCTGACTGAAAGATTTCCCACATTCTTTACATTTATATGGCTTTACGCCAGTATGAATTCTCTGATGGCGACTGAGGAGTGAATGGGTAGGGAAGGCTTTCTCACACTGGTTACACTTGTAGGGCTTTTCTCCTGAATGAAGCCGCTGATGATAAATGACGGATGTAAAATGGCTGAAAGTCATCCCACAGTCATTACACAAATAGGGTTTTTCTCCAGTGTGGATCCTCTGATGTCGCGTAAGGCAAGAATTCTGTCTAAAGGCTTTTCCACATTCACCGCATTTATAGGGCTTCTCTCCAGTATGAATCCTCTGATGTTTGGAAAGGGACGAGCTGTGACTGAAGGATTTTCCACAGTTGTTACACGTGTAGGGTTTCTCTCCGGTATGAATTCGCTGATGTTGAATAAGAGAGGAACTGTCACTGAAGGGTCTCCCGCATTCTTTACATTTATAGGGTTTTTCTCCAGTATGAACTCTCTGATGTTTGATGAGGTGGGCACTCAGGGTGAAAGCTTTTCCACAATCATCACATTTGTAGGGTTTCTCTCCGCTGTGGGTTCTGTGGTGTGGCGTGAGGGATGAACTGTCACTGAAAGCTTTTCCACATTCATTGCACATGTAGGGTTTCTCCCCTGTGTGAATTCTCCTATGTTTGGTCAGTGAGGCACTATAGCCGAAGGCTTTTCCACATTTGCTACATGTATGGGTCTTCTCTCCCATCTCAGCTCCCTCATCTTTATCTAAGGTTGCATCTTGATTTAAATTTCTCCAACATTTTTCACACAAAGGGGAGTTTTTTCTCTTAAGGGATGAGTTCCGCGTAAAGGTTACCCCACAATTACTGCACTTCTGGGTCTTCCCGCCAAAATGCATTTTCTGATGTTTCTGATGTTCGCTTAGGGATGAAGAGTGACCTAAGACTTTCCTGCCTTCGTTACATTTCCGTGGCTTCTCTCCAGCGTGTTCTTTGCGGTTCAGAATAAGGTCTGAATGAAAACTGAAGGGTTTCTTGCATTCATTATACCTCCGAGACTTCTTCCTTAAGTAGACTCTCAGATGTTTAATTATTTCTGAGGTATGCTTGAAATTACTTCCAAAGGGGCTCTTTTCTGGGTCAAACTCCTCACCCTTACTGCCTCTCCCATGAGTTTTCTTTTGTGTGCCTGCAACTTGAGAATATTCCTTACTGCTACGTTTCCGGGACTCTCCCATCAGGCCATAATTACCACCCATTAGGCATCTTTCTATTATTTTATCTAAAGTTGATTCTTCTAGAACATCTTGATTTCGAGAGGATTCCTTCAATTCACCTCTAGGTTCACACTCTAAAAGAAATAACAAATAGAACGTCTCCCGTTTGCAATAAAGGAAGCTGTCCTCTTTGGGACTGAGATAGGGAAAGAGGTAGGAGTGACTATAAACAGTATGAATATGATCTTGGACGGTTTTCAGAATCTTAGGACACAGAGAAGGAAAAAATAATATAGAGAAACTAGGTAAATATAGGAGTTAAGAAAAATATTGGGGAAATGAAAAGTTTGTGCTTTATAGTTAGAATAAAGATGCATGTTCTCACCCTCATTTCAAATTTCTGTAATAGGCTCAAACTCATTCTCTTCAGAGCCAATCTATTTTCTTTCTAAATAATGACGACAGCACAAACATTTATTGAATGCTTAGTAAAGGCCAGCCCCTGTATCAAGCACTCTGCTTGTATTTCCTTTAATCTTCACAAAAGTCTTATAGAGTAGGTGCTGATATCATCCTTGTTTTATGGATATGACAACTACACACACAAAGTAAGAGTAGGAGCAAGTAGCTTGCCCCACGTCACATGTGTTGTAAGCAACAGAGCCAGATTTTTCATCTATTCTGACACCAAAGCCCATACTTTTGATCCCTATACCCACTGCTTCTCAAAGCAGCCGAATAGCACTAAATTTACAGAAAAATGGTAATCCCATCATAGACGTGCAGCATTGCCAACGCCAAACTTTCAAAGGTTACAACAGTCAACCTTAGGGATACACTCTAAGCGGGCATCCACTCTCTGTCCCTCCCACACTACGGTATTTCAGTCCTATGCTTTCAGTCTTCGTCCTACCTCAAGTGCAGTCCCGTGGCACCTTCCTGAACAGAAACACCCAGGGCCTCAGGTTCAAGTCCCACAATCCCCACAGATTTCTCCAATATCATACTCTAATTACACTCTCTACAGATCTTTGAACCACATCATTCAACCTGGCTCTTAATCATGAGGTCACGCCATCACTTTCATAAACCTGTTTTTTAAAGAGTTAACTATAAAGCACAAAATTCTATTCCCCAGAAGTTAACCATTATTAAAAATTCTGTGCATTTTTTATAAGATTTATTTTAGAAAGAGAGACAGCAGGGGGGAGGAGTAGAAGAAGAGGGTAAAAGAAACTCAAGCAGACTTCACACTGAATGAGGGGCTCGATGTGGGGCTCGATCTCACAACCTAGAGATCATGACCTGAGTTGAAACCAAGAGTTGGAAGTTTAACCAACTAAGCTACTCAGGTGTCTCAGTACTATTGCTTTAAATGTATATTTCATCACTGATCAATGACTTGGAACTTTTTTTCAAATTTGCAGCAATTTAAGGTTTAGTGTTGTCAGTTATTTTTAATTCTGTCAGCTATCTGCTCAAGTTCTTCACCCATTTTTTTTAACAGACTCAGCATTCCTTACTGATTTGCTTAAGTATTTTATAAATTATAGTTATCGACTCTGCTTTGTCTACGTGTTTTCTTCTATCTGTTGTAAGTTAACTTTTTAAACAAGTTGTACATCTACATAATGCTTCTGGGGAGAGAGGGGCATATTTATACCATTTATATTAAAAAATAATATCCTTTATTTGGGTACATATACTGAAAACCACCAATAGTCTGACTTTCGTTAAGATGAAATAGAGCTAAATGAAATTATTGGTTTTCTCTTAAAAAATAATGTACTGATATATAAGCAATAACTTATTTTTTAACTATAAACCTAGTATATTTATTGTTAAATTTTAAGGTAAGAGAAGGATGAAGAAAAAATGTAATCCCTCAGAGATAACCATGACTAACAGGAATGTTCTCCAGACATTAAAAAAAAAAATCTATCTGTATTTACATATTTTTAAAAAATTAAATTATTATTTATATATTTAGATATATACATGTATATAAACATTTTTTCCTTTTAACAAAAATGAGATTATACTCTCCAGGCTGTCCACTGGATGAATTCCTACTTATCCTTCAAGATTCAACTTAAATGTTAAGTAAGCCATTGTTCCTGTGTTCCCCATTCAACCCATTACTAATACTGTGTGGTTTGATATCCATATTATGGCGCACCCAGAAATGCACTGCTCAGATCTCCAACTCTGCAGTGCTTACTTAGCCCCCATGGCTGCTGATTCGACACCAAGGCCACTTTCCTATAGCTGCTCCCAGTCACTGGCAAGTACAGCAGAGACACAGGCAGGCCCAGAGACATAGGACTCCAGAAAGGTGACTCCGGCTGGTGAACTCTTCTTTGGCCTTGCCAAAACTTTATTAAATGGCACATGAGGTGCCTGGGTGGCTCAGTTGGTTAAGCAACTGCCTTTGGCTCAGGTCATGATCCCAGGGTCCTGGGATCGAGCCCCATGTCAGGCTCCCTGCTCAGTGGGGAGTCTGCTTCTCCCTCTCCCTCTGCCCCTGCCCTTATGCTCTCCCACTCTCAAAAAAACCTTTAAAAAACAAAACACTGCACATTAATCTAAGACACTTCCTACCCAGCCTTCCTTCCTTCCCTCTCTCATTCACAGGTGTTACAATCACCTTATGCTCTCACTGGTCTCCCCATTTTCCTTCACTGCAATTCTCCCCAGTAAGTCCCTGGCATAGCCAATCACGTCTTGGCATCTACTTCTCAGAGGACCTAAATGAATGGTCTCTCCAATAAAATGAATATCCCAGGAAGACAAGGGGTCTATTCTAATCACCTTCTCTTTTAGCATCTAACCCACCCAATATTTCAAAGGCTTTTCACAAATGACTTGGCTAAGCAACTCTTTTAATTTCTTTGCTTTTCATCAACTCACCTGGTCTGGAGCCTTTTGAGATTTCTCTTTCCAGCAGCCATGGCAGTTCAACCCACTTAAACTGGGAAATCAAATCTAATTTGGAAACTGGAAAGCCTGCTCATAGAGAAAAGAGTAAAAAATGACTGTTTCTGCACAGGGCAAAGATGTTCCAACATTCATACACAGCCTCGGGTTCTCCAGGAAAGAGAAGATGCTGTCAAGTACAGACGTAATTCCTGGAAAATCAGGAGGAACTGGGGAAGGTATGTCTTGATGGCAGCACAGTGATACTCAATATTTCCAGTTCAATGAAGCAGAAACTCTTTTTTTAGAGAAAACATTGCAGAAAAGTACATTTTCAGAAATCATTTTTAGGATTAGTCGTATCAACCCTGCATGCCCAGCCAATACAGTTAATAGCACTTATCTTTCAATGATAGTGCTCAAAAAGATATACAGCTTATACATTACATCATAAAGAGATATCTTTACCCAGAAACTCTAGGCTCCTAAAGTTCTCCAGCAGCACTTCCTTATAGAGTTCCTTCTGAAAAGGCTCTAGCCTCCTCCACTCTCCTCTGGAAAAGCTCACAACCACGTCCTTGATCGTCATGGATTCCTAAAGAACACACAAAATACAGTCTTTTTGCATTGGATTAACACTCACAGGTTCTAGGGGTTAGGAAGTGGGCACATTTTGGGCAGCCATTATCAGTCTACTATAGCAGTATCGATTACCTACTGTGAGTAAGAATTTTTTTTCAGGGCACCTGGGTGGCTTAGTGTTAAGCATCTGCCTTTGGCTCAGGTCATGATCCCAGTGCTGGATCCGGGTTCCCTGCTCAGTGAGGAGCATTCTTCTCTCTCCCATCTGCTCAAGCATGTGTGTGCTCATGTACTCTCTCTCAAATAAATAAAATCTTTACAAAAATAATTTTTTTCTAAGTGATGTGTAACCGTTGCAAATTATTCTAATTGATTTGTAACTAGTCACTTTTCTCAATTATTATGAGTTTTAATACCTGTTGATTCTCAGAGGTTTTCCAAATAGACCATGTTATCTGCAAATAACACACATTTGTCTTTGTCATACCAATATTTACCTCATTCCCTTCTTATTTTACTCCTTTGGTTAAAATATTAAAAAACTACTAACAACAGCATGATTAGACATTCTTATCTTTTTACAGGCATTGTGAGAGCTGCTTTTTATTTTCCAATACTGTTCAGCTGGAGACTTTTTTTTAATTGCATTAAGGAAATATAATTCTATTTCCACTTGACCAATTTTATCAAGAATAACTAGAATTTTAGTAAACTTTTTTTGTTGTTTTTCTTAGAGTCAGACTTGTGACAAATCCTGGTAACTCAAATAAAACAGCACCTAAAGAATGAGTTTGAAGAATGTGAAGGAAACTGTCTTCATGATTCTAATATCTTTATACCACTCTGTAGGAGCTCAATAAGTATTCACTTAAGAATGAAAACCAGTGAAAGAAAGCTTACCCGGGACTCAGTACTTGGAAGGACAGAAACCATTTTATTTTCTTCAGGGTTCTCCTCTTGGGAAATAACAGACTCTTGAGAGACTGGATCTAGGAAGGGGGGAAAGGACACTCTAGTCTTTCAAATGCATTCCTCAGACTAGAAATTCTTACACATGCTTCTCTGCAGAAAAAGGTCAGAAGAAAGTTTTTCCCACTCCTATTAAAACAGAGATAAAAGCCACATACACGCTTTTTTTAAAATCCAAGCTTTTCCCCCATTCCATAAAATAGCCTTCAATAGCTAAGCTCACAATAATCGGTTTCATCCAATCCACACGCCTACAGTTTAAATGTGTTTTATTTGCATAAGAGTTATTTGAAAAATAGTCGTAGGCTGTATTAAGGTAAAACAGCATATTCATTTTATGTATTAATTTGTTTTTCTTCATACTCCTAGCACAATGCCTTGCAGAGAATCGCTTCTTGAAAGAAAGCACCAAACTGGTCTCAGGAACACTCCCCTCTCCTGGGGTTGCCAGCAGATGCCTAAAGATGGAAATCAGGAACCTGAACATATCAACTAAATATATTACATACCCTGAGATGTCAAGAGCTCTTCTTCTGATAAGGGTTAAGTATTTTTAAAATCACGCTTTACTTTCTTATGAAAAGAATTTTAGCTTATTGATTAGATAATCGAAAGGAATTAAGAATCAGAATTACGTAGAAGGGACTCTTAAGGGAATTGTTCTTACAGAATGCTACAGCAATAAATTCACGAGCTTCTTTATTGCTAGGGGCTTCCGCTAAGAGGCCCTAATTTTGGAGAAGCACCATGTTGCCATGACAGATAAGTCAGAGGTCAGGCAACCCCAAGGTTGAACATACCAATTAGCTGAGTGACCACAGTTGAACTCTGCGGAGGTAAATGCCACTTCCCTATCCAGGAACTCTTCGTAGAATGCAAACTGTCCCACATATGTACTGAGAGCTTTACGGTAGTTCATCTGATACACATACTGGGGACATGAGCAGCATATTAAAGGGATTTTATAAAAGCTGGACCCCATGCCCTCAAAGGGCTATCCACCCCATAAGTCTATCAATATTTTCTGATGATATGTTACGATTCAGTTTATAGTTTATACATTGGTATGTGTATAATAATGGAATTTTAATGTTGGTCAGTGGCTCCTGCCTGGGTGTTGCCCAGCACACATGGCTGTTTAAATTTAAGATTCAATTCCTTATTTGCCCTGGTCACATTTCAGATGCTTAATGTGAAGCCCCAACAGTGCAGAATGCATTTCCAATGTCACAGACGGCAGGCGCCCCAATCTAGAAACCTGCTCTGCACACTCGGGAGGCAGGAGTTGAGACCTGCCCTGGACGGTGCGCCTGTGACTCCAAACGTGTGCAAGTCATTTCCTTCGCTCCCATGTTCTAAGATTCCCTTTTACTCAAGGCTGAAAGGAAAGAAATTAGTATTATACCTTATCATATTCAACCCATCATAAAAGACTAAGCAGATGAGAATCCCTTTCCACAGATTAAAAAAAAAAAAAAAATGAAGGTTCCAAGAGGTTACGTTGCTTGCCCAAGATTACACAGTAAAAGGCAGGACTGATTCAGAGCCAGTCCCACCCCCAAACTGAGACTCCCTTTAAATAATCAACTGCTTTCTCCAGGGGAGTTTACTTTCACACCCTGAGGAGATCACTCCCACTTCCTCCCACCATCTATAAATCTCACCTTCCTTTTCTTCAAGCATTTGGGTCAAATCCTCTATCAGGGTCACCACTTCCTCACTACTCTCAGGATGTTGGGACTTTACCCAAATCCTGATCTCCCCAGGCAAAATGGTCAGGAATTGCTCAAACACCAAAAGCTCTAAAATCTGTTCTTTCGTGTGGATGTCTGGTCTCAGCCACTGAATGCAGAGATCCCAGAGCTGATTTAGGGCTTTTCTGGGTCCAGCCACTTCTGAGTAACAAAACCACCTGAATCTCTGTCTGAAAGTCTCTGGGTCTTTATTGTCTCCTCTCAGGATAGCTTCTTGATCCCCTGGAGTATCCATTCTTAGGACCTTGCTTGGTTCACTCGAGGCCAGGGTCTGAGGGTCTGGGGAGATGGCTGTCATCTTATTCAAGGATACTACAGCTTGCACTGTGCGTCAGCAGCAGGAATCCAATTCCCTTTAGACTCTAGTTGAATGATCAGTACAGTCCACCAACAGGCACTATAGACAGCGAAATATCAAGGGTTCCAAGCATTCAGCTTAGTCTTGCAGAAACTGTCAAAAAACAGAAGAGATTAAGTAAAACAAATTATTACTCCTAAAAACATTGTTCCTGGTTTGGTTCAGATGTATGCAGACATACACAGAAGACCTAGAACAGCCCTGCCCAGCTGCTCCATCCAAGGTCTACATGAGAAGCAGAGGAGTTACTGAATGCTAATTAAAGATACCCTCTGGGGCGCCTGGGTGGCTCAGTGGGTTAAAGCCTCTACCTTTAGCTCAGGTCATGATCTCAGGGTCCTGGGATCGAGCCCCGCATTGGGGGGGGGGGTCTCTGCTCAGCAGGGAGCCTGCTTCCCTTCCACTCTCTCTGCCTGCCTCTCTGCCTACTTGTGATCTCTGTCTGTCAAATGAATAAATAAAATCTTAAAAAAAAAAAAAAAAGATACCCTCCAAGAAAACAATTTCTTCAGACTAAACATTCCTCATAAGCAAAACACATGAGAAAAGGCTCACTGCCACAAGAGAATCCAGTCACAAATTTACTCAGCATCTCCTGAACTGCTGCGGTGAACGGCCTCCCATTTCCCACCAGGTGCTCAACTCACAAGCCTGATTTCCTGAATTCGCCTCTCAAATTTCTCACACAACCAATAATCCAATTCCAGCAGTTTTATCTCCTAAGAACCTCTCCATTCTATCCTACTTAAACTACCCATGTATAGCTTTCTTCTATCCAGTCCCACACTGTAGCCTATGGATGCCTTCTAATATGCAAACCTGGGTCCTATCACCCCTCATCTGTCCCAAGGTAAAATTCAAATGCAGAGGCCACGCACGAAGATCAGACACCCTGCCCTGAAGACCTCACCTCTTGAGTTCTAGCTGCCCGATGGACGCAGCGGCCAGAAAGAATAATGTCCCTGTTCCCACACACCCTCCATCCTTTGCTCCCAGCCATTCCCTCTCCTTGGAAGCTGCCTTCTTTCCCTCTCCTACCAAACTTTTACTCATCTGTTAAAACTTGACTCCTTTCAACGGTCACCTCTTGTACAAAGCCTCCTCTGATCCCCAAGTGCTCTTTTGCACTGAGCCCATCCTGCGTTACATGCGTTCTTTCATTCTGCAAATAACTGGCCATCAGGACACTACGGAGACACGCCCAGACAGATCAGGCAGGGTCCCCACCCTCAGATAACCCCCAGGAAATGACAATTCAGCCTGAGCGAAATGCGCTACAATGCGGCAGGTGGAAGCACTCTCTCCCCCTGTTGCAACCATTACACCAGTCAATACCCACCTCCGAGCACAGCCCGGCACACACGTATGCATGACGTCACTTACTCCTCCGCCAAATATTAATTGCCACCTGAGTACCTGCACCGCGCTGCACCGCACCTGAGGTTGTGCGGTGACGAAGACACTCGTCTCGGTCTCCAGGGGGCCTACAACAGAGGCTTCGCGAAAATGTGACGCAGGCAGAAAGAAGTTCTCAAAGGGAGGGGGGCGCTGAAGACATTTTGGTCATCACCACTGGAAAGGAGGAGCGCTACTGATACCTACCTGGCGGGTACAGCCAGGGATGCTGCTCAACAGCCTGCAGTCACAGCACGGCCCCCTTCCCTACGCACACACATCAAGGAATTTTCCCGCCCCAAATGTCCGCGTACCCAAGTTCTAGGACCGTAGGCGCAGGGAAGGGATGGAGAAAAGCTCCGTCATTCAGGACAGTGCCCACCTGCCCCCCGAAGCTGCGGCATCGGCAGTGCACGGAGAGGTCGCTCGGCTCCCCACCCACGCTCCACCCACCCCACCCCGGGTGCATCCTTGGAGCCGGCGAGCTGGCCGCAGCCCGGAAATCAGGGGCCCGGGACAACCGCTACCTGCATCAGCACTCGCAGTCAGGACCAACGCCACCGCAATGAGCTTCTAGAAACTGGTCCTGCAGGACCTGCGCGCGCAAGCCGGCGAGGGGCCACTGCGCCTGCGCAAAGGCGCAGAACTACGATTCCCGGAATGCGTTTGTCGCGCTTTGCGAAAGTCCCGTGTTTTCCATAGGCTCCCACCTGGCCTGTTGCGCATGGTCATTGGGAAACGACTGGTGGGCTCGGCCGCAGAATTATTGCTGCGCCAGAGGCCTAAAGGCCTGGAACCATCTCAGGTTTTCAGATTCATGGTGCTCGGTCTCCTTGGTAACGTCCAACCATCCCACCTCCTTCCTCTCTTTACCCTTCCCTGAAATCCAGGCAGGGAAAACCCACTGCAGAAGCAGATTAGTGATGCATTCAATGTACGCCATAGTTAATGCCACAAGTTGCATTTGAACGAATACTAATTTTATGATTTTCACACCTGCCACCATGCTCCAAAACACCATCATGCCTCCCCTGGATTATTGCAACAGCCTATTGAAAGCACTTTTCTGATCTTGTCAATTCTTTACACCACAGCCAGAGAGATGGTTAAAAACGCAAAACAGAGTATGTCCCTTCTCTGCTTAAAACCCTGCAAAGGCTTCTCATTCCACTCAGAGTGAAAACGCACATTTTAGTGGCTTAAAAAGCTTGATAGAATCTGATCACCCATGACCTCCTTGATCTCTTCATAGAATTCCCTGCTCCAGTCACAAAGGTCTCCTTGCTCTCCCTCTTCTTCCAGCCTGCCTGGCATTTCTGGCTGCGTGTTCCTCCAGTAGGTAGCCCTATGGCTCACTCTTCCACCCCTTAATATCTTCTCAATGAAGCTCCTCCACCACACTGCTAAAATTGGAACCCCACCCCTCCCCACTCCTGTTTCTCCTTCTAATATACAATTTTCTGATTTGTTTCCTATTGTCTGTCTTGTTTTGTTTTGTTGTCTGTCTTTTTCACTAGAATATCAATTCCACAGAGTAAGGATTTTTATCTGGTTTGTTCCATGAGACACAATCTCCAAGCCTCATAGCAGTACCTGGTGCATAGTAGGGCTCAGTAGATTTGTTGAATTTATGAATGGGCGCTTGCCTGGATTCCTGGAGGCATAGCAAAAAGGGCTAGGGGACTGCAGAAGGATTGTTTGGAGGGTTCTAATAACAAGATGACTTTTGGAGGGGTGGAGCTGGGAAAGAAAAACATTCTAGCTTGAAAGACCCCGAGTCTTTAAAAAGATAGAGCAGGCTCAACTAAATGAACCGCTGGGTTCATCTCACAGGCAGCAAGGCAAGCTAAAGAAACTCCCACAGTCAAAAAGAAGCTATCCCAGTCCCAGGTCTGAGTACATATTCTTCTCCTCTACCCGCCTCTTCTTGTCAGGCTGAAAATCGGACATCAAGGAGAAGCGGGAGAAAGCAGAGGGACATGAAATAAAATTGGCTCTTCAGTTTAACTGGGCAAGTCAGAGAAACTCTAGTGGCTCTCATACTATATGCACCTTAGAATCACGGGGCATTCTTCATTTGAATATAAATGTTAGGACCTTCCTCTCCACAACTTGTTGTGGGTGAACCTTGGACAACACTACACTAGTTGAAATATTCTGTAAGTAAGTGACATGCTACATATGAGTAAATTTCCAGGAAAAAAAATGACTCCTTGAAACTGTGACCAAACTATAACATTTGATTAAATGCAACCATCATGGTAAAGAGTGGTGGATTGTACATCAGTAAAGAAAGAGAAAACCACAGATCAATTAGTTTCACTTGTAAGCAATGTGGTGGGATCTCTGGTCAGAGTAAGCATGGTAAGGAATACTTAATCACATAAATGGGGTTTTTGTTTGTTTTTTAACCTGTTGTGGCTTCAGGATGGAGAAGAGATTGGAGAGAGAAAACTGGAGGCAACAAGACTAGTTTTGTTAGGATGTTGTGCAAACATCCAGGTGGGACGATGATGGTGGTCTAAATGGTGATGAAGTAAAAAAGATCCAGGACATGGTAGGGGTAGGATTTGGGTGATTTATTGCAAATACTGATGGGTGAGAACAAATGCACCAAATGGCAAGTTATATTTTGTAAAGATGGCTGCACTGATCTATTTCCCATCTTGATATATATTATTATACAGTGTGATGTTGCTGTCTTTCCATTGAAAAGAAAATCTGTTTCTTTCCCTTCAGTCTGGAGTGCCAAAATAGCTGACAAAATTGTTGCCTTCCCATTGTCTGTTCCCTCACATTTATTCACTTTTATTAAACATCTGAGGATACAAATGAATTGAATATGGTATGAGAGTTTAATGCAATTGGACACTAATAGTCAAGATGAAAAATGAATCACAATGGATTACTTAGTGCCTATTGTCTCATAAAAGACAGCATAGATGTTTCCCTGAGATTCATTTTCCTGGTACCAAATTCTAAGAAAAAGTATTCCTTGAGTACAGGAAATTGGAAAACATCGTGGTCAATTTCTTCAAATGGATTTTATTTTTTAGAAATGAAAAAATGTTACTAATGAAGTAAAAAATAGTTCAGTGAGCATGAATAAAATCTTAAGGCAAAACCCTACCTCTGGAGGTTAGTGGATCCAACCGAGCTAAAGGAAACAAGGCACTGGGGAAGGTAGAAGAAATTGAGCAATACCTTCAAAATGATGAGGAGTGGTTATTTCCAACCTAGAATTCTATCCCGGTCATCCTGGGTATTTCAGTTGGAGATTACAGAAATGTTTAGACATACAGGTCCCCAATGTTCGTCTCCTAGTCTCCCTGTCTCAGGAAGCTTCTAGATGAGAGATCAGCAAACTATGGTCTTTAGTCTGAATCACCCCACTGTTTTGTTTTGTTTTGTTTTTTTTTAAAGATTTTATTTATTTATTTGACAGAGAGATCACAAGCAGGCAGAGAGGCAGGCAGAGAGAGAGGAGGAAGCAGGCTCCCTGCCCAGCAGAGAGCCCAATGCGGGGCTCGATTCCAGGACTCTGAGATCATGACCTGAGCCGAAGGCAGCGGCTTAACCCACTGAGCCACCCAGGCGCCCCATGTTTTTTTAAATAAAGTTTTATTGGAACACAACCATGCTCCTTTGTTTCTGTAGTGGTCATGACTGCTCTCATTTTATAATGCCAGAGTTGAGTAGTTGTGACAGAAACTCTGTGGCCCACAACGCCTAAACTATATATTAGTAAGCGCTTCACAGGAAAGGTTTGCTGATAAGGAACATAAAGATATAGGGAGGGGAAACGATGAGGGTATCAGGCAAACTTTAGAAAGGTAGACAAGGCGTGCCTGAGTGGCTGTCAGTGAAGTGTCCTACTTTGGCTCGGGTCTTGATCTCTAGGGGGTGGGAGTGCTGGGATGGAGCCCGACCTTGACTCTTGGGCTCAAGTAAGGAGTCTGCCTGTCCCTTTGATCCTCCCCTTGCTCGTGCTCATGTGTGCACACTCTCTCTCTCCAATAAATAAATAAAATCTTTAAAAAATAAGGTAGAAGAATAATGAGTCAAGGTTGACAAGAGAGGAGGGAGTTGCAAGAAATGTTTGATGTTTGAGAGATGTCAGAGAGGCTAAGCTGTCTTGAAAAGCTGCTAAATATGGTATAATACGGGGGGTGTGCAAAATGGGTGAAGTTGATCAAAAGGTACAAACTTCCAGTTACAAGATAATAATGTCCTAGGGATATAATGTACAGCATGGTGACTACAATGAACAAAACCTTATGGCTTGAAAGTTGCTAAAAGGGGCGCCTGGGTGGCTCAGTGGGTTAAAGCCTCTGCCTTCGGCTCAGGTCATGATCCCAGGGTCTCTCTCTGTCAAATAAACAAAAATAAAATCTTTAAAAAAAATAAAAATAAAAAATAAAAAATCTTATTTAGATGCTACATATATATTTTTAATTATTTTAAATATTTTATTTTATTTATTTGACACAGAGAGAGAGAGATCACAAGTAGGTGGAGAGGCAGGCAGAGAGAGAGGGGGAAGCTGGCTTCCTGCTGAGCAGAGAGCCTGATGCAGGGCTCGATCCCAGGATCCTGAGATCATGACCTGAGCTGAAAGCAGAGGCTTAACCCACTGAGGCCCCCAGGAGCCCATTTTTTAATTTTTAGTTTAAATTCAGTTTCAGGGTCACCTGGGTGACTCAGTCAGTTAAGCGTCCATCTTAGGCTCAGGTCATGATCCCAGGATCCTGGGATGGTCCCACATTGGGCTCTCTGCTGGGAAGGGAGCCTACTTCTCCCTCCCCATCTTCCTGCTGTTCCCACTGCTTGTATTCTCTCTCTCTGTCAAATAAATAAATAAAATCTTTAAAAAATAAATTCAAGGGGCGCCTGGGTGGCTCAGTGGGTTAAAGCCTCTGCCTTCAGCTCAGGTTATGATCCCAGGGTCCTGGGATCGAGCCCTGCATCGGGCTCTGCTCAGCAGGGAGCCTGCTTCCCCCCCCCACTGCCCCCCGCCTGCCTCTCCACCTACTTGAGATCTCTGTCTGTCAAAGAAATAAATAAAATCTTTTAAAAAAATAAAAAAAATTCAATTTTGTTAACATATACTGTATTATTAGTTTCAAGGATAGAATTTAGTTTTATGTATATAGTTTAAAGAAGTAACAGAGTTTTATTTTATTGTTATTTTTTAAAGATTTATTTATTTATTTATTTGAGAGAGAGATTGAGAACGAGCACGAGCTGGAGGGGTGAAGGGAGAGGGAGAGAAAATCTCAAGTAGACTCCACATTGAGCACAGAGCCTGAAACAGAGCCTGGTTTGATTTCACAATCACAACCTGAGCCAGAACCAAGAGTTGGATGTTAACTGGCTGTGCCACCCAGGTGCCCCCATTTTTATTCAAAATTGCTAATATTTGCAATAGAATTTGCTGTCAAAATTTCTCCCTTTCAATTATTTATAATGGAAAATTTTAGATGCCAATCTAAAAATATGTAAATAGATTACACTGTTTTTCAAACATTTTTTTGGCGGGGGGGAGGAATGTAAACAAAAATCTTTGAAACCACTGTCTAAAGGAAATCAGGGGAGATATCCCTTCTGATATAGGGATAAATTTTATCCCTAGAGGAAATATTGCCTTATCCTCTAAGACGCAAGGTGTAGTATTATCTTGGACCAGGTCAGCTTTTAGCCTTTTTCCACTTATATTTGGGAGGGAAAAATAAAGTGAATGATAGGTTTTGCCAAAGGTTGGGAATTGATTGGTGCTGTCTTTAGGATAGAAACCAAGGAAGGAAGGACTTGGATTCATTGCCATCCTTGGAGTTCAGGCTAAGAATGGAGCACATGGTACTTAGAGGATACACAGACCAGAAAGCAGTGGAAACGTTCCAGGCAATGGGAAGAATCCGAAATGTACTCTAAATCCACGGGAATTAGGGAGTAAAACAGTGGAAGGATTCTATATAGTGCTTAGAGACTGATGTTTCTGAGTTTGATTTTTAGAAGTGGAATGTTTTGAGTCCTGACATGGTTTTATGTGTAGTGAAACATGTTTTTTATTTAATAACTGACGGAGGAACAGGGATGAAGATCATGAGAGCTGCGGACTCTGTTGGCAGACCGGATCCAGTCCCTGACTACTTCAGCAACCAAAATGAATACAGTATGAGACTTATTTCTATAGAATTTTGGCTTGTCTGGAGTTTCTTGGGAATGGTTAATTGAATTATTTGGGATAGTTGGATTTTCTAGTTTAGAATTAATCCTTTTAGGCATCTAAATTGCTTATTAGAGGGGCGCCTGGGTGGCTCAGTCAGTTAAGCATTTGCCTTCAGCTCAGGTCATGATCCCAGGGTCCTCGGATCGAGCCCCACGTGGGGGAACCCTGCTTAGGGATTCTGGGGAGTCCGTTTGTCCCTCTGGCTCTACCTCTCCCCCTGCTCACGCTGTCTAATAAATAAAATCTTAAAAAAATTTTTTTTTAAATTTATTTGAGAAAGAAGAGTGAGAGTGTCCACAAATGGGGAAGGGCAGTGGGAGAGGGAGAAGCAGACTCTTTGCTAAGTAGGGAGCCCAACGCAGGGCTCCATCCAAGGATCCTGGGATTGTGACCTGAGCCAAAGGCAGACGCTTAATGGACTGAGCCACCCAGGCCATTCCTGTACTGTTTCTTGATGTCAGGAGTATTGCCACGAAGATCTATTAAAGTGAAATGACTTCAGGGACTCTAGGGTGGGTAGTGCTTTTTGTGCTTTACAAATAACCCCAGAATGTTTTGCTTTTTGAGTTCTCACAGCTTCTTTTCACAGTTTTCCTGCTTCGTCCCTTGTTTTTAGGGTGTCTATAAACTCCTCTGTCATCCAAGTACCTGCCCAGAAGAGGGTTAATATTCTGCTTCAGATTTGCTTTTACTATGGAAACAAGACTCCTTTGTTAGAACTGTACATACATTTCGTGTAATTACGGCCTACTAGAAGGGAGAGGGGACTTCGGAAGAGTAAAAGACCTAAGTTTTTCATTCTTGGATTTTGTGATGCATTATTTTGGCTTCCCGGTGGCCTCTTCTCTGCCCCCTGTGCATCCCTGTCCACAGTTCCTTCTTGTCTGTTTTTGGAAATTGAGGTAAATTCTAGATAGAAAGTATCTCCAGGCTATTATTCAAAACCACATTGTCTAGTAAGAAGCTATTCATTTATTTAACATTTTATTTATTTCTTTGACAGAGGGAGAGAGAGCACAAGCAGGGGGAGCGGCAGGCAGAGGGAGAGGGAGAAGCAATTAGAGCGACAGGGAGAAGCAGGCTCCCCGCTGAGCAGAGAGTGAGATTTGGGGCTCTCCCAGGACCCTAGGATCTTGACCGGAGCCAAAGGCAGACCCTTAACCAACTGAGCCACCCAGGCATCCCAGAATATGAAGCTATTAAATGGGAAAAATAAACTACAGTAGTTTAAAGGAAGAAGCAATTATAAAAAAAAAGCTTAGCGCTTTAAACCCTAGCAATTAGCAGCAGTGCTGTAAAGTGGTATAAGCTGCTGTATATGACAAGATGTTAACGGCATCTTTTTTTAACCTAACAATTTTGCCTCTACATATTTCTGTCTATATGTAACATGTGACTAGGTTGATATATGTATAGGAATTTTTTACAGTAACATTTGCTTACACTAGTAGAAAAAATTGTCCACAACCTAAATGCTCATCAGTAGGGGAATGGTTAAATAAATTTTGTCATGTACTTTTCATGCAGCCATTTAAAAGAATGAAGTAGTGATGTACATACAGATCATGGTGGTAAAGAGTGATCCACACTGCCTAGGTTCAGACCCCTTCTCCACCAGTTTCTAGTTTGTGGCATTTTGGATTTGTTCCTTCACGATTTGGTGTCATAAAAATCCCTACTTCATAAGATTGTTGTGAGGACTAAATGAATTCCACCATGTAGAACACTTTAAACACTGCCCAGCACAATCAGTATTAGCTATTATTATCATTACCCGTATGGAAAAACACCTGTGTGTATTGTTTGGCGAAAAGATAAAGTTACATATGTGTAGTAGGATTCCATTTTTGTTAAAACAAAATCTGTGTATACACACATATCCGTGATTTGCACATGTGTGGACTCTCAAATTTCTACGTAGGATGAATTTATGAGATGCTAACTAGTCTTGTCTGGAAGTTAATATTGCCTAACGAACTTTTTTATCTTTTCACTTATATTCTACTTTTAATTTTTTTTTTTTTTTTGCTGGCTTTAGAAGAATCTTTTTGAGGCTATGGAAAATCGAAGTTTCCTCAAACCAATCCTTGGTGCAGCTACTTTATATATTCACAGTCAGGAAAGGCTGGAGGCACCAAATTGCTAATATGATTGTTAATAGGATTATTTCCAGGGAGTTCAGATGAGGGGATGGTGGGCAGGGAGGTGGGGGATGACCTTTACTTTTACACACTTCTGTATGTAGTCTTTGCAGATAGTTTGTTAGGCACCGACTTTGTGTCGACATCAAACTAGAGAGCCAAAATGTCCTCAGAAAAAGAATTGGTGAACTTAATGTGGTATGAGGTCATTAATAAAAAGAGTGGTGGTGTAGACCTTTTTGAATTAATGGGGAAGAATGTTAATGGGGGAAAATCAGTGATACAGAACTTTATTGTAAGTATGTATTGTAAGTATGAGCCTCTCTCCATTCTAGTTGCTTTTGGGGATATATATATATATATATATATGCAGAGACAAGGCCTCAGAGAATGCACTCTCAACTGTATCTGTTAACCACTTTTTTCGCTGGGGAATGGGATGGTGAGAGTGGAAGGCTTTTCACTTTTAATTTTATGATATCCCCAATCATTTGAAAATTTCCCAAAGATCATGTATAATTTCCATATTAAAGCAATAAAGGAAATAAATGCCTTTAATGTCGTGTAAGTACCTTGTACTTGTCTAAGTTACGTCTGGAATGACATATATTCATTCTTCAAGACATTAGCTAGGGCTTTATGGATTTCTTTTAGGAGTAAATGCAATTTCAATCCATTTAGGGTCTTGATTTCTTCCTCTTATGCCAAAAAAGAAAAAAAAAAAAAGCATCTCATCTTGTACCTAATTTGTTGACAGTGCCGTCACTTAAAGTACAGCATTATGCAACCCTTTAATTTGAATTCCATTTTGCAAGTGTTTTTCTCATCCACCTCAAGGACAAACTTAAGCCGTAAAGTTCAAATCGGCATATTGGAAATAAATCACTCGGGTTACCAAAAAGAACGTAGTTATTAGAATAAAATTAAAAAAAAAAAAAAGCTCATATAAGCCTATGTGCTTGACTTTGAACTTCCAGTATCTTGGTTCAGTTAAGTTTTAGTAGGACTCCGTGGCTTCCCTGCACACCTAAGTGCTTGTTTGAGAGAATCAGAAAACTATACTTGATCCCGGGCTTTAAGTAAGAGAAGGAGCCCAGGGAGCCGGGTCGGGGCGTTGAACGCGCCGGGGCCGAGAAGTTCGCGGGAGGCGCAGGGCGGGGCTTCCTCCCTCCGACTCCGAACCCGGCTCCACTTTTCCGAGTCCACGTCTCTTCCTTTGGACAGGCGTGCTGCTTCAGGTCCGGACCTGACAGCCGCAGACCTTTCAAGAGGGAGCCCGGGCCCCGCCTGGACGTTCTCCTTGGCCGGGGGTAGCGCGGGCCAGCCCCGGTCAGGCCCCTCCCGGACTGCGGCGCGCGGCCCCTCGGGCCCGAGCCCGCCGCCGCCTCGCTCCCGGGCACCCACCTCGCAGCGCCGCGCGCAGCATCGCGGGCATGGAGACTGGCTCCGACTCAGGTCAGAGGCCCGCGCGTCCGTTTCGTGTTGCGGCCGCTGCAGGCTGCTACGGCGCGGCGGGGCGGCTAGGCCGGGCCGCCCGCGAAGGCCACCGCGTGCCGGGTTCGCGCGGGGAGCGCTCTCGGGGCGGGCGGCGGCAGGTGGGCAGGACGAGCCGCGAGCGAGCGAGCGCGGGCGGGCGGGCGCGCGAGGGGCCCGGCGGGGGGGCCGCTGGGAGGATGGCTCAGCTCTTTCTAAATATAAAACCGGCGTGAGTTGGGCGAGCGCGGCGCGGAGCCGCAGAGCCGCCGCGCGGGCCGGGCGCACCGGGACTCGGCCGACGGACGGCGGCGGCTCTGCAGAGGCGCGAGGCGGTGGGAGCGCCCGAGTCGCGAGCTCGCGGGGGACCGCGAGAGCGACGCGTGCAGCGAGGAGGACGCAGACGGCGGCGGGCGGGCCTCGTGGGCGCAGCGCGGCCCGCGCCGTGCGACCGGAGGCGGCTCCCGGCCCCTGCCGCACCGAGAGCGGCGAGCTCCCCGCGCCGCCCGTCCGCGCCCTCCCGCTCCGGCCCCTCCCTCCCTCCCTGGCGCAACATGGCTGCGGCCGCCGCCTCCGCCTCCCAGGACGAGCTGAGTAAGTGCCACCGCCAGCCCGCCGCCGCGAGTCAGAGCCGGCGCTACGCGGGGCCGGGGGCGGCGGCCGGGGCCCGGCGGGCGGGCAGGCAGGCCGGGGCGCGCTGCCGCCCGCGGGGAGCCGGGCTGGGTGGGCGGGCGGGCGGCGGCCGCGGCGTGCGGGGGGCTGGGGCGCTCGGGCCTGGCGGGCGGGCGGGGCGCCGGTCGCCGCCGCCGGCGCTTGTAGGCCTCAGGTTTGCACCGTCACGTTGCGAAATTGAAACCGGAGCCCCGGGCGGAGCCACCTCTGCCAGCGATCCGCCCCGGTCCGGGGGTGGGGGCAGCCCAACCCCCTGCCCGCGGCTCTCGGGCGGGCAGACGGGCCAGGGGGCCCTCAGGGTGGTGGCTGTGTCGGCGCGTCCCGTCTGACCCCGCCGTGGCCCCGGGTCCCAACTGTTTGGGGGAGTTCTAGAAATGGAGCTTTGGGGGCGGGGGAGAAGGTGCCTCTCTGTGACACCCTAGGAATCAGCGAAAGGTCAAGGATAGGCGGTGACCCTCAGGTGGAGCAGGAAGGACGGGAGGGCAGGGAGAGGGTCGTGGGGCTGGACGCCGGCGGGACCGTGGGCCGACAGCGCTTTCACACTCGACCGTAAACGTTGTCGTTTTTCAGGGGTCGGCGATCCCCGTTTGGGGAGAGCGGTGGTCACTCTGAATGCCAGGCCGCCCCGCCCGCCGCTCGGGTTCACCTCGATGCTTTGTGGGAAGTGTAGTTCCTGGGCGCCGCAGGCCCACGCTGGGGCCATAAAAATTGAATTTTCCTAGGACACGTAAGATGATTTCTGATTGCGGTTGGGGTGGTGAGACGAAATGCTTAGGTTGAGCTTTTGTTTGTTTCTTCAGTGCTGCCCTTTCAGTTTATGACAAAAACAAAAAAGGTGTTATTTAGGGGTGATGCGAGTTGTAAGTGGAATGAAACATGGGTGAGGTGTCGCAAGCCTTGTGAAGTTTATGTTGTTATAGTCCCTTCTGAATTTCCATGCGAAAGTAGTTATAAACATAGTAATTTCTGCTGCTTTGGTGTTTGGCAGTTTAAAGCTCCTTTTATATACGTGATCTCAGTCTTGCCCTCGTAACAACCTTGTAAGGCTGGTAGGTAGGAATTATCCTTGTTTTAAAGAGCAGGCAGGTTTAGAGAGATTAAGGTCCGTGCTGCTTTGACAGAGAACTGCGGTAGCAAGGGTAATGTTTGTCAGTTTTGAAGCTGAAATGAACAGTTGGTGTGACCCTGGGCAGGATGGAGAGTCTCAGTGGACAAGGTGTCAGGGTGTGTGTAGAGATGGACATGGCTTGAGCGCCAACGGGTTGATTCCTCGTCTGTCAGGTCCAAGCTGGAGCACCCCTGCCAAGCCTTCTGGGGAGATCAGTTCCCTGATTTTTTTTTTCCTTTTTTTTTTGTTCTTTGTTTTTTGTTTTGTTATTGTAAAATACACATAACATAAAATTTATCGTCATAACCATTTTTAAGTGTATAGTTCAGTGGTGTTAAGGACATATTGTTGAGCAACCATCACCACCGTCCCTTTCCAGAACTCTTCATCTTGCAGAACTGGAACATTATACCCATTAAGCCTGACCTCCCTATCCCACCCCACCCCACTCCAGCACCTGGCAACCACCATCCTACTCTCTGTCTCTGTGATTTTGACTGCTCTGGGTATCTCATATAAGTGGAGTCATACATGATTTGCCTTTCTCTGACTGCCTTATTTCACTTGGCTTAATGTCTTCAAAGTTCGTCTCTGTTTTAGCATGTGACCTTATTTTCTTCCTTTTTAAGGCTGAATGATATTCCATTGTGTATATATATTACATTTATGTTCTCATCCATTTATCTGTTGATGGGTACTTGGGTTGCTTGTACATCATAACTGTTGTGAGTAATGCTGCTGTGAACATGGGTGAAAAAATAGCTCTTTGAGACTCTGCTTCCAGTTCATTTGGGTGTATACGCAGAAGTGGGCTTGTTTGGTCCTAGGGTAATTCTATTTTCAATTTTTTGAGGGACCACAATACTGTTTTCCACAGTGGCTATACCATTTTATGTTCCTAACAACAGTACGCAAGGGTTCCAATTTTTCCACGTTCCCACCACGTTCTTTTCTGTATTTTTGAAAGTAGCATCTCAATAGCTTTGAGGTGGTCTATTTAAATTGTTATACCTTGTGGTATCCGAGGTCCTGTATACCACTAAACACTTTAAAATCTGAATTACCATTTGGAGAGGGAAAAAAACAAAATTGGATATCATTCTTTATTTTTTTTAAGATTTTATTTATTTAGTTGAGAGAGGGTGTGAGCGCACACGAGCTGGGGGGGAGGGGTAGAGGTAGAGGGAGAAACAGTCTCCCTGCTAAGCAGGAAGCCTGATGCCGGGCTCCATCCCAGGCCCCCCGGATTGTGACCTGGGCCGAACGCAGAAGCTTGAGCCACCCAGGTGCCCCAAACTGGGTATCATTCCGAAGTGGATGACATATTGTGTATATGCAGCATGCCTCTGTACAACAGGGACCTGTTAAGGTGCTGGTAGTACTTCTGGTAGTACTTCTGGACTTAACAGCTTCAACAGCTACTGAAAAAGTTAGGAAAAAATAATTCCAATTCTTGCTTTTCCATTGTTTTGTTTGGTCAAGTCATCGATCATGGACCACAAATATCTCTTGACTTGGTTTCTGTGTTCCTTCAGAAGAGATTAAATGCTTGGCAGCTAGTACCTTAGAATAATTTAACTTGAAATCACGTACATAAAGTACTGGCTAAGCAGTTTCAAATAAGCTACTTTTAGTTTTAGAATGGTCATAATAAAAAGAGAGATGGCTGATAAAATGATGCTTTATACAATTTTTTAAGAAGAAGCCAAGAATCCGAATATTTGCTGGCCATTATTTTGACTAGTAGTGATAATAAAAGCAGAATTTTGGATGCCAGCATTGTTTTTTTCCCTAATATTTTATTGTAAAAGTCTTCAAAAATACAGAAAAGTTGAAAGTGAGTATTCATATACCCACTACTTAGGCTCTCCATTTGCTATTTTACCAGCTTTATCACGTATCTGTCCATCTTTCAAACCACCTTTTATAATTTTATTTTAATCATTTTAAATTAAAAACTGGTAAAACACATGTAATGAAACTTATAATCTTAATCATTTTTTAATCGTACAGCTCAGTGGCACTAAGTGCTCAATCCATCCTTTTCTGATGCGTTTCAAAGTAAATTGAAGACATCTGTAAATGTTCCCCTCAGTATTTCAGAACTAGCATTAAGTGTTTTGCATGTATTTTTTAATTTGTCACAGTAATCGTAAGAGGTAGGTAAAATTGTTATTGCTGTTTTAAGGAATGGAAAACAGCCATTTTAGGTTCCGCGGGTCCTACAGCAAGTGAGTGGTGGCGTCGGATCCCAGGTGTCTCAGACTGCAGTGTGCACTCAGCCAGGCTGCTGTGTACCGTAGTCCGTGTTCATGCCAATGAAAAGATACGGTCAGGTGGGCTGCTAAATTCTTACCTAGATGTCACTTTAGTCCAACTGTTTGCTGTTTAACATTGCTGTGGGGTGCAAAAGAAACACCAGGGTCCACCAACAGAATTACGATACTGCTGAGAGGAAAGAGGAAGCGTACGTGTAGACAAATATGTAAGGACCAAAGTGTATGCTTATGTAACATAGACCATGCTAAAGTCATATTGTCTGTGGTTCCCACATCTGCTATTTAGGGATATATAGCTGGTGACACTGGGTTTTATAGATTTCAGATCAGCATTTTTTATCTTTGTATTTGAGGCGACACACATGCCATAAATTTAAATTAAATCTATAGTTGCTTTCTGTTGTATCTGCCATTGAGCTCCGGGGAAACAGAACTGTTAGGTTTCTCTTCTATTTCATTTTTATTGATTGACTGATTGATTAGTATCATTGACATATGGAAGTTGCCAAAAGGTAAGCAGGGCAATCTTGAGCTGGGGTTTCTTAGACTTTGTTATCCTTTCACAAATCTCATGAATTGTGACTTTGAATTGGGTGATTATAAAGCTGATGTTTATTGAAAGCTTACCATGTGTTCTAGTCACTTTGTACCTCTTGACTGACCGAATCCTTTCAACACCCCTGTGAGTTTGGGGCTATTACTGTCTCAGTAGTGGAACTTACTTCATGTTACGGAGTTAGGGCTTGAATTCAGATTCTCTGATTCCAAAGTTGATGTAAATTCTGACTGACTGTTGTATTACTCTCTCTGAAAGGGAAAATACACAGTTTATAACAAGAGCAACATGCCCCCTCCCCCGCCCCAATGTCTTAGTAGCCTCCAGAAGAAATCTGCTGTCGTGTATAAAATGTGGCAGTATTCTGAGGTTCATTGGATAGAAATATTAGATTTTTTAAAAAAAGATTTTATTTATTTATTTGACAGAGACAGCGAGAGAGGGAACACAAGAAGGGGGAGTGGGAGAAGGAGAAGCAGGCTTCCCACTGAGCAGGGAGTTCGATGTGGGGCTCCACCCCAGAACCCCGTGATCATGACCCGAGCCGAAGGCAGACACCTAATGACTGAGCCACCCAGGCGCCCCAAAATTTTGGGTGAGATGCCACGATAGAGAACAGTTAGTTCTGACAAAAATATTTCTGAAATCTAGTTTGTAAATTACTTAAGATCGTGCTTAAGTGCTGTAACTGTTTGGAATGGAGTGTAATTCAGTGCAGGGCATGTGGGCTAGTTTTTCTTCTAATATTATCCTCTGCCAGTTCATGGAAAAGTTGACATTGTGGTTATGTTTCAGCAGTGGACAGGGAGATTTCTGACAGAGGGAAGGAAGCATTTGAGACTTTTCCCCAAGTCAGCTGTTCAGTGGTTTCATGTTCTGGGCTTTATAATTATAAGGCATCCTTAGAATCTGATCTGGGATGAAGACAACTCAGGGAGGAGTAGGGCCTGTAATCTTAAAGCGCACTGACACTGTTCAGTTTGACCATTTGACATAACCGTAGGGAACTTCACTTGCAAAAGTTGGTGAGATAATCAACATGTCAGATACCTTCTGAGAGAGGCTCTGCCAGTGCCATGAAGCCTCGTGGTTCTCTGAGAGGGTGAGACGTGGGAAGCTGTGTGGCTGTGTGGGAGAACGTGATTCTGTGGCCTACTGAAATAGCCCCGGAGACAGCCATCCAGGCAGCTGAGCTGATCTTTGTAGAAAGGCTAAATCAAGTCTGTATTGTTCAAACTTTGGTTACTTAGTCAAAGAGGAACGTTAAAATGGGAAATAATGGTATTTCTGTTTCTTATCAACTTCTAATTCTTCGTTTTCACCCCATTCTGTTTTTGAATTGTGCTTTCAGTAAACTGTAATATTTAATAAAGGCCACTGTCAGTGAAAATGGTTGGCACTGGGTTATTCGACCTTGTTCAGAAGGTAGATGTTAAAATTATCAGCACTGCCGGCATGCTCAGATGGTCTGACCCAGGTTTCTGGTCTCTGGTTTCAGGCCTGGCCAGTCTCTGCCTTGATGCTTGTCGTCTTACGTGGCTTATTCTCCCCACACATTTTCCAGTTAAATAAGCAGACTTTAAAAATTGAGTGACTAACTTTTGGTCCTGTCCTCATAGAGCTTATAATTCACTGTAGACACAGCTTTACATATAAATATAAATAACTAATATAAAGTATAATATGAAAAATCCCTACCACTGTTCTTTAGAAATTTCAAGTGCAAATACCTTGAGCTAAGAGAGGTTAGAAAATACTTTCAGAGAAAGGTGGAGTCTGATATGCTGGAGTAGGGGTGCTATGGCTGTGGGAAGTATTGGGGAAGGAGATAAAATTTGGAGTCTTGATACTTGCCCCTTTCTGCCTTTTATGTTCTTTTTATCATTTGGGATCTTCAGCAAGTTGTTTTACCTTTCTAGGTCTCAGTTTCTTTCTCATAAAACTGGGATAATAAGAAATACTCCTAATGTTATGATTAATGTATATGAAAATGCATTGTATAAGGAATTAAGCTCTGTGTAAATTATTATTATTATTTCAGTTGGGGGTGGCAGTAGGAGATGAAGCTGCGAAGATAGGTTGGGACCAGCTTGTGTGGGAATGCCAACACAACTAGTTTGGACTTTGTTCTGTAGGCAGTAGAGCACCATCAAAGGCTTTTAGGCTGGAGTGTAACATGAGTAGGTCTATTTTACAAGGATAACAGGTGGCAGTGATGTAACATTGATTGCGTGGATCCAGAGACCCAGAGGAGCAAGACTAGTTTAGGAGGGTGTCACAGGAGCCAAGTGAAAGAAACCTGGGGTCTGAAGTGGGGCAGTGGAAGTGGATTTGGCAAGGAGGTAATATAACCTAGAATCCCTAAAATAGGCAGAAATTATCAGCCAAGTAGATGAGTGTTGTTCAAGAGAGGGAGGAGTTAGAGATGATTCCAAGAATCTGCCTGAGAGATTAGTGGGGTGTGGAGAAGACAGTCTCTAGACAGAGTTAGGGAGGTAAAAGTGGAGAAAAGAGAGAACAGGTTTGTTGTCTTCAACAAAGAAATAATTTGTTGAGTGAATGAGTTGAATTATTGAGGTGCCCATGTTGTATTGTTCAGGGAGACTCTTTGGAATAGTAGCTGAAATGTCACGTGGTGTCAGAGATGGTTTTAAATCCTGGCTCTGCTGCTTTTTGATTAATATCCTTGAACAAGGGACCTAACTTCTGGGCTTTGGTTTTCTCATCTGTTAAATGAGATAATAACAAACCTATTTCACAGAGTGGTTAGAAGAGTGGGAAGAGAGAATGCATGTTCAGAGCTTGGCATAGTGCTAGGCGTGTGGCTTCTTTGGGTGTGGGAACTTGGTCTGAAGATTGGGAGAGTGTGGGGGTGATGGTGGAGTCAGGGGAATGGCAGATTGTCCCGAGGACAGCTGTCTGGGGGCTGTGCATATGTAGGGGTGAGAAGAAGACCAGGAAGAACCAGGGAAGGGGATCGTGAGTGCTGAGAGAGGGCAGAGGTTCCCAGGGTTACGAATGTTCACCGTTTATATTCTCAGGTGTAATGTGCGGTAGGATATGTACCCACCTACTAATACCCCTCTTAAAAAACTGTTGTATAATTACACTTCCTTCCAATACTAATGTAAGACTTTGTATGTTGATATTTATGTATATGTACACATATACATATATGATGAAATCTGTGTTATATTGGTATTCCAGTGTTTTAGTCTTCAGTGAATAAGTTTAAATTATTAGTGTGTTACTTCTATATAATAACTTTTATTTGTGGACACACTCCTTACTCTTTCTCCAGTTTGGTAATCACTATAATATTTTCCTCTTCATTCTGAATTTGCAAAGCAGGGCATCAAATTAGCTCTTAGCATAGAAATGAAAAGTGCTTTTTAAAATATTTCTTAATGGTAGCTATGAATATAAATCTTTTAATTGTTTTTTTTCCTGGTGTTCTAAATAATAGATTCTTTATACAATTGCATATGTACGAGTGGATGAACCTACCATTGGTGATCCAGAGGATTTTTGTCAAGACTGGATAAACCATGTATCACATTGATTGTAGAGGTTAGTAGTTCCTTAGTTCCTTAGGATGTGTGCATTTTTTTGTAGTAGCATTTAAAAATGCGTAGGTTATCAAGTAGCCAGCAATTTCTTGCCAAGATCTTCATGGGTTTTTCTCCTTTTCCAGCTATCCTGAGTTAGTGAAATTCATGTTAGTTTATATATCCTGAAGCCTCTATTGTATGTCATCGTGTGAGCATAAACTTAAACAATTAGCAAGAGAGAGAAAAAGATGAAACTTGAAGACATTCTTTAGCAGTGTGCACAGGGAAAAGACTATGAGTGTTAGTTTACAAGTAGTATTGTCTGCTGCAATAAAAAATGACTTTACATGCTCCCAGAATGTCATCCTGTTTTATTTGTAAAAAAGGAAAAAAAAAGAAAAAAGAAAAAAAGGGGGGGCATTGAAAGAGGCATCATCATAGTAATTAGATATTCCGAATTCTGCCTTTTTGACATGTACTGTGATGGAAAAACCACAAAATTCTGCTTCATTCTGGGGCTGAATAAGACTCTAGTGTCTTTCTTGGAAGATATTGGATGGTCCTTTGACTGAAACTCTGTAAGTTCAGACTGTAATTCTCTGATATCATGAGCTCAATATCCAGTGTACCTTGGATTTTGTGGTTTCAATCCAAAGGTGCATCTTACTGCTTTCTTCTAATTTAACTATTGCATTCCCCTTGCCCCATGCCTTCTGTTTTTCGGTATGTATATTGCTGCTGATGGTGTATGATTCCTTAATTCAGTTAGATGGAATTTTGAGGGATAGAACGAATGGAGTATTTTATAAATCAGAGTTCAAATTTAGCATAAACTTTGTTTTTTTTTTTTTTTTTTTTTCTATCTCAAATATCTTCTTTCCATTAGAGAGAAATGGAAAACTGAGAGGTTGGAGGAATTGTTTAGAAGAGAACCAAGGACATTGTTTATTTGCTCCTAGATTCATTCTCAGTGCTTTTGGGCCTGTGACAGATGCGTTAATGAAGTTATGATATACTGAAGGCAAGCAGGTCAAACCACAAATGCTGGAATTTAAGGAGTGACTTAAATAAAGAACTTTCTAGAGTTTACACTTCCAAATGAGCATTGTCCTAAGTAATGAGCTGCTTTGGTGGATCTTAACTATCACATGTTTGACTTTTATGCAGTCTGAACTCTTGCATAGTATACATTGTCTCCTGTAAGCTGGCTTTCATAAGCTGAACTAATCTTTCGGTTCATCAGTTTACTAACATTGATTTCTAACTGGGCACCTGCCAACTGCTGTCTCTGGGGGAAAGGGCTTCCTTGGGAGGTGGGAGTGTTTGTGGAGCTCAGTGCATCTGGAGTGTGACACTCACGCATTAAATCTAGGGTTCAGTTGAGGGCTTTTGTCTCATCACTTGGCCCAGCCCTGCCAAGCTAACCCTATGACTTCTTCCTTCCCTCCCTCTGTGTGTGTGTGTGTGTGTGTATGTAGGGGGGCAGTGGGGTGTGTGTGAGCAGGGGAGGGTAGCTTTGCTTAAGGCTCTGCTGGGTTGATAGGGGGCGTAAAGTAGCCTGACGTCATCTCCAGGTGGCTAGGACTTTGGAAGTGGCAGGAGAAGAAAGACTGTTTTCCCCTTCCCTTCTCAGTCACGGGCACATCCTGGTGCAGGGGTGTCCGTATTGGATTATCTGCCTGGGTACTGGGGGTAAGATGGTGGGCTAGGGGACAGGAAGTTGGTCTAATTGCCTCAGTTCTGGGATTAAGGGGTACCAGCAGGGACTGTGTCAGCAGGAACCTCCTGCTCCAAGCCTCATTGCTTGCAGAGGTTCTTATCTGTCTCCCCTTTGGGCAGGCCTGGCTGCAAGGAGCCACGGTGGAATGGATCCTCTCCCCATCTCTGACTTATATTGATGTTTACTACTGGACTTCCTGACATTCTTCTTTTAAGTATGTTTGCATTTAATAAGTTTTTTTTTTTCTTTCTTTTTCTTAAGGTAGGGAATGGGACAAACATCTATTTAAAACCTAGCAGTAGAGATCAAAATTGAAAGCATTAATTCCTGAAGAAGTATCTCACTGGCCTCATTTGGATTTTTTGTCACTCAGGTATTACAGAGTTACATTTAGGGAATCGAAATGGTGTATAGAAATCAATAGATGGGGGCACCTGGGTGGCTCAGTGGGTTAAGCCTCTGCCTTCGGCTCAGGTCATGATCTCAGGGGCCTGGGATCGAGCCCCACGTCAGGCTCTCTGCTCAGCGGGGAGCCTGCTTCCCCTTCTCTCTCTGCCTGCTGCTCTGCCTACTTCTGATCTCTCTCTGTCAAATAAATAAGATCTTAAAAAAAAAAAAACAACAAAAAAAAGAAATCAATAGATGATGTGGACCTTAACTCCTTTAACCTTAGTTAGTATCTGGTTAAATTTATAATTCACAGGATTGATCTACCAGAAAAGACCATTACCTATGAAATCTACATGGCAGCTAGGCCTACCTTACTCTTTGTAGTTTTAGCCTCCCACTCCTAATTGCACAGGTTGTCAAAGTCTGGAGGGGGTCATCTCTCCATCATCCCCCTCCCCCCCATCACATCCTGTTTTTGTGAATTTCCTATAATTTACTTTACTTATGTTTTTCTTAGCTGTTAGGTTCCCAATTCTGAAAATGATATTTTGGTTCCACTCATGTCAACTTGGACGTGAAAACTCACCTGTTTCACTGGTTTACGCCTATACTCCCTCACTCACTCCACTCTCCCAAGCCTTTCAGTAATTTAATTAACTCTGGAAGATGTGAGTCATGGGGAAAGTCTTGGTATAGTGTTTGGCTTTCTGTCCTTTCCCTGGTCTGTCCTCTCTCTTCCATCTTTTTCTTTTTTCCTCTGCTCTCTGTAGTAACTACTGCATCCCTCCTCATTTGGAACAGGCCAGTTCTCCACACAATCAGACCTTCTAGAATTTCTACTACCCCCCCCTTTTTTTACACCGTAAGCACTTGTAGTATTAAAATATGTGTTGTCCCTTTTCCAGGAGATTCTAACATCAGGTATTATAAATTGTCACCAGTCCCCTCCTTTCCCTTGCTATAGATGTTAAATGTATAAACTTCTAATGACTTTTCTAATGCACGAGGAATTAACATTTCATACATTCAACAGGTATTTGAGCAACTCCTCTCTGCAAGGGTCTGAATTAAGTGCTGGGATACCAAGGGACTTAAGTCACAGTTTCTCAACCTGAGGAGCTCTATAGAAGGATGGAGTGTAGAGAAGAAGTGGGTAGTTAGGTGGAATCAGATTGAAATCACACCTCAAAGAACTGCTTTGGTCTAGAACAGAGAAGATTGGGCAGTTACATAATGTGTAGCAAAAGGCAGTGAGTGCCAGCAGAGATGTAGAAGAGGGAGTTTGTAGGGCTCAGATGGATAGTGTAGGTATGCAGCAGGTAATATTTGAGCTGGACCTTGAATGGGAGAATTTGGCTGTGTGGAGATGGAGAGGTTGGGGGAGTATTCCCAGTTGGGGGACTTGGTTGACCAAATAATTGGGCTGGGAGAACATGGTACACTTAGGAAGCAATTGCAGTTTGGATCGCTGTTGCGGGAGTAATGGGGTTCATGGTTAAGAAGATTCCTTTGGGGCTACATTGGCCCACCATTAGGAAGGACTCTTTCTCTGATCTGATAATTCACTCTAGGCATGTTCTGGCCGCTTACTTTTTTTTTTAAATGAACCTTTATAGAAGTATTTCTTTTTTTATCCCCTTTGGCAAAGACCTTCCGCTTTTATTTGGACCCAGTTGTAAGCCAGCTTAAACAAAAACAGGGCATTTATTTTAGGGAGTTTTATGGAAACAAGAAGGGCCTTCACAAACTAGAAATCATCTAGTTCTTCCAGCTGCTTTCTCTGTGCCTTTATGCCCAATCTTCAGACCAGCTTCCTCTGACTCTGTGTTTCAGAGTAGGCTAAAGATGCCCAGGTCCTGTCCACTGGGCTTTATTCTCATTGGTCCAGGCACTCCAGGGAGGCCTGACTTTTTGGTCCCACTTCTGAAGTGCTGAGGAAGGTATGGATTGAGTTGGGACCCATCCTGACACAGTGGCTGTGGCCAGGGTACAAAGTCATGTTTTTACATGGTTGTCCGGTAAGGCTTTGTGTCATTTCCACCCCCTTTCTCTTCGGCTGTGCTGCAGTTCAGCGTGCTGGAAGGACTGTTGGGTTTGGAGTTGGACTGGCTTGGAGTTTGAACCCTAGCCCTGATGCTTTACTACCTTATAAGTCTTGATCAACATTCTTCTCATTTTTTTAAGTCAACATTCTTAATGAATTCTAGGCTCTGTTTCTTCATCTGTAAGTTGGAGCTAGTATTACCTTACTTCAATAGATAGTACTTTAGAGGGAGGTATTGCGTTCTAGTGTGTACTTGGAGGGTAAAGACCTATCAAGGTTCAACTTAACAATTTGTCTTACCAGCTTGGTGACCTTTGGCAAATCAGATCCAAGCTTGTTTTGTCATCTATAAATGCAGACAATAGTTGTCCCCTCACAGTGTTTTTTAAGGCTCAAAGCCCCATGTGAAACTGCCTTGTGACTGTAATATCTTTACGTATGTATGAATCAGAAGAAAATAAATACCAGGAGGGGCAGTATTTCCTTGTGAGATTATTCCATTAGGGTTTAGTATATTTCTGTGGTAACCTGATAGATGTTTCTCAAAATATCTTGTAGCTTTAGATTTTTCATTGATTTATGATGCAGTGGGCAGTGGTCTAGGTATTTTCAGCTTTCCATTTCAGTCTCAGCTTCCACGTAAGCTCTAACCTGATTAACAATTTAAAATTTACTTTCATATTCACAAAAAATAATGTTCTTCGTAGAAAACTTAAGCAGCCTTAAAAACATTCCTAAACCTGTTTCTCTGAAATAACTGTTTTCTCATTTTAATTCAAACAAGTAATTCATGTTCATGAAGTAAATTAGCAATGACATAAAATTAAACAAGCCAAGAAAGAATCCTCTGAAATTCTGTCATGTGGAGATAACCACTACCTTAAATTTAGTAACTCTTCATATTCTTTTTGATGGCGTATGCTTGCCTTGCATACTTTAAAGGAATGTTTTGATGTTCAAGTTGTTATGAAAAAAGATGATACATCTCAGGAAATGGACATATTGCTGTTTTTTTTTTAACTTTTTTTGATATTAGTGATTATATGAGTAAAAACCAGTATTTGCCTTTTTTTTTTTTTTAAAGATTTTATTAATTTATTTGACAGAGAGAGATCACAAATAGGCAGAGAGGCAGGTAGAGAGAGAGGAAGGGAAGCAGGCTCCCTGTTGAGCAGAGAGCCCGATGCGGGACTCGATCCCAGGACCCTGAGATTATGACCTGAGCCGAAGGCAGAGACTTTAACCCACTGAGCCACCCAGGCGCCCCAGTATTTGCCTTTTCTAATCCTGTGAATAAATAGCCTTTCCTCCTTAACGCATAAGTCAAAGTTGTATTTTTTTGGAGTGATCTGAAGAGTGAATGATTTATATGGACAGTTTTATTTGTCAGGAATAATTACATGTTTTCAGAAATATCAGTGGCTAATGGTGGGTAACATTGAAGGGAAGGCCTTAAACCTTTACTGGTTATTTCTTCCTTGCGAGGGGTAGAAGGAAGGAAGTCCCTTCTTTGCCGTTACAAAGAGAAATTAAAGACTGGTGAATAATATGGATTATAGAAATATTTAATGGAAACGAAATGAATAAATTTATTTTTAGTAGGCTTTTTTCCTTCATGAATATAATAATTGACATAAGCTAAACTGGAAATTGTTTTTAGTTCTGGGATTGAAGAATTTCAGTGTTTGATCTGTTTTTTTTTTTTTTTTTTTTTTTTTTTTTTTGAGACTGAGATTTGTTTTTTAAGATTTACTTATTTTAGAGAGACCGTGTGCTCGTACGGTGGGGTTGGAGGGCAGAAGGAGAGGGTGAGAAGAGAATCTTAAGCAGTCTCCAGACCCAGCGCAGAGCCCAATACGGGGATCATCTCAGGGCCCTGAGATCATGACTTGAGCTGAAATCAACCAATTCAGCCACCTAGGTGCCCCGAGACTAAGTTTAAAAAAAAAACAAAACACTTTATTTTTTTAGAGCAGGTTTAGGTTTATGACAAAATTAAGAAGGCACAGAGAGATTTCCTGTGTAATTCTCCGCTTCACTCCCTGTCCTCCCTCTGTCCCGTCCCCCGCCCCCACCCCCAGCCAAAAGCATGGCTTCCTCCATCAGCATCATTCACCAGCATTGGTACATTTTTAATCAAGGATAAACCACATTGACACATAACCACCGGAAGTCTGTACTTTATATTACAGTTCACTCTTGGTATTCTGTATTGTATGGGTTTGGACATCTATCCCTCATTATAATATCATACAGAGTATTTTCACTGCCGGAAATATCCTGTGTTCTCCTATTCGTCCCTCCTTCCCCATTCCTTCCTGGCAACCACTGATCTTTTCACTGTCTCCATAGTTATGCCTTTTTTAGACTATTATATAGCTGGAGTCAAAAAGTATATAGCCTTTTCAGATTGGCCTCTTTCACTTAGTAATGTGCCTTTAAGGTTCCTCCATGTATTTCCATGACTTGAAAACTCATTTCTGTTTGGCACTGAAAGATATTTGTTGTTTGTATTTATCCATTCACCTAGTGTGAAGGACCTCTTGTTCCTTCCAAGTGTTGGCACTTAGGAAGAAAGCTGCAGAAACATCTCTGTCCAGGTCTTTGTGTGGACTTAAGATTTCAACTCCTTTGGGTAAATAGCAAGGAGTACAGTTGTTGGATCATATGGTGAGACTCTTCAGTTTTGTAGGGAACCTCCAGACTGTCTTTTAAAGTGACTATACCGCATTCCCATCACTAAATGTTCTGGTTTTTGTCCTTCCATATTCTTTAAGGTTCCTTTTAAGCTTTAAAATTCTGTGCTTTAGGGACACCTGGGTGGCTCGGTTGGTTAAGCAGCTGCCTTCCGCTCAGGTCATGATCCCAGCATCCTGGGATCGAGTCCCACATCGGGCTCCTTGCTTGGCAGGGAGCCTGCTTCTCCCTCTGCCTCTGCCTGCCACTCTGTCTGCCTATGCTCACTCTCGCTCCTCTCTCTCTGACAAATAAATAAATAAAAATCTTAAAAAAATAAAAAAAAAAATAAAAAACAAAATTCTGTGCTTTAAATTTCTTTCTTTATCCCTGAAACCTGGCTTCTTTCAACAGATTTTTGTAAAAAAAAAAAAAAAAAAAAAAGAAAAAAAGAAATGTATTTTTACTGAAGAATATTTGAAAAGTACATGAAAGTATAAAGAAGAAAAATCTCTGATATGTTTTCTTACCCCTTTTATGTAGTTGTATCTAAAACAAAATTAGTATGGTGTATGTATTTGTTTTAAAAATAATGAAAATTTCAAGTATGAAGAAAGTATAGAGATTAATCTTAGAAATATTTATGTATATCCTACCACTTTTGTCAAATCCTTACATTTTTTTGCTGTTAGCAAAAACATCTTTTATTTAAGAAATAAATATTAGAGACCTAGTTCAAGCTTGCTGTGTTACCCATTATAATTTTCCTTTCATTCTCTTTTTTTCTCTTTCCTTTTCCTCCTCCTCCTCTCTTCCCTTCTAGCGCAGAGGTGGTCATTCCTGTGAAGTATATATGTCATATGCACCATATATATGTTGCATTTATAAACCTGACCTAGGTAGACTCAAACTGTACACATCCTTCTGCACTTGCTTTCATTGATCTTAGGTTTTTAGATATTGTCATGTTGGTCCTTATGACATTTAACTCTTGTTTATTTTCACTGTCATATGACTCTGCCACAATTTCTCTATCCATTTTCCTGTTGATTGACATTTAGATTGTTTCCATGTTTTTGCTTTTACCTACCCTGTGTGTATGATCAGTTTCTTACACAGGGGTTCCTTGTGCTTGTCTTTGCCTAGGAGAGTTTTTCTCCAGGACAGGGTTATGCAAAGTGTGGTCTAAGGAAGGGAGAATTATTTTTTGCACATAGGGAACTGTGGAAGAATGTAAATTAACTATCATTGTTAGTTTATTTAACATTTCTTATCTTAGTGAGACTTTCTCATGGGAGGGAACAGTGTTCCTCATCTTTTTCTGACTGGGGACAGTTTGCAGCTGGGTTACTTTGAATGGCACAGCTTTAGGGTATGTTACCCTGGTGTAGAATTGCTCAAGATTTGTTTTCAGAGATTTTATCAGTGTACACCCCATCAGCAGTGAACTTAATCAAGTACCTCTTGGTTTGTTTCCCGTCTTTGCCAACAGTTGGTAGTTAGATTTGCAAAGTTTTTCTTTTTTTTTTTTTTTATAAAAAAAAAAGATTTTTTAAAATTTATTTGACAGAGAGATCACAAGTAGGCAGAGAGGCAGGCAGAGAGAGAGGGGAAGCAGGAGAGCTTCCCCCCTATTTTTTTGTTTGATCTAAAAAAATAGATCAAACACTGATCTGCTTCCCCCACAGCAGAGAGCCCGATGTGGGGCTTGATCCCAGGACCCTGAGATCATGACGTGAGCTGAAGGCAGAGGTTAACCCACCGAGCCACCCAGGCATCCCTGCAAAGTTTTTCTGATGCGAAGGGTATGCTCTCTTATTTTATTGTATTAATTTTGCGTACTCCTGATCACTGTGATTGAGCATCTTTTTTTAAAAAAAAATTATTTATTTATTTGACAGACAGAGGTCACAAGTAGGTAGAGAGGCAGGCAGAGAGAGAGGAAGGGAAGCAGGCTCCCTGCTGAGCAGAGAGCCCATGTGGGGCTGCATCCCAGGACCCTGGGATCATGACCAGAGCCGAAGGCAGAGACTTTTAACCCACTGAGCCACCTGGGCACCCTGAGAATCTTTTTATGTGTTATTTAGTATATGGGTGTCATTTCTGAATTGCTTTCTTATATCCTTTTTTTCTTTAAAAAATTGGGATTAATTTGCTTTTTCTTGATTTGCAGGAATGTTTAAAGTATTCTGTATTCAAGTCCTTTTCATTTAAAACCATTGTTGCTATTTATAACTTACCTTTTTATTTTATGGTGTGTTTTGCAATATTTTAAAATCCTAACCCTTTAGTCTTTTATGTTTTGTGCCTGCATTTTAATTTTCGCTTCTCAGTTTTACTTTAAAATCTTTAAAATTCTACTTTTTACATGTCATTAATCTACCTGCAAGGAATTTTTAGGTATTTCTTTTCTATATGGGTAAACCGTTTTTTTTTTCCAGTTTTCATTGACTAGTTTGTTTTTTAGTTTCCCTAGTTCTTCTGACCCCATACTCTGTTTTCTTCCTGTTTTTGTATGCTGCCTATCATTTCCTTTTTTGGATTCTCCTTCCTTTATCCTTAAATGCTGCCGTCTTGGGCACTCTGTCTCTGGCTTTCTGGTACTTCAGCATACAACTAGGATATACAAGTGCTGCTGACCTGTGCCACATCCTTGCCCCTTCCTTCTTCACTCTGTTGATCCATGACTGCCAAGCCCTGACACAGGGTGGGGTTTTAGTAACTTCTCTAATGAGGGCATGAATGATCTCCTTAGGGAAGTTAGTGCTGCATAGTGGAAGTAGGAGAGTTCTGGGCCTTGAAGGAGGACAGAATTTAGATGAGCAGGGAGAAGGAGGAAGGGTAAGTTGCAATGTGACACATTTCGTATTAGCTCAGATTCATAGTGGTGAGCTTTCTCTAGTGTCATTTTTTGACCTTTGATTTTTGTACATTGTTCCATTTTGTCTTAACTACCACTTGAATGAGACAAAGTCACATGATCTTTTGGTGATGCTCTCAAACAGGGCTCCCTGTGTCTGATGTAGTATGTGTAGCGTAGAGCTGTATAGAAACTAGGATCATTGTGGCAGACAGTGGCACGGCCTAGGCAAGGTTTTTTAGACTGAAGGTCAGAAGACCCCATTCTAGTTCTTGCCCTGCTGCTTATTACTTCTGTGAACTTAGGTGAGTCCCTAAAACCCACTGTGTTTTTTATGTTGAACAGTCTTTCAGTCCTCTCCAACTGTGCTTTCAGTAGAAGTCTTTCTTTGTAGTACAGGTTTCAAAATAAGTTTTTTTCCTTGGGTGGTAGTTTCATGGATGTTTGTAATGATTCATGAAACTGCACACTTCCATTTTGTGCATTTTTGTAAATGTTTTATTTCACAATGAAAAAGACTTTAAAAACCCACAAAAGACTATGTTTCTTACATCCATGTGCCCCCTCCACCCCAAAATTCCAACTAGATTAAAGGCTTGAATGCAGAAAGCAGAATCATAACAGCAGGAAGAAAACCTAGATAAATATATATGTGGCAGGGGTCTCCAAGGCCACCCCCAGTTTCAGTGAGTTGTTAGGAGAATTCACAGGATTCCGCATATACTTGTACTCATGTCTAAGATGTATTACAGAGAAAGGACAAAAAGCAAAATCAGCAAAGGGAAAAGGCATGTGGAGCAAAGTCCGTAGTAAACCAGGTCCAGGCTTCCAAGAGTCCTCTCCCAGTAGATTCACACAGGATGTGCTTAATCCCTCCAGCAATGAATTGTGACAATACGTAGACAATACGTTGTCTACCAGAGATGTTCAGTAGAGACTCAGTGCTGAGGGCTTTTAATCAATGCTGGTGGTGTTGGCATCTTCTGCCTAACACGCACCACAATTCCAGATTCTGAGAAAGAAAGCAGGTGTTCAGCATAAACCATACTGTTTGTACAAAGGGTTTAGGCCCAGTGAGCCACTCTTAGCTGTCCTGGGAGTGGGGGGAATCTCTCCTGAAACCCATTTCCAGATGCTAGCCAAGGGCCAGCCTGGCAGGCCAGTGTTTCTAAGGATAGCTGTCTCGGGCC